>NW_021605506.1:2875017-2902339 GCF_004785775.1 Grammomys surdaster
GAGCATCTTCTGGGTATATGCCCAGGAGATGCTCCAACATATAACAAGGACACATGCTTCACTATGTTCATAGCAGCCTTATTTATAATAGCCAGAAGCTAGAAAGAACCCAGATGTCCTTCAACAGAGGAATGGATACAAAAAATGTGGTACATTTACACAATGGAGTATTACTCAGGTATTAAAAACAATGAATTTGAGAAATTCTTAGGTAAATGGATGGAGCTAGAAAATATCATCCTGAGTGAGGTAACCCAATCACAAAAGAACACACATGGTATGTACTCACTGAAAATTGAATATTAGCCCAGAAGCTTGAAATAACCAAGATTTAACTTACAGACCACAGGAAGCTCATGAAGAAGGAAGACCAAGTATGGGTGCTTTGGTTCTTCTTAGAAGGAGTAACAAAATACTCAAGGGAGTAAATATGGATACAAAGTATGGGACAGAAACTGAAGGAGGAGCCATCTGAAGACCATTTCACCTGGGTATCCATCCCATGTGCAGTCACCAAAGGTAGACTCTGATGTGGATGTCAGTAAGTGCATACTGACAAGAGCCTGGTATAACTGTCTCCTTAGAGGTCTGCAAGAATCTGACATATTCAGAGGTGGATGCTCACAGCTAACCATTGAACTGATCAAGGGGTTCCCAATGGAGGAGTTAGAGAGAAGACTGAAGAAGCTGAAAGGGTTTGGGGCCCCATGAAGAGAACAACACTACCAACCAACCAGAGCTACCAGAGTCTAAACCACCAGACTGGGAGCACATAGGGAGGGACCCATGACTCCAGCTGTATATGTAGGGGAGGATGGCCTTGTTGAGCATAGGTGGGAGAGGAGATCCTTGGTCCCATGAAGGCTGGATGCTGAATGTGGGGGAATTCAAGGGTGACGGGGTTGAAGTGAGTGGTTAGGTGATGGCACGTCCTCATAGAAGCAGGAGGAGGGGGGATGGGATAGGGAGTTCCTGGGGGGAGGAAGGAGGAGAAATGGGGTAAGGAGATAACATCTGAAATGTAAATGAAATCTCCAATAAAAAATAAAAATTAAAAAAAGAAAGCTGAACTAATGCAGAGATCTACAATTGAACAACATGCAGATAGGGAGAAATTTTGTAACTCTCAGTCTGAAATTGAGTATCTTCATTAAATACATCCTTCAGACTTGGGGAACTAAGCAAAAGAAGAGGCAGAAAGATTGTAAGAGCCCAAAAGATGGTTCCAATGAAATAGTTTCTTCCAGACACAATAGGATTGCTCTCATATCATAAGTCCATATCTCCTGTGTAGCTGTTCAGCAGTCATGAATGAACTGCATTTACCTGAAAAGGGGACTGGAAATGAAAAAGAGACAGGGGTGCAAGAGAAGCGTGAAGACAAGACAAGATTCTGATCAAGGCTCCAAGTTTACTATTCAACACTGTGTGTGTGTGTGTGTGTGTGTGTGTGTGTGTATGTGTGTGTGTAAGGAAAGCCCACAGAACCCATACTTTGTTTTGGTGGATTATGTTGCAAAGCAAGCTCAACAGGCAGTCTTTTCTAAGTTTCTGTAGGAATTTGCAAGTGTAGCCAAGGCAGATAACTCCACCTAGCTGTTAAATCCATTGTGGCAACTCAAGGTCTATTCAGCCTGCTCAAGGCTGGGAAGGACACACTTCTGGATATACCAGGATTGCTGTACTCACAATAGCTGTGACTGCCTGCACAAGACACACAGAGTATCAAGCCAGTCATCCCTCAATTATGAAGTTGGACGAGGTTCATGAGTCCCCACCCCTATCTGGGGGACCTACAGTAAATTAATGGCTTCTTGGGGAGAGAGGGTCAGAGGGTCTTTTTTTTTAAGTATGGGGCTCATGGAATGTTGTTCATAATTCACTGGGTGACTTTGGTTTCAAGAGTACATAAATTGGAATCTATGAGCTATATTATAAAGGGCACAAGGGTAGGAGTGTGGATAAAGGAGGTATGGATCTAAGAGAAGTTATGCAAAGTGTTTGAGGGGTGATCATGGCATTTTCAAAGAGTTAATTAAAAGTAAGTGGAGGAAGTTCAGGATAATGGTTGATGCATACTTGAAACCACACAGCTCAGGAAACTCAAATGTGCATTTCCTGGGGCTTCCAGGCCTTAGAGCCAAGCATACAACACAGCAATGATGAACTTTGTCTTAACAAACCAAGATAGATGACATCTTTAAAATGACTGTTGAGGTTGTTCTCTAGTTTTTCTGTATGAATATGTGCAGTTGTAAGGCATATTGATACCTATAAACACACAGGGAAAATCAAAAGTTGAAGCAGTAAAAACTCTGGGAATTACATGCGAAAGAATCCCACTGAATTGAATAAAAGGCCTTTCTGTATGATTGCTACGGAGAAGCATGTGATCAGATGATACTACCTTCGTCATTCTGGCATTATCAAACACGTATGGCAGAAATACCAGCACACAGGAAGGTCAGTCATGTCCCTCTCATCAGTGCCCAGCCAAAATAAAATATATATATATATATATAAATGAAAGCAAAATTGAAGTGTGATTTTACCAGGAAAAGGAGAGAAAACAATGCACAGCCTCTTGTTTTTCTTTCTATGTTCTGCTAATATCCTCTCTCCTTTAGAATTTAACAAATGTCTTCTCTCCTTTAGAATTTAACAGAGACCATTCAGATTCATGATAAAAGTGTGGGAATTTTACATAGAATCTAAGAACAAAAAGCCACATGTATAATTGAAGATTAAAATCAAATTACTGTGTATGTTTGTGGGCTCCCCTTGTGAGAGCAGCTTGGATACATCATGCTGACATCTGTCGAGCAGGGAAAAGTGAGGAAGGGCAGTGTTTCCTGCTGCTGATTCTCAAGGACCACCTCTCTCATGTCCTAACATGGCTCCTATCCTTGAAGAAAGGATGCCTGAATGACCTACTCTGAACCTCAATCAAGTATTACTTCTCCTTGAACCACATCTTTAAAAATGTTATTTCTCTCATTTCCTTCAGATAGTGACCCAAAACTTAAGTGAAAGCTGCCATTTTTTATATTTGTGGAAATGAGTTACAAAGCAGAAGGCATTGAGGTGGAAGAAACAAAGAAAAAACCTTAACTGGTGAGGATCAGCAGGAAGTCAGAGGACTAAGAAAAGAATTGCAAGGGCATGTGGTAGCTGTGTAATATATTTTTTCAGAGAATACAGTGATGACTGTCATAATGTTAATGATGATGATGATGATGCTGACAAAGACAGTGATAACAAGACTGTACACAAGAACTTTCAACAGGAAGGCACCAAAAAACTTCACCCTTCTCTGTACACCAAAGTAATACCTGAGATCTCTAACAACTCTTTGACTAAAAAGACCAGGAACAAATACCATTGCCTGTATAAAAAAATCTTTACCAGAAAGTGAGAGAAAGATTTGACATCATGAACTTAATGCCAGACATGTCAGATATTACCTTGATTTGGGTAGTGGATTCAAATTACACAAATCCAAGTTTTATAAATTTCAGTCTGTTAGGAATTTATCTAGTGGTTGGGGAAATGACACATATAGCAAAGGGCCTGACACATAAACATGAGGACATAAGTTTGGATTACCATAGGCCACATAACCACATGTGCCATGTGTGCCTGAATTCAGTGCTAGAAATACAGAGATGTTAAGTTTCTTGGGTGCTGGCCAGCCAGCATGATTGGATCAGTGGGTACCAGATTCAATGAGAGAACATATTAAAAACTGAAAATATAATAGGATGTGATAAAAGAAAACATCCAATGTCAACCTTTGTCCTCCACATATATGTGTACACATGTGGATATCCACTTACAAACATATATACACATCCATACATACACATACAAACACACACACATGCATGTAAATGCACAAAGAATATACCTAAGCTACAATTTACCGAGGATATAAAAGAATACATTTTGGGGAAACTTGCATATCAGATCTGTCTATAATAAATGTCCAATGATATATTTGAATAAATCACACTGTATTTTCATTACTCATTGTGTTCCACTTTGGTATGTTACAAAGGCTAAAGTAAGCGCATCTTTTAAACAATTTCATTCAGGTCTATTAGGAAGGGTTCTGGCATCCATATCTCTGTCATGTATTCAATATTGCCTTTGGTATCCACAGATCACAGATTTTTAGATATTTGATGACTTTATTAAGTTCCCATGTGGCCTGACCTATATGTTTTCTCCTTTCTTGTTTATACATCATCAAGTCAGTGAATATTTTAATGAACTTGGAATGTTTGATAAGTTGTGGGAAATCATTGAAAAGACAGAGAGTTTAATTGAGCAAACAAAAGCATATCATTAGAAAAGAACACATAACCATTGAAGTAAAATCTAAATACCAATGAGTATAATGTTACAAGATCTGTATGAAGGGATAGGACCAAACAAAAGTGTTTTCCTTAGACATTTCATAGCTACTTCTCTTATGTTTTAAATGTGTGTAAGTAGACGGATGGTATGAGTTCTCTGTGGGATCAGCTGACAGGCACTTTGCTCTTGACAGTAAGATCATCATGTCCAAACAGTAGGAAAAGCTAGTAAAGATGCTCCTACATACACACACACACACACACACACAAACACACACATAAACACAGATAGACAGACAGACAGACACACACACACACACACACACACACACACACGCACATGCACATACACACACAAACAGACTGGGGAGGAAGAGATTGAGCTGGGGCAAAGGTTGCAATATTCTCTGTGCTTTTGTTTTGTTTATATTTAACCTTCCTGAGTGTGATATATGTGTATGTATTTGTGGGTGTGAATGAGTGTTGCACATGTTATGATGTATGTGTATAGGTCAGAAGACAGCTTTGGATATCATTCCTCCCTTTTTATCTTATTAGGAGAAAGTCTCCTGATGTTCACCACTCCCTAGATTAGGCTCACTAACTGTGCCAATTCATACCTTGCTGTAAGAAGCTGCAGAGTCTCAGATGCATTACCACATCTTATTTTGCATGGGTGCTAGTGCTCCAAACTCAAGTCCTAACACTTGTACAGCAAGCCCTTGACCCATGGAACTATCTTCTTAACTTCTCTATTTGATTTTAGACAAATTTTTGTTCCCTAAAACTTCTGAAAAAGTCCTATTAAATTCATCTCTATTTCTATAATAGTTACTATGTAGGATTTAGTGCTTGTCTGCCGTGCTCTTAGCCATAAAGACAAACACCTCACTATCTTGTGTTCATGCTCATATGTCTTTGTTTTTAGCTAGTAAGAGTAAATGGGCTTGTCTGAGCTTCAATGCAGTCTATATTGTAAACAGCATTTGTGAAAATTGCTGAACAAATATGCTTCCTGTCCTAAAGGCAGAGCAGTACCACATATAATAGCAATTTGATACATTGAATGTCATTCCAAAATCATGTTCAAAGATACTGAATTTATTACAAATTAATTTGCATGTTTAATATAAGGAATACATCTCCCTGGACATATCTTCTATATGACCTAAGCAAATTATCTCCTATGACCGCAAATACAAAGACCTTAATCTAGTTATCCTTTCTTTTACTGTCAGAATTACATGAGGAATGTGAAAAATACTAATACTTGGACTCTACACTTAGAAGGTTTGATATAATGTCTGGACTCTATTATTCTTAAAAGCTCCAGGCTCACGTTTGTTTTGAGAATTGGAGTATCAAAGGAGAGACAAACTGGTTAAAACTTACAAATTTTATAGATATGAAGAATTTTATATGGCCCTGGACATTATCCTCATATAAAAATATATTCTCATAGAGATAAATGTCCATATATGGGAAAGCAAACTCATCACTGGGAACCAAGCATTTCTCAAAATATAGTGATAAATTGGTAATTTGAAGCATTCCTTTACACACTGGACACCAGGGCTTCCAGAAGTGCTAAAGAAGAAGAACCCTAAAGTTCCTTTGGATGTACATAAAATGAGTAGAAGTCTGAAATGGTGTAAGGAGATGCATATACACAATTCATATAAATGGAGTCTCTATAGGGAAAAGGAAAAAGAGCAGAAAAATGCCTTTTGTCTTTTCCCAGAGGCTGCATGTAGCTGGCAAGCTGCAAACAGATGGCTTAGTTCGTATATGATAGAGAAAGGTTCACATGACATAGATCTAAAAGTAATGCCAGTATTTGGTTTGCCAATGGATTTCTAGAATGTTATGGGTCATATAAACCTTTTTTATATCACAGTAACAAAAATCTAGATATTGTAGTTCCTAAGGATAACATAAGTGCTATTTTCCTTACCGACATACCAGTGTTTAGGGAAATGAGAGGTAATTTTAAAAATCCATATATTAAAAGGAAATGAACCAGTTTAGATTCTACCCAAGCTAAGTAGAGTTAGGCAATGCTTGGGTGCTAGACAAAAATAGGATGAAATGATTACATATAGAATCCCACTTTTGAGAGTTTCTCCAAAGAATGCTAGGTGTTGATTATGTCAGGTCTTCAAAAAGGTAATATTTGTGAAAAATAGAATAAGGACTTCATGAGATAAAGGACCATGAATCAGGAGCATAGCACCATCATGTTCCCTGATGAGTCTTAGTCTGAGTCATCTGACTCAGTTCTTTGTAGGGGTTAACAAATACTTCACTTTTGAAATCATGAGAGAAAATATATTAGTTTCCTTTGGTTGAAGAATTTGATACTTGTATTAGTTACATTTCCCACTGCTACAGAGAAGTTCCTGACCAAAAAAAAAAAGGGATTTATTTTGGCTTACAATTTGAGTAGATACATTCTGTCATGAGCAGCAAGGTGGTAGATCCAGGAGACCTGCTAGACATACTGTATCAGCAGTAAGACAGCAGAAGCAACAGGCAGTAGGGCCAAACAATAAACACTAAAGACAAGAACTGGAGTCATAGATTAGTAGTAGAACACTTGTCTAGCATTGATAATGTCCTAGGTTCAATGCCAACATCACACACATATCCATACAAAAATATGAAAAGTTTTAAATGGCTTAAAATCAATATAAAAACTATAGTTTATACTCATAGATGCTATAAAAGAAAGAAAGATGTATTCCTACATGCATGCATTTACTTTATCTCATTTCCTATGCATAAAGAGTAGATATGCATATATGCAAATAATATATTAAGCTAATTTTAATTATGAACTGTTGAAGATGACAACATATCATTCTGTTTGACTAAAGATAAAACAAAGTCTAAAATTCTAACTGTAGGAATTTTAAGGATGGGAACACACAGGTCTGCACCATATTTGAGTTAGTAACTCTCTTAACATGTTTGTATTTTATTATCAAAGATGATAAGTAATATAAGCAAATAATTCCCTGTAAAGTTATTTCAAAGGAAAAAAATCAAAGAAATATTTCTGGCTCCCAAGAGAAACCCTGTGTATATTAATGGGCAAATGACAAATATGCTTTCCTTAAAACACTTGTGTTTTATGTAAACAAAATCAGTAACATTTTAATGAGCAAATGTAGTTTTATTTTATATTTAGAATGACACACAGACCTATTCTAAAGATCTCTGTAAATGAGGGTAAACTCTCCATTTACTAAAGCATATTATTCTCTAGCTCTAGAGCAAATATAAAATTTAATCAGCAAGATTCCCAATAATGAGAGGTAAAGTTTAATTAGAGTAATGTACATAATGCTCCATAAAATATTCTCAGAATGCTCTTGTGTCTCAGATCATTTCTCTACTCATTGGTGAAGGGTCATTATTAATTGTGATTCCTAAGCAATGATTTTTTTTGTCATACACTTACACAGGAATAAAAACCTATATTGTATTTTAGTTACTTTCATATATATATATATATATGATTTCAATGAAAGAAACTTAAGGGAAAATGGTTTATTTTGGCTCATAGTTCAAGGTTACAATACAGCATAGTATAGAAGCTAAGACAACAAGAACTTATAGTAGTGCATCTGTAACCAGGAGGCAGAGATTGTAAATGCATGCTGCTTAAATCCTTTATCCAATTATACACTTCAGGATCACAGCTGAAATATTGTGACACCAACACTAGGTAGGGTTTCCCCCTTGACACTAGCTGATCTGGAGCAGATATTCTTGGATGTTAAATTTAGATTATTTTTATAAAATGTATCTGGAAGAAAGTATTGTATTTCTACCAAGCTGCGATTTGTTTTCTGTAACTTGATATATCCTTGAACTCCTAAAACTGTTATCAAAGTATGTCTATTTTCTCTATCAAGTTCTTCATTTTTAGTATTTTGTTATAGTAAGAGTATGCAGACTAATGCACCAAGTCTTTCAGACTGAAATAGACCAAAGAATTAACACAAAAATATCACTTAGGACAGACTAGAAAACAGCTGTTTAAATAAAATTACTGTCTTTATCTGTCTCTTAGCAAAAAAATCACTAAATATTATCAAGTATGTATTCTATGGTTTACATATATCAGCACATAATTTATAATCCTTAATATAATATAATACATAATGTGTATTAGTGAACACATAAACATGTTTATATATTTTATATATAAATGTTTACATATAACATGAACATACAAATATATATATATAAAGGTTTATATGTAAATGCATATGTACACCTTATATTCATATATAAACATAAAAATATATGGGCAATTAATTTAATAAATATATATTATCATAAAATAAGAATATAGGCATTCTCAATAAAATAGTTTTTCTCTCCCTAAATCTGGCATTGGAGACTTAGTCCAAGATCCACTCTTGGTAACTAAGTCCAAGAATTCCTTGCATAAAATGACAAAATATATGTTCATACTCTACACATATTTATATATGTGATTTAATCTTAAGGTTCTTTACAATATATAATGCTTTGTAAATTCTATACAAATACTTGATACTGTATATTGTGTAGATAAAAAGAGGCAAAAAATTCTTATGCATGCTCTGCAAAAATACACTTTCATTGAATCATGAATCCATGAATGTAGATATTGCAGATTTGTGAGATTTTGGTGTGTGACCTTTTAATTATTAGACCTTTGATTGAATTTAAAGGAAGTCTTGTGTTGGCTTAGATTTTTAAGTATCTGTTTTAATAAGGGTTCTTACACTCTTCAACCTCCTCTCTAGCCCTCACCCTCCAGAGGTAGTGGAAAGAAAAAGCTAATAGGAAATGGAAGTTATGGACATCTTTTGAAAGAGTTCTTTGGAGTTATTCCAATGTTTGTTGTCAGCAGTCCAGTCCACTAGCAAAACACCAACATATATCTGCAGTGGCAGTCCAGCCCACTCAGCAATCACTGCTTATGATCAGAAACAGTAGTTCCATCTAGAAAAAATCAATGAGGCTCCTACAATTGGCCTAAGTTTGAGGAAGCAGCATGAATCCACTAGAGTATCACTGGAAGTTCTTTGGAAAGACACTCTTTGTGAGGTCACAAAAAGTGAAGATCAGCAACATAATGCAAGGCAAATCAAAACAAGAGTACCATCAACAAAAACTAGTAAAGTGTAGCAAAGTGACCAAATTCCAAATACCGATGAGTAAAGACGAGTGAATGTGAGCAAGGTGAGCCAATACAGAACCTTCCCCACTGCCTGTGGGGTCATAGTTACATTCTTTCTAAACATCACATGTCCTCTAACATGACTACTTCAGCAAAACAATCTCTCACCTGTGTCTGCTTCAGGAAAACTTCCTTTCACATATGTCTGCTTCAGAAAAATATTCTTTCACCTGTGTCTTCTTCAGCAAAAGATCCTTTCTCCTGTCTGCCTCAACGAACATCATGTGACATAACTGAGTTTTCAAAGAAACCGAAAGTTTCCCCTTCACCCTGTAAGCTCCACAATGAAGAGGGTGGTTCACAGAGTGACTAACTAAAATAATCAAGTACTGTTCCTTAGATTGTGCTTTAGTTGATGTGCATCTATCTGATATGTATCAAAATGTGTAGACTGTATCCAATCATTTCTATATTAGATGGTATAATTCCAATAATTCAAACAAGGTGTCTTCTATGTGTTCAGTGTCTTTGCACTGAGGAAAGAAAAAAAAAAACAGAACAATCCATTATAGAAGCTCAGCTTTTACACCTATATTGATATCACTCTTAGTGAACTCTTGAAAGCATTTAGGTTGTTGGGCTCTGTGAAAATGTGCTGTATCTCAACTCTTCCAATGGCAAAGAGGAATATGTGACAATAACTATGCAGGAGGAGTGACAAATAGCTTTAGAACTCATGGAATGTGGACCACCAGTTAGCAAGCTATGATGGGTGTGTCTCAGTATGGGATTACTCCGAAGACCATGTGATCTTTGAGTTACATGATGTTATGAATTTCTGCTTTGCTTGCTGACCTCACATCCCACCTAATCTAGGAATTGTATGAGAACTCTAAGGGGTCTTCTTGTCTCTCATTGGGCAGCATCTCTGATACTCCCTATAATAGTGCTTGATCTTTTTCAGAAATTGCTGCTGGATTAATGATTCAGTCACCACCATAGGAATGAATTTAAAGTATAGATTGTGAGCAATAAAGAAAACCTTTAGAAAGCATTTGGGAAAACACAATGATTAGTAAAGTTACCTTAAGATATTTTTGCTACTGGATCTGATGTAGATGAGTTGTTGGAAATAATTTTTTTTGCTTGTACTATGTAATGATATTTCTTATAAAGTTATTGGGAAACAAAATATACTGTTCTATAATAGTCATCTACTAGAAAATAACTAAGATGTAATCACATAGTAATTTTGTACAGCTTGACAGATTTTTCTGTGTTATGTTATCCATGGAAGAAATAATAATATTTGGATATCACCTCTGAGTATACATATATGTATAGATGTATGTGTATGTATGTATATGTGTAAAGTTCCTGTGACAATGTGTTGGAACTTTGTTCCGTTCATCAAATTTATTTGTATGTGTATATGTAAAGCTTGTTCGCATGTATGTTGGTATATGTTGTTCCATGTACTAAATATATGTGTGTGTGTGTGTGTGTGTGTGTGTGTGTGTGTGTGTGCCTGTGTGCATGAAATGTTTGGAGCTAACTTGCAGGAGCTTTGTTCTAGCCATTCCTTGCGTGAATATGTGTATGTCCATCAGTATGTCTGTCTGCTTGTTTGTATGTATACCTGTGTATCTGTCTGTATATGTGTATATATTTATATGTGTGTAGTTGCTGGAGCAAGTCTTTGCTTCAAATATTCTGTGATATGAGTGTGTGTTTTATTTTCCCCATTTCTGTTTTCTTTTCACTGGATACCAAAGGTAGAAGCCCCAGTAGGTATCTGAATGGACCCCAGTCAGCTGCTCTCACCACTGACTCTTACTGGCTGCTTGTCTCCATTAACTGTATGGTGACAAAGCTGGTCTTTGACACACACACATCTGCAAGAGCAATGCCTAGCAACCCTGGAAACACAATATCAGGCCAAGGTTGTTTGGTCCAACTACTGTTCAATGAATTCATCCTCTGTAAAACCAGAAGAAAATTACCTTGTGAAAAGGATTACTGTTTTTGCTTCTGGTTTTGCTTCTATTTTTGTTTCTGCCTCTGTCTCTGTCCCTGCCCCTGCCTCTCCTTCTCCTCATTCTGCTTCCATTTCTCCTTCTTTTTCTTTTCCTTCACCTTCATCTTCCTCTTCTTCCTCTTCCTCCTCCTCCTCTTCCTCTTCATTTTATTTTATTTGTACCAATGAATTGGAAATCTGATTTTTTTCCTGTTTTATGTTGATTCTTTCAATGTTGCTGTTAAAAGGTTGACATTCTATTGTTCTTTGTAGTTATAGCCCCAGCTGCTCTGCTGACACCAGTCCTGCCATTATTTTGAGGAGCCCCTTGAGACCTCATGTCATGATTGAGGACTTCATATCTTTGTCTAAACATTGAAGAAATAAATAAAAAGTGTCCTATGAATATTACTCATGATAACTACATTACTGTGCCTTCCTTTTGTCTAGGAGAAGTTGATGAAATTCCTTCTTATGTTGGCATTGTTAGGAAGCCTATCCAATTCTGTATATTGTCTCTCATTATTGATGAATGTTAGATGATAACTGCATTATAATTTATACATATTTAAATTGACAGATGTATTGCTCGTGGTTTTCTACAATAACAAAAGTAATTGGATAAATATATAAGCGGATTTATTAGAATGGCTTTCAGTCTGTAGTTCAAATATTCTAGTAATGGCAGTCCACTAATCAAAGAAGGTTAAAGAATCCACTTAATGTTAAGTCTATGAGGCTACATATCTCAGCTGGTCTTAAGTATATACCAAAGTCTTAAAGAAGTAGTCTCTAATGTCAGTGAAGGAATGGGCTTGACAGAGAGGGAAAAAAGTCAAAGAGAACAAGCTTCTTTCGTCCACATTTTTTAGATAGGCTGTCAGTAGGTATGGCCCAAATTAAAGGTGGATTTTCCAACATCAAAGGCCAGATTAGAAGTGAGATTTCCCACTTCAAATGATTTTATTAAAATTAAAATGGATCCCAAGTGTGCCCAGCCATTTGGTTTTCCTTTATTAATTCCAGATAATGCCTATTTGATCAACAATCATATTCATCACAAGTAATAAATTACAGAGAATTAATGGCTTATCATATTTTATCTATACATATCTATATGGTTAGAAATAAATAAAAAGTGTCCTATGAATATTACTCACGATAACTACATTACTGTGCCTTCCTTTTTTCTAGGAGAAGTTGATGAAATTCCTTCTTATGTTGGCATTGTTAGGAAGCCTATCCAATTCTGTATATTGTCTCTCATTATTGATGAATGATAAATTACAGAGAATTAATGGCTTATCATATTTTATCTATACATATCTATATGGTTATGAGTTTCATATTTTTGAAAAATTATAAAAGATTTAATAATAGTAAAGTTAAAATATTAATAACAATCATATTTTTTTCAAATTGTATAAACTGGCAACTAGTTAAAAATAGGACAGTCAGAGTCACTTTTTGTAAACTTAAAATAAAATAAAAAATTAAAAATGGGGAATCCAAAAATTTCTTTTGTTTTATCACAAAATAAATGTAAATTAGTAAAAATTGAATATAGGGCATAAATACAAATAATAACAAAAATTTTCGGGAAAATGAGAAAGTGTATATTGTGAAAAATAAAAGTACACATACATTTTTACCGTGTGTACTATATGTGGGCATGTGTGTCTATGTATATACATACTACTTGCACACATGTGTGCATACAGAATTCACAAGTTGTTGTATCTTTCTCAATCATTCCTCATCTTGCTTTTAAGAAGGAATCTCTTACAGAACCTGGAGCTCACTAATACAGCTAGAAGGTCTGATTAATAAATTAAAAAATCTGCCTGTCTCTGCCTCCCATCACAGAGACTGGAACTAGGAATTAATTATCATCCACCATGTGCTATCTCTTGAGATTTTATCTTAGCCACTCTAAAGGGTGTATGATGAAAATAGTTTTTTTGATTTGCATTTCCCTGATGACTAAGGACTTTGAACATTTCTTTAAGTGCTTCTAGGGCATTTGAAAATCTTATGTTGGCTCTGGCTCCTGGGCTGTGTGGGGCCACAGCCGCGGGCTGAAGGCTCCCTTGGGCCGGCTTCGCCGAGACCCGGCTCCTCATGACTGCCTTCGGCCCCGAAGCCCACGGACATCGCCCCAGCTCCAAGAATTACCACGGAAGCTCCTGGGGCTCAGGCCCTGAGGGAGAGCCGGCCGGTCCCATTCCCTGTCGGTCCGGCGCGGCTCTTCGGCCGGAGCCATGACCTCGCTGACCCAGCGGAGCTCGGGCCTGGTGCAGCGGCCCACCGAGGCCTCACCGAACGCTGCAGACAAGGAGCGGGCTGCGGGCAGCGGCGGTGGCGGCGGCAGCGGCGAGGACGGGGCGCAGAGCCGCCGCGAGGAGCAGGAGGACAACGACAAGGAAACGCGGCTGACCCTGATGGAGGAGGTGCTCCTGATGGGCCTCAAGGACCGAGAGGGTTACACATCATTTTGGAATGACTGTATATCATCTGGATTACGTGGCTGTATGTTAATTGAATTAGCTTTGAGAGGAAGGTTACAGTTAGAGGCTTGTGGAATGAGAAGAAAAAGTCTTTTAACAAGAAAGATGATCTGTAAATCGGATGCTCCAACAGGGGATGTTCTTGATGAAGCCCTAAAGCATGCTAAGGAGACTCAGCCTCCAGAGACAGTCCAGAACTGGATTCAGTTACTTAGTGGTGAGACGTGGAATCCATTAAAATTGCATTATCAGTTAAGAAATGTATTTGAACGATTAGCTAAAAACCTGGTAGAAAAGGGTGTACTGACGACAGAGAAACAGAACTTCCTCCTGTTTGACATGATGACACATCCTCTCACCAATAACAACATTAAGCAGCCTCATCAAGAAGGTCCAGGAGGCTGTTCCTGACAAATGGGTCAATGACCCTCACCGAAGCCTTGCTGGCCCTCATTTACCTAGCCAACTCAGACTCTGGTTTTCTGCAGTTTGTACTTTCCCACACTAATAATTGGCTTTTGCTCTACAAAAATGGTGGGTGGCTATTTCTTTTTGTATGTACGCAGGGTTCTGCTGGTACGAGAGGCCTTCCTCTTTCTGTTTGTAACCAACCTTATTGCCATATTGGCGCTCCATTCCCTGTTGCCATTCTCACTGTTCCTGTGTTGGGTTTCTGGTATATTTTGACTTTCAGAGTACCTCCTCCAGTCACCCACCTCATGCACAGCGTTTGGATTACCTCAGCCTGAGTTTTCCCACATGTGCTTACTCACCTGGCCTTCTGCCTACAGTTCAGGTAAGTCACAACAAGGCCTTCAACTCACCAAAGGTAAATATCTGTATCTATTAGGACATTTTATACACAGACCTCAGTTGAGATGTATACTTAGAAAAATTATTTTTAAATTGAAACAGCACAGTAAATACATAATATAAAATGCCCCTTGAAGTTTTGCTTCCTATGTAAATCTGTTGTATGATTACAGTTGTTATAATTTTAGCTATTAAATCATAAAGGTCCAATTGTTTCACAAAGCCAGTTTGGGATGGGCTGCATTCCACTTACGCTGTATATAGTTTGAATTATATATGAATCGCCCCTTCTTCTGGCCACCTCTGCCTCATTTTAGTATTTTGAAAAATTTAATTGTGCATCTGGTGCCCCTGCCTTGCTTTATTCATTGTTATTTGATGGCAAAATAGACCTCTCATCACTGAAGGAGAGAGAAGATGTGTGACCCTTTCAGGGCTCGTTGTGAGCTGTGCCCCTCATGATAGTGCATCTCTTTTGGGACTTTTTTTTCCCTTCACTTTTCCTGTTTTTATGAATTCTGTAGGAAAGAGGCTTGTGACTAGTACTAATCTTGAGTACAGATTTTTTGTTTTGTTTTCCACTTTTCTGTCCTCAAGTAAATTAATGTCTGCTCTGAAATAGCATTTATCTACTTATCTTTTCTTGGGGAAAAGAAAATTGGATATCAGTCCTAGCAGATGTTGCATGTAAATTGGTAGCAAGTAACTACTACAGCTCAAGACGATTAAGAATTTTGTAGCCGAAAGCTCTGCTGTGTTTTAATTTTTATATACAATTATGATCATTAGCACACCATAAGACTACAAACCTCTGCTTTTTAATGTTGATTTTATTCATTATCACTGTTTATTTACTATTGGTTTCATAATGTAAATACTATACATTGAACAAATTAAATGTCAAATTTTTATTACTATAGTTCATGTTGATAGTGGGGCTTTCAGGTGTCTAGAAACTTTTGGTTAACATTTGATGCAAAAATACTAGATGCGGATAACTTTAGAGTTGAAGTTTAAGGGACTCCCTAATATGTATACTATCTTTTTATCTGGAGTAATAAATAAACTATGATCTTGAAAGTTCCTGAAAAAAAAAAGAAAATCTTATGTTGAGAATTCTCTGTTTAACTTTGTTCCCCATTTATAATGGAGTTATTTGGGTTATTAGAGTGTAACCTCTTGTGTTGTTTGTAAATTTTCGATATTAGCTGTCTGTCAGACGTAGGGGTGGTAAAGATTTGTTCCCAATATGTACACTGCCAATTTGTTCTATTGATGGTGTCTTTTGCCTTAAGAGAATCTTAGCAGTTTCATGAGGTTCATTTTTTTTTTTTTTATCTGCATTGACCTGGTGTTGAATCTAAATGGACCTAAATGGATCTAAATGGATTTACTCAGGAAAGCAAGTACCAACTCTTGCCTGTTGGCACAATCAGGAGAACTGTTAGAATGAAGAACACAACCACCACTCAGATGCCCATCCAGGACTTTGAGTTAGCCCATCCCAATATCTACTTCTGTTTTTTTTTCTGCTGGGAATAATAAATGGGCTAGTTCTGCAAAACAAAAGCTGCAGGATCTCTATGAAATAGGGCAACAAAAAGATGTCTGAGAGAAGCTCAGTGAGAATCTCTCGTATTGATAGTGTAGCAAAAACTATAGGCCTCAAATCAAACCAGTGACTTATTGCAAAGCACATATGCAAAGAAGCTGTTTCGTTATACTGTGTGACAGTCTGTGACACATGGCAGCTTGACTGGTGAGATTGGGAACTTTGTTTTTTTGTTTGTTTGTGTTTCTTGTTTTGGGCGGTTTTGTTTGTTTGTTTTGTTTTTAATGTTCTTTTTGTGTTTTGGGTTTTTTAAAATTAATTAGCTTGATTTCTTTTGAGGAGAAGTTGACAGTGCAGAGGAATGGGAAATGAGCAGAATTGAGGTGCATGATGAAACATTCACAAAGAATCGAGAAAAAGTTTAAAACAGAAGAGAAGACTCAAAATTGAAGGGGGACTGTGCCTACCCAGAACAAGTTGTAATGGTAAGTAGTGGTAGATATGATTTGTTTCACTGTATATATGTGTAAAATTACTAAAATTAAATTTTGAGAATATATATGACCTTTATGTATTGAGCCAATAAAGTGACTAGCACATGTTTACTGCTAGACAAAGAAAAAGCCACATCAAGGACCAATGCCTCAGCTCCATAGAGTAACTTGGTGAGGCTCAATGCTTCCTCTTGTCTTAGTGCAAAGTTTTTCTTAGGTGTGAGTGCAACTGTGGGCAGTATATCCAGACAATTCCCAGTAAAGGTTTTTTTCCTCTAGATGTTTACATCCTGATGATTGGCTCCTACAATGACTGCTCTAACTGAGATTAGCTAACCCAGCTTCAATGCTAAGCTCTGTATAACACCATTGCCTTGTTGTTTATCTCTATGTAGTAATACTGCCTCTTTGTTTCACTGTACATAATAAGTATCCTCTCTGATCAACTGAATGCAATAAACATGGTGAGCTTCCAGGGTGCTGAGGCTTCTCCCTCTCGTCTCAAATTCTTTATGTCTTTGTGTCCATGTATTTGTCCTTTCTTTGTTTCTCTACTATCCATTTAGATAAATCTCTGGAGCTGTGTGCCTTTACATTGTTGTTTTAGATAGTTAGTACACCTTTGAATAATTTAGATAATTTTGAATGCTTAATGTGCCATGATCTTATCTCTATCCAAAGAGCGAGGCCTCATCTTTACCACAAACTTTCAGGCTTAGTATGTGAGGAGTTTCACTCTGTTTTTCTCTAACCATTATGTTTCTGATTATTTTCTCAATCATTGTGAAACACATTGTAGAAACATTTTATGACTTTCTAATTGTTCCTGTTGAGTCTCATTTTATTATTACCATGTCATCACATTTTTTCTTATGACAAAATCTTCTATTAACAAGTTTTGAAGCTAATAGCTTTTTAGTCATGACTTTCAATCTCCTGTTGAATTCTTTGTATGCATACAGCTTAAAGCTGCTTTTGTTCTATGAATTTAATTTTTCATAGTTCTCTACTTCCTTAAAATATAAATATTTCTTGTGTTTTTCTGAAGATATTTATTGATGTGTTTCATTTGTTGTGAAGAAACAAGATGACCACAACAACTCTTATAAAGGAGAACATTTAATTGGGCCTAGATTTCAAGTTCAGAGGTTTAATCCATTATATTCATGTTGTGAGGCATAGTAATTTGCAGGGAGAAATGGTGCTGGAGAAGGAGCTGAGAGTTGTCCTTCTTGATCCCCAAAAAGTGTAAGCCAGTAGGCCTGGTTTTAAACTTCTGAGACCTCAAAGCCTATACCCAAGGAACATATATACTCTAGCAAAGCCATAGCTATTTCTACAGTGCCACAACTCCCAACAGTACCACTTCCTGTTGAACTATGGAGTCCATTTTTATTCAAATCACCACAATATACAAGCAACAATAAATATACTCTTCAGGTTGTGTATTTATGCACTCACACACACATGTAACAATAATAAAGAAAAAATATCATAGATTTGTGAAGTAATGGAGAGTTATAGGAGGAGTCAGTGGAGAGAAAAGTTAAGTATCTTTATTATCTTTCTGTTGCTGAGACAAAACACCATGGACAAGGCAGCTTATAAGCAATTACTTAAGTTCCAGAAGAGAGTTAGAGTTCATGACTATCATGGCATTGCAACAGTCACAAATGACACTGAAGCAGTAGCCGATCCACAAATATTAGACAGAATGAAGAGCTAACTGGAAATTATATGTGCTTCTGAGATTTCAAAGTCCCCTCCTAGTGATATACATAAGCAAGTGTACATCTCTTAATTCTTCCTAAATAGTACCACTAACTGAGACCAATCACTTAAACACATGAGCCCAAGGTGGCTATTCTCATTAGACCCACCACAGGAATGGAGGAAATTATGTAATTATAAGTTAATTAAACATTTTACAAATTTTAGAAGACTAATATGGAAAATAGAGTAACTTGTTTGATCAGCAGGTGATATTGTGGCTTGCTCCCCAGTAGGCGGGGCAAAATTACAGGTGAATTATATCAAACTGTAATGGCTTTAATGAGGAGTAACCCTGGAGCACAGGAACAAGAGAGTATAACAGTATAATTTGCCTCCTTTATAGCTATAATACAGTGTAAATTTGTGTGTGTGTGTGTGCGTGTGTGTACTGTATACTGATGGTCAGAAGTCAACTATAGATAACATTTTTCAGATTTTGCTCTCTCTCTCTCTCTCTCTCTCTCTCTCTCTCTCTCTCTCTCCCCTCTCTTTGAGACAGACACATTATTAGTCTGCAACTCATGCAGTGGCCTAGGTTGTTTGGTCATAGGCCAGAAGTGCTAAGCAATGTCTGAAATCCCAATACTTCCTTAGTGGTATTGAAAGAAACCAAAAGAATCTCTGGACACTTGAAAGCCTGGTGCCCTTAGTGCATGCAGTACAGAACATCGTGAGAACCTGCCTCAAACAAGATGAATGATAACAACCTCTGACCACGCACATGCATGTTCAAACTTCAACCCACTTTCGTCAAGGACTGTACATACACACACACATACACACACACACACACACACACACTTTGTATTTAGGAGAAATTATCCAGCCTAAACTTGGATCTTGAAAATGTTCACTGTTCACATGCATGAAATTCCTAAAGAATATATATAATTAAAAAGAAAGCATTAGATATCTACAGCATCATTCCTGCACCTAAAGGTCAGGGAACAACAAGGAGGGAAAGTTAGAAAATCTATAACAGCCAAATAATGTCTGGTATAAGACTATAGCTCTTATAAGTGACAGACAAGTTGCACTCATGAAACTTCACATTACGATTGTTAAATAATACTAGAATAAATAGAGCCCCAACCGGTATATCAAGTTAGAAAGAAAAATTCTATGGATTCTCATCCCAAGGCTAAGATTTATGGGCACTTGAGGAATTCTGAGAGCAAGAGAAATTATCTCTCCGAGGGAAGAGCCACCCCTCACTCCCAGCATACACAGAATTCATTATCCAATAACAAGTGGTCAGTACTGAACTCAGAAATATACATGCCAAGGATTGGGCAGGTTGAATTTATATACTTAGGAATATATAAACACTCACAGAGAGAGAGAGAGAGAGAGAGAGAGAGAGAGGAGAAAACACGGTGATTGAAAAGAGAGTTTGGAGGGGCAAAGTGTAAGGGCAAGGGATAGATTATGTTTTCATTAATATTTTTAAAAGTTGTAAATTCAAAATACTTCAAATGCATCATACATCTGAATACAAAAATATACTTAAAAGAATTATAAGACCAAACAAAAATTACCCTTACCTTTTTAATATTGAATAATTTATTTAGCAAATATTTTAGTTACAAATATCCCTTATGAACTAAAATTGGTCCCAATTTACATAATAAATCTGAATGATCAAGGCCTAGGAAACATTTATATGTTTGTTTAGCATTTCACAGATTGGGTTAGAACTATTTGCATAACAAGCTTCCTGCTAAACTATGAGAACCTGATGAAAGCACTTAATAGTGTTATTTATATATTTCAATTAGGCAACAGAAAGAGAGAGAGAAAGATGTTGCATTCTTTTTTAATATTTCCCACAAAAGAAAGATTTCAAAATTAACTAGTTGGTAAATGACTGATAAATATAAAAGTAAATCCTGTATGTCATTTCCTAGTGAGAGTATTATTAGATGCTGTCTCTTAATACAGTATAACCCTTAGGATTCTTTTCTTTGTAAATAAATCACAAAAATTAACTCAAATTGCTTAAAGACATATGTAATGAAAATCTCAGAACTAGTAAACTCTATGACTACTCATGCCTCTGCTTTTTCTTCATTTCTATGTTCTTCTGCCACATTACTTTATCATTCTTTAAAAAAATTATTTATGTTTTATATCTCTGATAGTTTTGCCTTCATATGTGTCTTTGTACAATGCTTGTGCAGAAGCCACAGGTCAGAATTTGATCTCCTGTATCTAGAATTACAGTTGGTTGAAAACCAAAATATGAGTGCTGGGATCTGAACCCTCATATTCTGCATGGGATATGAGTGCCTCCTAGCTGCTAAGATTTTATTTTTCATCTTCTACTCTTAACATTTTTAGCTTATTCCCTGTCAGACACTTCACTGAGGCCCCTGCAAAGGTATGTCATGATTCTCATCAGATGGAAGAAATATAACTTTTGAGGGGCTCTGGAGATGGTTATTACCCTATAAACAAGAGCCCTGAAGTCCCTACCCCCAAACCTCATGTAAGTACAAAATAGACATGATAGCCAGCCTGTGATTCCAGCTTTAGAAGGCATCTTGCTCTTAAGATGTATTAGTCTGTCCAGGGATATCTATAATAAAACACTGGGCTCTGGTGTTGCCAGATTGCATTGGCTTCTGCTAATTATGTTCTTAAGTTTTCCTTTCACAATCTGGTTGTCTACCTTATAAACATTGATGGAAAAACACTCAATAAAATACTTCCAAATGAAATCCAAGAATATATCAAAGACATCATCCACCATGATCAGGTAGGCTTCATTATAGGGATTCAGGGATGGTTCAGTATAAGAAAATCCATTAAAGTAATTCACCATATAAGCATTGAAAGAAAAAAAGACACATAATTGTCTCATTTGATGCCAAAAATGCCTTTGAAAAAAATCAAACATCCATCATGTTAACAGTCTTGGAGAAAACAGTGATCCAAGACTCATACCTAAACATAATGAAGACAATATACAGGAAGCCAATAGCTAGCATCAAATTAAATGGAGAAAAACTTAAAGCAATTCCACTAAAAACAGGGACAAGAGTGCCTACTCTCTTTCACATATCCACAATCAATATGGCCACTATCTCTTCAACATGTTTCTTGAAGTTCAAGCTACAGCAATAAGACAAATGAAGGAGAATAAGAGGATACAAATTGGAAAGGAAGAAGTCAAAGTATTGCTATTCACAGTTGATATGATATTATTCATATGTAACTACAAAAGTTCTGCCATAGAACTCTTAAGGCTGGTCAAAAATGTTCAGCAAAGTGGCTGTATACAAAAATAACAGCAACAAAAAAAATCAGTAGCTTTCCTTTTAAAAAAAAAAGGTTAAATAGGCTGAGAAAAAATTTAGGGAGACAATACCCTTTACAATAGCCAGAATAATATAAAATATTTTCTTTCAACTCTAACCAAGCAAGTAAAAGACCAGTATGACAAGAACAAGTCTCTGAAGAACAAAATAAAGGAAGATATCAGAACATGAAAATTTTTCCCATGTTCGTGGCTTAGCAGAATAAATATAATAAATATGGCCATCTTACCAAAAGCAATTTATAAATTCAATGCAGTTTCCATCAAAATCCCAACACAATCGTTTACAGATTTGAAAGAACAATTTTCAACTTCAAAAGGAAAATTAAACCAACAAACGAAAAAGAAAAAAAACAAAGCAGGAGAACTGATACAGTTCTGAACAACAACAACAAAAAAAGCTATCACCATCCCTTACTTCAATTAGTACTACAGAGCAATAATAATAATAATAATAATAATAATAAATAATAATAATTTCACTGTGGAAATGAACCACATTTTCTTTGCCACATTTCAGTTGAAGGACATCTAGATTGTTTCCTGAAACGTGGCAAAGAAAATGTGGTTCATTTCCACAGTGGAATAATACTCAGCTATTAAAAACAAAGGCATCATGAATTTTTCAGGCGATTGAATGGCGCTAGAAAATATCAATCTGAGAGAGGAAACCCAGATGCAAAAGTACATGCACAATATGTACTCACTTATAAGTAGTTATTAACCATAAAGTTCAGGTTAAATAAGCTATAATCAACAGAGGCAAAGAAGCCAAATAACAAATGCCTAAGGAGGAATTTTGAATATTCTTCAGAATGTGAAATAAAAGAGTTACAGGAGGTAGATGGAGGCAGGAAACATATGTGAAAAGGGAAGGTGAAGGAAGCAGGGGCAAAGAGATGGAGAAGATATTTCAGAGTAGGGTAGAGAGAATGGAGATCAGCAGTGAGGTGGACAGTCACTAGGATGTGTGAGAGATCTGGGATGGAGGGAGGTTCCTGGGAGCATAGGGGGTGCCTCTAGCTAAGAATCCTGACAGGGAGCAATATGGATTCTGAAGTGACTATTTCCTGTATCCAGGAAGGACACTTAGGGGAGAGATAAGGATATATTGACCCATAAATCCTTAGACCCAAAATGTTTCTTGTTTACAATATATTCAGGGCCAAAATAATATAGGGACAGAGGAAATAGGCAGACAATGACTGCACAAATTTGTGACCCATCCCATGTCTAAGAACAAATTCCTGACATTGGTAATAATACTTTGTTATGCTTACAGACAGGAGCCTAGCAAAACTGTCTTCTGAGAGGCTTCATCCCACAGCCAAAGCAAAGAAATGCAGTGACCACAACCAAACTTCAAATGGAGCTTGCTGAGTCTTAGGAAAGCACTGGAGGGAGAATTGAGGAACCAGAAGAGGATAGAGACTCAACAGGAAAACCAACAGGGTCAAATAACCTGGACCCTTTGGGGCTCCCAGACCAAAAACCAACATCTAGTGAGCTAGAATGGGCTGGACCTAGGCTTTTTACATATGTGTAGTAGATGTGCAAAGTGGTCTTTATGTGAGTCCCCCTACAACTGAAGCAGGGGCTACCCCTGAGTCATTTGCTGGTGTACAAGAGGCTAGAACAAGTGTCCTCTGAGAGGTTCCACAGAGCAGTCAATGGAAAGAGATGAAGTGACCTACAGCCAAACATTAGAAGGAGTTTGGGGAGTCTTATGAATAAGTTGGTGGGGGAAGAACTAATAGAACCAAAGCGAAAAGGAACTTCACAGGAAGACCAACAGACTCAAACAACCTTCAGGGTTTTCAGAGTCAGAACCAAACACAAACTAAACAGCAAACACAGAGTGGACCTAGGCCACATGCACATATGTAACAGATGTGCAGCTTAATCTTCATGTACATTCCCAACAAATGGGTGGGATCTGTCCCTGAATCTGTTGCCTGAATCTGTTGCCTGCCTACAGATTCCATTCCTCTAACAAGGCTGCCCTGTCTTTCCTCCGTTAGTGAAGATTGGGCCTACTTTATCTCTCTCTCTCTCTCTCTCTCTCTCTCTCTCTCTCTCTCTCTCTCTCTCTGTGTTGGATGGAATTGGGGGGAATCTACATGAGGGAGATACTGGGAGAGG
Source organism: Grammomys surdaster (assembly GCF_004785775.1). Classification (NCBI taxonomy): domain Eukaryota; kingdom Metazoa; phylum Chordata; class Mammalia; order Rodentia; family Muridae; genus Grammomys; species Grammomys surdaster. The sequence continues at coordinate 2,899,172 of NW_021605506.1, forward strand.
AGATGCTAACACTGGAATATAAAGTAAATAAATACATTTCAAAAAAAATGACTTCATATGATTTTCTAGTATTCACACCTGCAAGACATTTTCTTAATTAATGACAGATGGGAGAGGGCACATCTAATTGTGAGTGGGGCCACACTTTTACTGATGGAAATATCATCTATAAAAAAGAGAGCAAACAAGTCTGTAAACAGCATGCAAACCTGGCCTCTGAATCAGTGCCTGACTCCAGCCAGGTAGCTGCTATCTTTGAATTCCTTCAGTAATGTACTTTAATTTGGATATTTACTCCAAATAAACTTTTTTCTCTCCAAGTTGCAATCATTACGGCGTTTCATCACAGCCACAGTAACCCTGAGAAAATATGTTTGTCTAAATAAATAAATAAATAAATAAATGCAGACTATTGCAAATATGTCCTTCTTCTGTATCCTTTTATGTCACCAAGAAGTGTCATCCACAATTGAATAGGTCTCCAAGTTTGAAATAAACAAGGTCAATAAATTCTCTCCACAGAATATAACAATGGGTTGCATTTTGATTGATTATAATTTAGTTTCAATTGGTATGATAATAATACCACAACTGCCAGCAACTCCATTAAGAAATGGTTTGTATTAGGTTACACTTCCAGGTCACCATCATGGCAGATAAGTCAAGGCAGTAGGAACTTAAATCGTTAACTATATAACATCAACAGTCAAAGGCAAAAAGAAATGGATTCATGGGTATTTACTACTCATCTCATCTTTCCTAGTCTTTCAACATCCAGAACCCAAAGCTTGAGCATGGTACTGCTCATTGTGACCTGTAGCTTTCCTCACAAATTCGTATAGTCAAGACAATGCTGTTTACAGGCACAGCCACAGATCAACCCACGCTGGATCTCCCCTCACTGAGACATTCTTCCCAGGTGCTGTTAGATTATGACAAGTTGACAATCAAACCAATACTCACAGTTACCTAGCTATAAAATATGACTTAGAATTCTCCTCTTCATTAAAGATAATCAAAGTCTGCCAATCAACTGAACATAAATATTCCTAAAGGAGGTTTCTGTGTGCCAGATTTTAAAAACAAGCAAGCAAGAATCCAAGCAAACAAACAAAAAATTATAGATACTCTAGCTAAATATACAAGTAAAAATAATGGGAAGACACCAACAAATCAAACTCCCAATTAAAAAATGGGGTACAGAAGTTAAACGGAGAATGCTCAAAAAAGAAATCTGAAATGGCCAGGAATGATTTAAAGAGATGTTCAAAGTTTTTAGCATCAGGAAAAAGAAAATCAAAACAAGTCTGAGATTTCATCTTACACATTTTACACAGGTCAAAAAGGCTAAGAAAAAAAAAAACTTCAAGTAATAGCACAAGCTGGTGTGGCTGTGGAGCAAGGGAATCACTCCTCCATTTTTGGGAGTGGGAGCGTGAACTTGTACAATGACTTTAAAAAACAACTTTGCTGTGTTTTGGATAGCCCAGGGCTTGTATTTTGATGATAATTCCCTTTTCCTGGGAAGGGCTGCAGAGGAGGATTGAATCATTACACAGATGAATTCTAGTGAACCTTCTGCCTACCATACTTTGTAAAATAAAGGCTGGAGCCAGTGATGGGCAGAAGAAGGGGAGGTGGAGAAATAAAGGTTGGTGGGAAGAGAGCAGAGAGAGAGGAGAGTGAAGACAATGGAGGATGATAGAAGTGGACGACAGAGAAGCAGGAGGTGGAAGCACAAATGCAGGGTCTAGAAAACCTGCAAGTTATAAGGGTCTCATAGCTGGGGAATAGAGTAGTGAAGTGGTGAATCTTCCCAATCTAGGCGTGCAGCATATATTCATAATTATTGAGTTGTGTTTTCTTTGACTGGTCCTATTCAGATTAGTAATTTACTGCAATATTGCTGTTTCACAGAAAACTGAGAATAGTTCAAACTCAAGACTCAGCTATTGTACTCCTGTGCATATACCCAAAAGATACCCCATTATACAACAGAGAATCTTTCTCAACTCTGTTCATAGAAGCTTTATTCATAATAGTCAGAAAGTCAAAATAACCTACATGTCCCTCAACTGAAGAATGGATACAAAAAATGTGGAACATTTATACATTGACATACTTTTCAGCTATTAAAAACAAAAACATCATGAATTTCTCAGACAAATGGATAGAACTTTATAATATCATCCTGAGTGAGGTAACCCAGACTCAAAAGCACGTGCATGGTTTATACTCACTTATAAGTGAATATTTGCCAAAAAACACAGAATATCCGTGCTACACTCCACAGACACAAATAAGCTAAACAGAGAGAAAAGCCCAAATGAGGATGTTTTAATTTCACTTCGAATGAGAATAAAATTGTTGTAAGTCACACACAGTAAAGAGAGAATAGCGTAAAATAGGGAATGGGTAGGGCAATGAGGGGTTTCAGAATCAGATGTGGGAAAGACAGAATAAATGGCCAGATGGCCATGAGAATTAATGGAAATCTGCAACAGGAAATATTGGGGAGGATAGGGCCTTCCTTGGTCATTGATTGGAGGTGCTCAAGAATGCATGGGGGTGACTTTAGCTGTGACTTACACCACTGAAGATATGGAACACGAAGTGTCCACTCCCTGTATCCAGGCAAGATCTCCCATAACGAGATAGAGACACCAACACATCAACCAAACCTTCCACCCCAAATGTATCCTTTATACAAGAAATTCAGGGATGGAGGATGGAGGAGAGATTGGGGAAATAGCCAAGCAATACCTGGCCCAGCTAAAGACCCATCTCATATGCAAGCACTAATCCCTGACACTATTAATGATATTCTGTTATACTTTAAGAGTGGAATCTAGCAAGGCAGGCCTCTCAGAATCTCTAATCAGTAGCTGACTCAGAGGGATGCAGAGACTAACAGCCAAATAATAGATGGAGTTTGGGGACTCTTATGGAAGAGTTGGAGAAAGGATCCTGCACCCCAATGAGGATAGGAACTCTACAGAAAGACAAAGTCAACTAAGGTATACCCTTGGGGATCTCAGAGACTTAATCACCAAGTAAAGAATTTATATGAGCTGGCTGTAGGCTGCCACATATATACGCAGCAGATTTGCAGCTCAGTCTTCTTGTGGGTCCCAAACAACTGGAGCAGGGGCTATCCAAAAAGATTTT
>NW_021605506.1:2902739-2983183 GCF_004785775.1 Grammomys surdaster
CGGGAGAGAGAGAGAGAGAGAAAGAGAGAGAGAGAGAGAGAGAGAGAGGAGACAGAGACAGAGAATTAATTTCTGGCCATAGTCGTACATTGTTCTTAATACTGACCCATTTTACCTTGAAATGAATTCCAGCTGTCATCTACAGTGTTATTTCTCTCATATTATTTTTCCAGAGTAATCACAAAGTCTAGGATTCAGAAAGAAACCTAGAGTATCCAAGAACACAGTTACATGATAGTATTCAGTCTCTTTACTAACCTTCCCACAAAACACATAGGATAAATGTTAATGCTAGATATAGGCCTTAGGTTAGTACATTGACTAAAATGACTTTATACAACTTTATTTTGTGGTAATGTGTCTCACTTTCAATTACTCTTTCTTCAAACAAAACAGAAAATATGCACATTGTAAGTTTAACAAAGAATAACAGCGATTATAAGCAGTAAATTCTGAAACTTTTGGATTTTATGTTACTTTTACTGGCATGCAATGGCCAAATGTTCATGTGTCCTCTATAAGAACAGAAAGATAAATCATTCAAATCAAGTTCAAGAATATAAATGAATGAATTTTATTGAACATGCTCACAGGAGTGTATATGAGTGGTTACTTCCAGAGTATACGTGAGGACTCATATAAGATATAGATGAGAGGTTACTTTAAGAACAGTTACAAAGCATTAATGAAGGGTTTCTTACAGAGGAAGCATGGGAATCTCTAACAAGTACAGGTATAAGACCATACAGAGCATGCATAAATGAGGGTTAGTTACAGAGCATAGGAGAGATGTTGCTAAGGGAATATGCATGAAAGGTTACTTTCAAGAATATAAGAAAGGGGTTCTTAATAAGAACAAAATTGAGGTATTCTTATAGGATCATGGGTGAGGAGCTTCTTATATAACATAAGGGAAGTAATTCCTTACAGAGTATGGGAAAGGATTCCTACAGAGTATGGGGCAAAGTTCCTTACAAAGCATGGGGAGGTATTCCTTACTTGGCATGGGTGGGGCCTTACTTACCAAGCATGGAGGAGTGATTTCTTATAGAGCATTGACAAGGGGATCCTTATACAGTGTGGGAAAGGGTTTGCTTACAGAGGATGAGGAAGGTGTTTCTTATAGAGCATCTTTGACTGGTTCTTTACTTAGAAGTTTCTCCTAAGAGCACCAAAGAATGATGGGTGAGGAATGATGGGAGTACAGGTACCTAAAAATCATGTTATTATTAAGAACGTCACTTCAGTAAGGTTACAACATAGAAGTCACATCACAAAGTTCTAAATCCAAGTAAACACTACCTGCTACAATAGGTATCTCCCATGATTACAATACAGCTAGAAGGTGGTGTTGCAGGAGTAATGGGTTAGAGTTTGGTGACCATGCCTCTCCTTTTCAGAAGTGTTAATGGTCAAATATCTGTGACTACAAGACCTAGCTGTCACTGTGTTTCCTTATTTCATTGCCATCACTGTTAGACCAAGGTTGTTTCAGCTCCAGGATGGCAATAGGACAGTTATATTCACTGATAAAAGCTATACCACAGCACTGTCATATATTATTGTTCTTACTTTAAAATGCTGTGGTTTGACTGGACTGTAACACAGAAATGTACAAGAAGGTGGTTCTGCAGACTCTAGCAAACCCCATACTTATAAAGTAATCTAACTTACATTTTTAAATTCAAATCTAAAAACACCAACAATTCATTTCAGCTTTAAGGTGTTATAAGTGTTCAAAGAACTGAAAAATCAAAAAGTTCACAAAGATATAACAAACTGAGTCTTTCAGGAATAGAAGATGTGTGAATACATGAATATCATGCATTTAGTTTCTATTAAAACATTAATAGATAAGATGTGGCATCTGAAAGATATTATGTTTTAAAAGAGATGTCATCACAAATCTTATTCAAATGGTAAAAAAAAAAAACTATAACACCATCTTTCCTTTCTTCTGTAGTGATAAAAATACATTGAGAATGGAATCTTAAGGGAGAAAATGCTTACTCTGTCTCTTAGGTTTTTATGGCTGTAAAGAGAAACTGTGACTAAGGAAAATTTTCTAAAAAAAAATGATTAATTGGGGATGGCTTACAGTTTCAGAGGTTCAGTCCATTATCATCATGGTGGTAAGCAAGGCAACATATAGTCAGACATGTTACCTGAAGAGCCAAGAGTTCTATGTCTTGATCCAAAGCAGCAGCAAGAGACTCTCTTGCCCACACTTGGCAGAGATTGAGCACTAGGAGCCCTTAAATCCTACCTACATACAGTGTCAGAATTCCTCCAACAAGGCCACACCTCCTAATAGTACCACTTCCCACGAGCCAAACATATTCAAACTACAACACTCTGACTCACAGTATACACTATATTCTGGTGGGGAAATTATGGCAGCAGGAGCTCAAAGCAACTAGTTGTGTTGCTAATATGACATAAACTAGAATCACGCTTGAAGATTGTTCCATTGAGGGATTCTCTAGATGAATTTAATTTGGGGATGTCTCTGTATGGGATTGTCTATATTGTCTTCATCAATATGGAAAGTTCAACCTATTGGAAAATGGAGCTTTCTAGTGATGGCCCAGATAATAGGATACTGCAGAAGGAAATTTGGGCTTCTCTGTCACTTGTCTTTTACTCTAGTTGCCAAGTTCATCTATGTTGCTGCTGTTCCTCTTGCTGCTGCAGCTACTGCTGCTGTTACTGCTAATGATGATGATTTCTTTACTGATATTAGAATCAGTATCTTTGTGCTTCGAATATTGACTGAAGACCAGAAGTTATCCAGGTATCTTCCAGCTCTTAAAACTGTAGATATGCCAGGCAGTGATGGTGCATGCATTTACTCCCTGCACTTCGGAGGCAGAGGCAGGCAGATTTCTGAGTTCAAGGCCAGCCTGGTCTACAGAGTGAGTTCCATGACAGCCAGGGTTACACAGAGAAACCCTGTTTCAAAAAAGAAACAAAACAAAACCCCAAAACCAAAACAAACAAACAAACAAAAAACCCTGTAGATACATCCAGCTATCCAGCCTCACATATTAAATAACTACAATATTTTGTCTCTCACTCTGGTATAGCCATAGTTGGAAAACAAGGTCCTACCTCTGTAATCTAAACTAATAAACTTTCTTTTATATGCATTCCATTAGTACTGTTCCTGCACACACACACAAAAAAAAAATAGTAAGGGAACAGTGTTGTTCATACCAATTAAGATCAAATGTGATGAATCAAAAGTGACAAAGTATTACTAATTCTTAAATCTGGCTATCAGGCACATGATGATTTGTTATATTTTCTGTAATTTATCTATACTTGAAATATGTTACAGTGATTACCTAATTCCCTAGCATCTACACATATTTGCACATTTTCATGAAAACAGGGAGTGTCTAGCTGGAGGCATGCAGTGCTAACTGCTTTCTTATCGTGCATGAAATCCTAGATTCATTTTTTAATAAGTGAGAAAAGCAGTTTATATAAATGTCTGGAGAGATTTATTTTTGGCATAGTATAGGATGCTGAGTGGAGACTGAACATTTTCTCCAGAATTTTGACAAGAATTGGCATAAGGAAGATGAAGCAACTTTTCATCCTTTGCCAAGGTGCTATGCTGCAAGAAAATATTCATAGGAAAAATCATAGGATTTTCAGTGCATAGGAGTGGAATCCAATGCCTAGAACAAGTTGCCGATTGGAAGAATGGAGAAGAGGGAGTCCAGGCCACATTGCTGGGCTCTAATTTTATGTAAATCAGTACAGCCAATGTTCACTGCAAGCCCAGCTTCCAAAGACTCTGCCAAAATATTTTAAAGACAAAGTGATCCTTTACATTTTTTTTTCAGTTCTTTCCTCTGTAGGACAAAATGTTTTCCACTTTTAAGCTGGTATAACCATCCTGGAAATCAGTATGGTTGCTCCTCAGAAAATTGAACATAGCATTACCTGAGGACCTAGCTATACCACTCTTGGATATATACCCAGAAGATGCTCCAACATACAACAAAGACATATGGTTCACTATGAGCATAGCAGCTTTATTTATAATAGCCAGAAGCTGGAAACAACCCAGATATTTTTCAACAGAGGAATGGATACAGAAAATGTGGTACATTTACACAATGGAGTACTCAGCTATTAAAAACAATGAATTCATGAAATACTTTGACAAATGGATGGAATTAAAGAGTATCATCCTGAGTAAGGTAACCCAATCACAAAAGAACACACATGATATGCACTCACTGATAAGTGGATATTAGCCAAAAAGCTCACAATACACAAGATACAACTCACAGACCACAGGAAGCTCATGAAGAAGGAAGACCAAACTGTGGGTGCTTCACTCCTTCTTAGGAGTAACAAGATACTTATCAGAGCAAATATGGAGATGTGTGGAACAGGAACTAAAGGTGGGGCCGTTCAGAAACTGTTCCACCTGGGTATCCATCCCATGTGCAGTCAACAAAGGCAGAAGCAAATGTGGATGTCAGGAAGTGCATGCTGACAGGAGCCTGATATAGCTGTCTCCTTAGAGGTCTGCAGAACCTGACATACACAGAGGTGGGTGGTCACTGTTAACCATTGAACTGATTATGGTGTTCCAAATGGAGAACTTAGAGAAAAGATTGAAAGAGCTTAAGGGCTTTGGAGCCTCATGTGGAGAGCAACAATAACAATCAACCAGAGCTCCCAGAGTCTAATCCACCAGCCTGGGAGCCACTTAGGAATGTACTCATAGCACTAGCTTTATATGTAGTGAAGGATGGCCTTCATAGGCATAGATAGGAGAGGAAGTCCTTGCTCTCTTGAAGGCTGGATGCCCCAGTGTGGGGGGAATTCAAGGTAGAGAGGTGGGAGTGGGTGGGTGGAGCAGGGTGGGTGGAGCACATCCTCATAGAAGCTGGAGGAGGGGGATAGGTATATAGGGGATTTCTGGCTGATGCGAGTAATGGGAAAATTTCATAATTATATCTAATACCTTGTTTGTCATTTTAATTATTTTAATTTAAATATTTCTAGTTTTTAAGAATCTTTTAGATTCAATCCTTAATAGTGACTCCTCAAAATTCAGTATATGCTACAATTGTACATTGTAAACATGTATCATTACACTCTGGTGTATATATATATATTCACCCAAAAGTGACAGAAAAGTGATTTATTCTTGGTTTAAAATACATCTAGATGCACTGCTCAATTGGAAACACTCAGAGGCATGAATTGAACTAAGATAATCAATTAAATGTTGCAGAGAGGCATAATGGTTTGTGTGTAATGAAGAGAGGGAGAACTGGAGATATGAAGGTGGTGAGGAACAGCCTGCTAAAGCTTGTGCTGCTAACTTAGACCATGGTGTGGTCCCAGGCCATGCTACTGCCAAGGACTGTCCTGGGTCTATGACCCTGCACCATTAAATATCTGTTTCTGCATCTAAGGCCCATGTTACCACCAAAGGTCATATAAATTTCTCTGGAGTGGTCTGCAGCCTGAATCCATGTGTATGTTCAAGGACTGCACAGAGCTGACCCCACCCCTCATGGGTGCTGCATTCCTGAGAGTGGGCCCTACTCCTCACCAGAGCAGTACTAGAGAGCAGGAAGGCTGACCAATGCAGCAACCATGCAGGTCCAGATCCAAAATTTTGAGTAGGCCCACTCTAACATCTTCCCCATCTACAAACTACTGATACAACAGAACAAAATCTGCAGGATCTCAATGACAGGGCAATAACAAGATATATGAGAGAACCCCTAGTTTGCATACAATATTGACATTGTGGCAGAATCCAGAGGCCTTAGACCTCTCCAATGACTCTTTGCAATAAAAATTTCTAAGTGAAGATGTGTGGGCAAATGAGTATACTCTGTGTCACAATGTGACCTACAACAACTTACAAAGGAAGATTTTTTTTTCTTTTGTGGGCATTTCAAGGGTTGTGGGATGATAGGGAAGAGATGAGAGGAATAGGGTGCATGATTAGATATTACAGAAGAACGAATAAAATGTTTTTTAAAGCTGTTGTGAAAAGAAATATTACTTTTGTCTATTAAAAGCATACTTTAAAAGATAAATAATGATTTGAGGAAACCTAAACTGTATTTCCTCCTTTCCTTCCCAAGTTATCAATATTTTATTTCAACAGGAGTCAGTTTAAACAGGATTTACTAGAAAAGCAAGCTTGGACAGCTCCACTTCAGCAGCATCTTCCTTGTTCATCCAAGGGCACTAGCAGGAGCCTGCACACCACTCTGAGCCAAGAACTTAAGACAAAGCATCTATTTGCCACACATGTAGTTGGAAACAGACAGGGGCATGTTTGGGATGGAGACTGAGCAAGTATCAATAAAATGACTTTTCCATTTACCCCCAACAGCCTATAGTCATACTTGCTTAAAAAGAACAGGGGAAGTTTAAATATGGAATTATTTGGTGACTAGTTGCTTCTCTTCAAACTTGACGTCTGATAAGATTCCCTGACTGGGATCTGTAGCTACTACAAATGTCTGGCATCTAAAAACCAACCAAGTCACCAGCGAGCTTTACATCAGAATAGGGATAGTCCTTCCTCTTCTTCTAAACTAATATTTCTACACACTACTGTTCTGAATACATAGGAACCAGACTTGAATATAAACAATCTATTCCTAAGTATTTGATTTGATTACTTGATAATGAATTATTCTGCCAGGATATCAAACACAGAAATTAGCTTAATTTACTTAACAGTTATGTCACAGTAGAGAAAGCACTAATTCTCAAATGAGGTATTTATTTTAATAGTATGGGAAAGAGGGACATTCAAAGACAAAGCATGCCGATATCTCTTACAGTGTAGGACAAGGCATTCAAAAGTTTTGGAAAAGGAGAGGAGAGTTTGAATTATCTTCCACGTCACCAGACCCATGCCTCAGTTCTACTCATGAGAAACCTTTTCCAAACTGGCATCCATCTGAGTTAACTTAGAGAAAAATAAAGAAAAAAAAGATGAAGAGAGAAGATGTTTTAAGAACATTAAGATCATTAAGTTAAAGAACCAAACAAAAATGTTGATAACATCAATTCAATACTCAAAAGCAGAATGAAAACATTAGGGTGTATACTCAGAAGGAGTAGTGAGGTGATAGGAGAAAGAAATACAGACAGACACAAGTATCCTACTTATACTCTTCAGAAAGAGGCAGGGAAATCCAAAAGGAAGAATTTGTAAAAAACATGTTGACATTTGTGCAGGCAGCACCCTAAGGAAGCAGACACTCCCAGTAAAGAGAGGGGCACATGCATTCACATCACATGGTGTCCTCAGGGGATTTCAGAGCAGTAGTAAAGGACTGACTTGAAAGGAGAAAACACAAGGAATGGGGAGTCCATCTAAAGGTGGTGATGATATAGAAGAAAACTTCATAGTATTAATAGAAGGTGTATTTGCAGTAGAGTGATCCTTCAAAATCCAATAGGAAAGCATAATACAAATGTATCTGGGAAATATCCTCAGACATTTTTATCATTGAAATTTAAATTGGATACAAAACCACGAATAATAGATCTGTGAAATGGGTAGATGGATCACAATTTTGAGCCCACCTAGAATTCCACCCCTAGAAGATTGAGGAAGGGAACCCACAGAGCAAGCCAGGTAGTTACAGGAGAAGTATCTGAGGGTATTGAATGAGACACTGACTCAAAAGCAACAAGTTAAATTGATAATTGATTCTGACATACTTTTCAATCCTCCGTGTGCAAAATCATCCACACCCATGCACAGATGAAAAACCACACCAAACACACACACACACAGATTGAGAGAGGGGGGGCAAATCATGCTTGAAGGGCTAAATATGGCCATTGGGCATGGCAGCACACAGACTTAATCCCAGTACTTAGGAGACAGAAGTAAATAGATATCTGTGAGTTTAAGGTCAGCCCTGACAACATAATGAGTTCTAAAATAGCTGGGGTTACATAGTAAAACCCTGTTAAATATGAATCTATAAATACAATAAACTGTTGAATAAGTATGGCTTAACTTTTGGTAATTCCAACACCAGGAAAGAGAAGGATTTGTTTTCAGTTGTGCACTCACTGGGGACCCCAACAGGTTCTGATGGATAGTTCCATAACCATGACTACTCTTGAAGCTCTATATAACCTCTGGAATACAAAATGAGTGTTCAAAGATTTATAAGAAGGAAAAGGAACTGACAGTGGTAGGAGAGAAATAAGAGAGGACAAAAGGAAAGAATGAAAGGAGTACAATATATCCAAGAATGAAAATTTTAAATAAAAATATTAATTCAAAGGATTAAAAATTTAAATGAAAATATTTCATGTTAAAAATTATATATCTTTTTCAATTAATAATAAAATCAGTGAAATACTTGTCAGAAAAGCAAGGTATAAATTCCATCTTTGTCTCTGTCTTTGTCTGTCTGTCTGTCTGTCTGTCTCTTTCTCTCTCTCTCTCACACACACACAGACACACACACACACACACACACACACACACATACACACACTGAATCTCTCCTTATCATCCTATGGCACCTTCTTCCAAAAGGACATGAGGAAGCAGCAGACAAGGAATCCTCAATCCAGATAAAGGTAAGAGAGTACAGTGGAAAACATAGCACAGGGGTGATGGACTGAAGACCCAGAGAGTCATCCAGCCACAGGCCTGAGAGCAACACCCTTGACTGTTGTAGGAAGAACAAAATCTTCCAGAGGCAGGGGTGAAATGAAACAGCATAGCTGATGCATGTCAGCATCCAAGAGAAGAATCACACACAGGAAGTTTAATGAGAAATTTGCAGCAGACACGGAGACCATCAAACACTTGAAAATATCAGACAGATAATCAGTGCAGAATTAATTCAATAATAGCATAATAATTGACAGGGTCAGCTGATTGTCTTTATCATGACATAAATACTGGATGCTGGCATTAAAAGCACCTGAAAATTTATTCCTCTGGATGTCATTGTAGGCTATAAAAATCTTTATTGTTATTTTCCTATATTTAACTAAACTCAGTAATCCAAAATCATCAGCTAACATGCATTATTCAAAAACTAGAGGAAGGCATGAGAAGAAACTATGAGTAGCTTAACAACTTTTCTCTTGCCATTTAAAGTTATGGAGGAATTTGAGTGGGTTTGAGATTTGTTTAGGTTCCTTGTAAGTTTTATCACTGTTTTAATTATTAAATTAGGTACAAATAATTATGTCAGTTAAATAAGACTTCTTAATTAATTTCTCAATAAAATTCTAACTATGAGATCCTACTGTGACAAAGGAGTGGAAAATTAGCTGTTGAAATAATTCAGTGAGTAATGTGATCACTGCACACAGTGTCAGTTTAAGTGGAACATTTGAGGTCTAGACACTGAATTCCCAACCTTAGCCTAGTGGAAACAGGGATCTTCTGGAACTGTCCAGCCATACTGTCTGTCAAAATGACAGGTTCCATGTCAATAGGTAGAATGACATTGAGGAAGTCACCCACTCTTGACCTCTCACCTCAACAAGATCATACATGGACATATGGGCAGATGTGCACACATAAAACACACACTGAGAGAGAGAGAGGTGGGGAGAGAGGGGGGAGAGAGAGAGAGAGAGAGAGAGAGAGAGAGAGAGAGAGAGAGAGAGGGAGAGAGAGAGAGAGAGAGAGAGAGAGAGAGGGAGGAAATATCACTAAGAGGTCCATATTCATTCTTGAGAAAAGCTAGAATTTAACTTAATTTCTTATAAAATTATTATTATTATTTATTGTGTGCTTGAATGATATATGATATATATGTGTGTACATGCCAAGGCATGAATGTGCAAATAGGGGATAATTTTATGTAGCTAATTCTCTCCTTAAACCTTTACATGTGTTTTGGAAACAACATTCTGCCAAGGATGAGCAGCAGTATGGAGAGAGATTCTGAGGCAGGAATGTCTGAGAGTGATAAAAAGAATGACTCAAAGACAAATGGTGTATCTAAGCTGATGACTTGTACTCTTCTTGCTATTCTAAAAGATCTCTATTTCCATGCCATGCTTCCTTGTATGAGTGAGTGAGTGTGTGTGTGTGTGTGTGTGTGTGTGTGTGTGTGTGTGTTTGCAAGCCTGTCTGTCCATTCTCCAAGCAGTTTTCTCTTTTTATTTCAAAAAATTCTCTGGATAGCACATCTCCTGCTTAATACAGGTCCAGTCTTTTATGTTACTTATCAATCATGTAATTTACTCAAGGTTTCCTTTTGATTATCTGATAAATCAACATCCCAGGACACCTGCCTTTTGATTCTCAAGAGAAAGCAAGTATAGATTTTTGTTTTCAACACTGCAGAAAAATCCAGAGATCTGTCTGCCTTTGTTAAGCACAGACCTAGCAGGGTGAGACCTTGAACTAAAATTATCATCTCTACCACACCTGGGCCTAACCTTGCTCTGTCCTAGGATGACACTGAACCTTGAACTCAGGAATCTCCCTGCGTTTATACTCTTCTGATAAGCTTGCTCATAGTGGTAAGCTACCTTTGTTCCTTTAGATTCATTAAGCCCTTTATAGTTCATATAGCTTCTTATATTTTGCATAATTGAAAAACACACACATAACATACACAAACACACACACATACACATGCACACAAACATATATATATATATATATATATATATATATATATATATATATATATATGATATTTATATTTATATAACATTAAGGGATGTCCTGAAGGTCCCAGAAAAGCTTTACACATACAGTAGCCATCAACACTCCTGTAGAATTACAATAAAGTCCTGTCCCAGGGGCAGAAAGCATATCAATCTGTCCCAAACAGGGCCACACCTGGCTTGGCAACATTCAGGTCTTTGAGCTTGTGTGGCAAGAACAATTTTGCTGAGCCACCCTACCAGTTAACCTGGTTACAACTTACAATTGTAAGTTAACTTACAATTAACCTGGTTTTTTTTTTTTGCCATGTTTTGAGCAGTATTGATAGTTGAACCCAGCCCTTACTGTACACTTCATAATGCTGTGACACCAAGCTGTACCTCTATCCCTAAAGTTGAAGATTTTGTTAAAGAGAATTGTGTTTTTCTAGAATTGAATGTAGTAACTGACTCCTTAAGCAGGCTGTATTACACATCCTAAACATCCATGTGTTGCTGTGTAAATGAGGTTGGACTTGTGTAGGTTTTCGAAAGATATCTTATATATTGGAAGTTGATGACAGTTTCTAGTACAACACCCTCATAACTTTCAAACAATAATGTGTATATAAATTTATTAGGCAGAGTGAACATGAAAGTCTCTCTCACAGCCTACCCTTTGACCTCAAAAGTCCTAGACTGGTATTTTCCCTAGCTCATGGTTGTGAATGGCAGTGGTTCGCCTATGCCTTTTTTTATAATATCAACAATGGTTCTCTCTCTCTCTGTCTCTCTCTGTCTCTGTCTCTCTCTCTGTCTGTCTCTCTGTCTCTCTGTCTCTCTCTCTCTGTCTCTCTCTGTCTCTCTCTCTCTGTCTCTCTCTCTGTCTCTCTCTCTCTGTCTCTCTCTCTCTCTCTCTCTCTCTCTCTCTCTCTCTCTCTCTCTCTTTCAGGTTGCAAAGCAACAGTGACAGCAAAGGGAACAAAGAAGCAGATAACAGTTAGGTCCAATATTCTGAAATCTAATAACACCCTGGCTAATGAGCTCTGGTGAATGCAGTCTCCCTCTCTGCATCACATTAAAGGATTGCTATGCCTTAGCCCCTGGGACACTGAAGGCCAGCCTTAGAAAATAATCCAGCTATAGGTACAAGTATCCTTAATTTATATTCTACTTGAGTTAACTGTTTTCAGGATTTCTTGACCCAGAGCAGTGTCTTTAGTTGCTTCACGAACTCTTAGCCTTGCCTGTGCACGTTTCATGCTCTAAGGAGCTTAAGCATCCTGCAGCATTCATCTAGCATGAGAATCAATCTTGGAAAACCAGTCCCCCTCCCGGACTTCTCTAATGTAGACTGTTTCTTTGTTTACAAATTATTATAGGACATAAGCAAAACAAAATGCTGAGATCACAGCATTAGTATTCAAGGTCTGTCCTAAAGCACTTGATCTGCCCCTAGCTACATGGCCTTTCTGCTTACTCTACCCAAAGAAAGGTGTTTCCTCCGTATAAAATCCGTTTCTCTTGGTAAAGCCTGAGTTATCAATAGGACCCATGTTAAAATTGTTCTGGATGGAATAACAGTATTCAAAGAATGTTGTCTTAGAAGATTGGAAAAATAGAACTGAAGAACATAGGAAGCTTTAGAATCAAGGTTTTGCTGACCATGCTCCCAATTATCTTCCATGTCCTATGTCCTCCATGTAACCAAGAACACCAGGACCATGTCATTCCCTTCCTATGTCACTGGACCTACAAAAGCTACCTCCCTCTCTGCCTGTCCAAGTATTATAATGACAAGTGCCATCTTCATATAAATAAGAAGAGCATTATTTATAGGGACATAGGAAATATTAGACAATTAGGAATTTCCTGATTCCTTGTCCCATTCTGATCATTAGATAACTGATAAATACCTTCATAATTATCCACTTCTCCTTTCAGGCACAGCAAAAACAAAAAAAAAACAAAAAAAAACAAAAAAAAACACAAAACGTTCTGTCATGTTCCTGCCCCATTTCTAAAGTCTCTTTTTTCAAAAATAATTTTGATCAAACACACTTCTTAAGTTTCATTGTAAAGCACTCCATCTGAAGTATAATTCATGATCTTTGCCATACATTACAAAGATATTACCCCCTCTTGGTTACAATCAAAGACAAGTCATTGGAGTCTCAAAACAGGTATTTGATTATTTTTCTTCCATTTCTGTCTAAAAACAGCCATTGTATACATTATACAACCTTTGGGAGACTGTATCCCCTCAACTGAAAAATGGGAATTTTGGGTCTTATTCTGTGTCATGCTTCAGATACTGAAAGATAAAGAGTAAATGGCAGTGTACACATTCTGGTGAGACATTCTGACTGGTGCGGCATTAGATAGACTAAAAGGCTAACTCCTACTGACATCAGAATTTCATCATAGTAACAGTAATTTTCTTTTTTTGTTGTTGTTGCTATTCCTGGAAGGTAACTATATTGGTCCTTTATGACTGCTTCAAAATGCTTAAAATGGGCTGCAGAAATGGCTAAGCAATGGAGAGTACATGCTGTTATTGAAGGGAAAGTAGCTCACATCCTAGCATTCACATCTGAGACACAACTGCCTATAACTCCAACTCTAGGCAATCCAATGCACAAACTCACATACACTACATAATGTAAATTACAGATACACACTAGTTATATTGTAGCTTGTTGTGCCATATTTGGTTGATATCCCAGAGAGGGCTGCTTTTTTGTTCTGGAGGGACACAGAATGGGAATGGAAGAGGAGAGGTTGTGAGGCTGGACAGGCAGGAGTAGAGGAAGGAAAAACTGCAATTGGAATGTAATATATAAGAGAAGAATGAATAAATAATGTATTTAAAATATCGTAAATGTTTCTCTCTCTCTCCCTCTCTCTCTCTCTCTCTCTCTCTCTCTCTCTCTCTCTCTCTGTGTGTGTGTGTGTGTGTGTGTGTGATGAGCCTAGGATCAAATTTGTGACATAATCCACCTTCTTTTGTTGAAATGAAGTTTGATTGGCCTGAAGCTCACCAATACTTATTTTCCTTTAGACAATCAACATTACTTACCCTCTCATCTCTGTAGTTCTAACAACAGGATTTCTGGTGCACACACATAACTTATTTATTTGTACATACATTTAGGGCATGATGTTTATTCATTCATAAATTTCTAGGTGGGCCTCAATTTTCCTCAAAATAAACTCATAAATTCATGTTTGGATGTAAAAGAACCCCAGGACACAGTGTACTTATCCCTTTCATTTTAGAAATAAGAAACTGAATGAAACAGAGTGCCATTGGACAAGGTTAGACACATGTAGACCCTTTGGGAGTGAATTGTGTTTCTTTAAGAAACTTATAGATAAATGGAGACGCATCCTTTGTTTTCTTCTGAGATTTAGCATCATATACTTTAGCAGTCTCTATGTCACTAAAAATTGTTCAAAATAAACAGTGACATTTCAATTTCAACACATCTTGAGAATTTTACTCCCAGACCTAACATAGCATCTGTGCTAGGCTATCTCCATAGAAGTACAGTGTAATATCTTCAGCTCACAACTCTAATCTGTTATAACTAGAATAGAGGTTTTATGTTAAGTTATGTCCTAGTTTCTATGCAGCTATTCAGAAAGTGTCAGTCTACAGTGGCAAGCTACCAAGATACTAAGATAGCTACCAAGCTTGATCTGAATTTGATTCCTGGTACCTTTACAATAGATGGAGAAAACTGACTCCTGTAAGTTATCCTTTGATTTCTATGTCTATTTCTATGTCTATGCTCAATTTTTCTCTGTCTGTCTCTCTCTCTCTCTGTGTCTCTCTCTGTCTCTCTGTCTCTCTCTCTCTCTCTCTCTCCCTCTCTCTCAATCTCTCTCTCTGTCTGTCTCTCTCACACACAGAGTAAGAGAGAAAGAGAGAGACAGAGAGACAGAGACATAACATACAAACATAAAAATTTAATTAATTTTTAAAGAAAAATAAAACCAGGCAGTGCAATCTCACATCCAAAGGCACCTGTGGAAGACCTTCATGCTTGCTTCCTGATCCATCAGCCCTGCCTGTCTTCCAGGAGGTCTGCCCTAATTAGGGATTTAAGTGGTATCCAGGCAAGCTGGGATCTCCCTATAGACCCCAAGAGACATAGGATCTATCTCACTCTTACATAGCCTGCATCACCTTTCTTACCTGCACCTCCACATGTACCCACAGCAGATTGGAGTGCCTGCTTTCCAACACCACAATGCTACCTGTCTCCCTGGAGGACTCTTCTACCCAGACAGAGTAGGGAGACTCTTACCAGGGATATAGGAGGCCTACTCTGCCTCCTAGGAGGCATTCTCTAACACACATCACACAGGCTTACTTGTCTCTTAGAAGGCCTGATCCAATCAGGTACACCTAGGTCAGTTAACATGTTTGGTACCTTGATGGTTAACAGGAGTGAAAGAATATAAGCAACAGAAGCCAATGCAGTTTGGTCCCATCAGAACCTAGTCCTCCTAGTACTATAAGCCCTGTATACTCTAACATACCTGAAGAGCATGATTCTGACCTAAAATCTTATCTCATGAAGATGATAGAGGTCTTTAAGGAGGATATAAATAATTCCCTTAAAGGCATACAGGAAAACACAGGCAAACAGGTAGAACCCATAAAGAGGAAACAAATAAATCCCTGAAAGAAACACAGTGAAGTAAAATCAAACAGGTGAAGGAAAGAAACAAAGTGGTCCAGGAC
Organism: Grammomys surdaster; assembly: GCF_004785775.1. Taxonomy (NCBI): domain Eukaryota; kingdom Metazoa; phylum Chordata; class Mammalia; order Rodentia; family Muridae; genus Grammomys; species Grammomys surdaster. Next base: position 2,918,143 of record NW_021605506.1, read on the forward strand.
TTAAAAATTGAAACAATAAATATATCACAAATGAAGGCAACTCTGGAGATGTAAAACCTAAGAAAGAGATCAGGAAGTACAAATGCAAGCAACACCAACAAAATACAAGAGATGAAAGAAAGAATCTCAAGTATATAAGATGCCATTCAAGATATCAACACATCAGTCAAAGAAAATGCCAAGTATAAGAATTTCCTAAACAAAAACATATAAGAAATTTAGGATACAATAAAAAGACCAAAAGAGTGAAGATTCCCAGTTCAAAGGGCTAGAAAACATCAACAAAACCACAGAAGAAAACTTCCCTAACCTAGAGAAAAAAGATAACCATATACAAGAAGCCCACAGAACAACAAATAGTTTGGAACAGAAAAGACATAATAATTAAAACACTAAATGTACAGAAAAATAAAATATTAAAAATGCTAAAAGAAAATTGTCAAGGAATTACACCTAATATCAACAGAAACTGTAAGGCAAAAGATACTGTCAATAGAACAAAATTTCAGCCAACATATTGGGAAAAGATCTTTATTATCCTCATAGAAGACTAATATCCAAAATATGTAAAGAACTCAAGAACTTAACCTTCAAAAAAACCAATAACCCAATTTAAAAATGGGTTACAGAGATAAACAGAGAATTCTCAACAAAGAAATCTTAAATGGTCAAGAAGCACTTAAAGAAATGTTCAGCATCCTTAGTCATCAGGGAAAGCGAATCACAATGCCACTGAAGTTTCACTTTACACCCATTAGAATAGCTAAGATCAAAAATTCAAGGGACACCACATGCTGGCAAGGATGCGAAGAAAGAGTAACATCCCTTAATTCCTGGTGGGACTGAAAACTCCATCAATCATTGTTGAAATCAATCTGGCCATTCCTCAGAAAACTGGAAATAGTTCTACCTGAATAACCATCTACATTGCTTATTGGCATATTCCCAACAGATGATCCATCATACCAAAAAGACTCCTTCTCTACTATGTTCATAGCACCCTTGTCTATAATAGCCAGAAGCTAGAAAAAAACCCAGATGTACTTCAACCGATGAATGGGTACAGCAAATGTGTGTTCATTTACACAATAGAATGATATTCATCTATTAAAAATGATGACATTATGAACTTTGAAGGAAAATGAATGGAACTAGAAAATATCATCTTGAGTGAGGTAACTCAGACCCAAAACAATATGCATGAAATATACTCTCTGATAGTGAATACTAGCAAGAAAGTTCAGAATACCCTGGATACAAACCATATAACCTCAGAAGTTCAACAGGAAGGCAGGCCTAAGTGAGGATGCTTCAATCACACTTAGAATGGGTAACAAAATAATTATTGGAAGCATAAGGAGGGAGGGACCTGACTGGAAGAAGAGAAGGGATGGGAAAAGGCAGGCAAGATAATATGAGAGGAAACAGGAGACAAGCCCAGAAGGCCAGGAAAATGAATAGAAATATGCAGCTGCCAGGACTGGGGCATGTGGAGATTTTGGGAAGGACCTCTAGAAAATTGTAAACACCTGTCATATGAGAGACACTCAATTGTGGGGTTGATAGCTTGCACATGTCGGCGGGCATAGATCCTTTTGGGCTGTTGTGGTTCCTGAGGCTCCAGGGAGCAGAAGCGCAGGATTTTGACTGAGCTCTCTCCACTTGGTGCCAGGCGGGCGCTGCAGGGCTTTGCCTGGGCATGGGGAAATATCAGTCTGAGGTCCCATAGGGGCAGGGCTTTTGAGTGGGGACCCCCAGACAAGAAGACTCCTGAGCAACCAAGAACTGCTGGTAGCCGTGGATGAGTTGAGACTGGGGATGAATGGGCTAAACTGGCTCCAGCAGAGAGGGACAAAAGAGAGAGAAGCCCGACAGCACCCCTGCGGGTAGAGACTCTATTACCAGGACTCTCTTGGCTGGGTAGGCTAGTTTGGTTTAATCAGTGGGCTCCTAGGAGGGAACATAGAGAAGGCCTCAGCTGGAGATTAGGCAGAGGCTCATTAGTTAAAGGCCTTCTCCATGATACCCCATGGGGTGGGGGGGCAAAGACACGAGGAAGTCCATTGCTACTCCCTCTGGCCTTTAGGTATCTCATTAGTATGTAAATCTCCTGAGACCCTGAGGGCTGCAGTCACCCCTTCTACCTGTGCTAGGTGACAAAAACCTCTCTTTGGGAGGGGCATTGCCCTATGTGACCGAAAGGCTAGGATTAGTGGAGGTCTGGAACCTGGAGTCTGGGAGAGTGGTGAAATGTATGCCATCCCTTGCTGGGTCTCCGGCCATTTCTACCGAGTCCTCCACCAGAAACCAAGCTATCCTTACATGGTCCCACACTCAGAGTTGGTGACTTTAGCCAAAATGCCCAAAAGTAGGCAGTTGGAATGTGAATAGTCTACTGTTGGTGACCCTGGACCACCATCCCAGCTAACAAAAGTTGCTTAATGAGAAACTGTCTTTTTTGGGAGAATCTGACCTTCAGTTAAGAAAGAATTTCCTGTTCTTAGAGAACTGTTGCCCGGGGACATTCAAGGAAAAACCACAGAATGCTCCGCCGGATGACTGACCTTATCTATCAATAGTTGATAGAGTCCCCATCCTGTTCTTTGTCCCCCTTCCTCCTTTGCCTAGAGTATATCTTGTAAACCGCTTCTGCATTAAAGTAGACCTTGACAAGACGACATTAGCTTGGTCTTGTTCTCTCTCACCCCCATGTTCCTTTTCAGGTGAGGTTCCCCTCGACCCCCACGAATAACTGGGCCCGCCGATCAGGTCAGTCTACCTCCCATTAGTTAGAGCTATCGATGTTAGGCTAGAAACACCAATCCATCTTCAAAATTTTGGACCCAGAATTGTTCTTTTCTAAAAGAAATACAAGGATGAAAATGGAGCAGAGAGTAAAGGAATGGCTGTCCAGTGACCACCCCATTTTGGGATCCATCCAATAGATGGGCACCAAACATTGACAGTATTACTGATTTTAGTGTGGCTGTCCTCTGAAAGGCACTACCAGCAGCTGACAGAGACAGATTCAGATACTTACAGCCAACCATTGGACGGAGGTCAGGGATCTGTATCAAAGAGTTAGAAGGATTAAAGGTACTGAAGGGGATAGCAACCCTATAGGGAGACCAACAGTAGAAACTAACCTGAACCCCTGGGAGGTCCCAGAGACTAAGCCATCAACCAAAAAGCATAAACAAGATTATCTGAGGACCCTGAGACATATGTAGCGAAGGACTGACTACCTAGTCTGGAAGAGGATGTGCCTATTCCTCTAGAGACTTAATGCCACAGAGAAGAGAGAAGCCTGGGAGAGGGTGTCACCATATCACTGGTGAAAGGGAGGATGGTGTGGAGATCTGTAGGAGGGAGGGACTGATAATAGGGGAAATATTTGGAATGTAAATAAATAAAATACTTAATTTAAAAAAAAAACTGGCAGCATAGGTCCTGCAGAAATAAATTCCTCAAAATTACAAATGTCACTCAATATATTGGGCTCATTTTTAAATTTTCATCTAAATTATACCAATTGTCCTTATTTTCCTCTCTTGGGTATGGCTTTCAGGACAACCATCATTTCAGTCCTTTATTGCTTTTATACCAGAGGGAAGGGACCAGGGTATGGATTCTGTTGTTTACTTAAATTCCATGCTTCCCAGGAAAAAGGCATGGCTATGAGCCAAATTACAGAAGTTTCTTAGGATATGAAGTCACCCAAAATTCTACAGGCCAGAAAACAGAAGCCAGTGAATCCATGGGCTTTGAATCCAGGCTGTTAAAGCAGGAAAGGTTGAAGAAGTATGAGAAATGGCAATGCTTACCTCTGTATACTTACCTGAGTTCTAGTTAGACACACTAAGAGTCTAACCTTACACATTTCACATGTTCTTGCCTATCTCCAGCTTCTCTGTGATTAAATGCAGGCAAGAATTTTTGCATGTGTACTATGAGATGTGACCCAGTCAGTCTTAAGCCAGGGCCTTGTGCACTCTCTGGTGACATGGTAAGGAAGACGCTGCTTATGTAGTTAGTATAAAAGCAAGAAAAACATTTGGTATCCACCTGAGAACACTGAAGATGTGTCCTTAAACAATAAGAGTTTTGGTACAAACAATAGAAGGGTTTTTTCCACAAGGTTCAAACCTGGGTTTTTGAAGGTCTAACATCACTAATAAGTTAGACTTATCTGGTAGTTCTCAGTAAGCCAGTTAAGCTATCTTGGCTTTTCTAAAATCCATTTTTGACTAGTGCTCTAATATTTAACATCATTAGCCTGCTCGTGATATTACTAAAAGGTCATATGATGACTGCTAAGCAGCTCTATTTCAAGACTATGCCAGAACTTTTTCTCCAAATGTTGTCAATTTCTTCTTAAACATGGGCTTCTGAAGTCAATGCCAGGGATTGTGGCAAGTCCTGCTGGAGCATGGAAGGTATAGTTTCCTTCCTATATTTATACACAGTGTTGGTCAAGGTTCTTCCCCATTTTACAGCATTTACACATGTCTTTGTACAAAAGTAAAGTTTTCAACTCCAAAATTTATGCCCTCCTTTTGAAAGTGAAATTCAAGGAAATGGATGCAACTGAAATAAATTGTTAAATTAATTATATCAGTCTGAGAAAGATGAATGTTATATGTTTTCTCTCATATTTGGATTTTGGACTACATAAAATCATGGGTGTTCATATGACATGAGAGTAGAAGCAGAAGTGAAACTATCTAAGGGAAAAAGAAACTACCTGGGTGATTGGCATAAGAAAGAGTAGGTCAGAGGGAGATATACTTTATATACTTGTATGAGACTGCACTTGTGCAAACAGTTTGAATACAGATACACATATATATATATATATGTGTGTGTGTGTGTGTGTGTGTGTGTGTGTGTGTGTGTGTGTGTGTGTCTGTGTGTCTGTGTGTGTATGTGTGTGTGCGCATATATATACATACATATATATATATATATATATATATATATATATATATATATATATATGTATGTATGTATATATCTTTTGAGTTAGGAATATTTAACCTGTATTTATATTATAATTTCATGTTATAAATCCTAAAGAATGACAAAACAAACAGATGTATTATCATATAAAATAAAGTGCTAAAGACTCTACAAGTACAAGTGCATGTAACTGACATCTTTGATGATTAATATAGCTGCCTGCTACTCAGGATTTAAAATGAAAAGAAGACAATGTGGGAAGTTGAGTGTCTAGCACATTGCAGTTTTATTGTCTCAGACTGAAGGTTGCCCAGGGCATTTGCAAGCTCATTCATAGAAACTCCATTAGAAAATCCAATGTCTCTTATTGAATAGTATGCCATTATCTCTGAACAGTGGTTAATTCATAGAGCAATCACTATAAATCTATGGGCAGAGAACTTGAGTTCTTTTATGTGATATTATATGTCCTCAAAGATGTTTTCTCTTATTCTCAGAATTAAACAAGCATTATTCTGGCTTTGTAGCCATCCATCAAAAAAAGCCAGTAATTTTTCCTGTTGAACAAAAAAGGGTCCTGAGAGCAGGCTCTTGGGTGAAGAAAATGATCTACAATAGCCATAGTTTCAATTTTGAATGCATGAGTTTATTAAGTATATAGCAAGCAAAAGTAAACAGGCAATTAGCAAAGTTAGCAACTAGCAGATAGAAACTACAGTAAAACAGAAAAACCATCAAGTGGATACAAAATCAAGCAGAAATACCTGGAGAAGCCCTGCTGAAACAGTTAGGCTGGGTTTTCTGACTGAGATTCCAGGGCACAGCACATCATTCTCTCCAAGAGTAAATTTTTAGCTTCTCATTGCCACGACATATTTTTATACTATGAGGATAAACAATATTAGCTTCTGTTTGAAATAGTTTGCCTATTCTAGCTGTTCTCAGTGCTGTAACTTTTTTAAAATACCCTTAGCTGGTAGATATTCTCCTTTTTGCCGTACCACACAGACAAGGGGCCAGCCTGCCACGAGTGAAAATTTTGGAAGACACTTGAAATAACCATACTCGAGTTTAAGATGAGAGATGGTCTTCTCATTCCTAGAGTGCACTTTCAGCAAGCAAAAATACATATGCCTATTTACAATATGTTGTATGATCGTATCATAGGAGGTTTTCTAGTTACATAAGATAGTTCTGGCAGACCAATGTTCTACTGTCTCAGCATCAATACTATCTTCACATACTTGGTCTGAGAAGATCTTACATGAGCATAAACAGCCTTTGACAACACACATTGTTTTGTGTTTACCTTCTAAGGTGGTATTCTCACACAAATGCAAATACTTGGAGGAAGCTGTGGGAGAACCTTTGCAAAGGAGCAGACATGTTTCATCTGAATTAGTTGTAACAGCTTAAAGAGCTAGGTGTGGGTCCTGACTTCTCCACCATGGGTTTCATTAAGAGCTTTTCACAATCTTTTATTCCAAATGAAGAATTAAGTCATGTATTGGAAAAGTCTTCCAATTTATATAGCTAACAATAAACAAGCTGCAAGTTGAATCCATGTGTGATTCAGAGACTGCATTCATTTTAGCAAATTGTTTTCCTCAGGCAAGAAGTATTTATTTTATAACTGAAAAAAAAATACTTCTGTGGCTTTATCGTGACAATAATAAATGACCTATACAGTTGGACAACAAAGTTTGGTGTTGGCTCAGTTCTTCTAGGTGTGTGTGTGTGTGTTTCAAGACAGCCTTTAATGTCTTTCTACAGAAGCAGTATACATCTTGCTTTTTAAGATGGGGTATTTCACTAGCCTAGACAGCCTGATCAGCTAACCATAAGAATCTCCTTGTCTATGGCACTCTGGCACTGAGATTGTAAGAGCATAACAATCTGACTGTTTTTGTTTGTTTTTTTGGCTTTGTTTGGTTTTGGTTTTGTTTACTAAATAGGGATTTACCTTAGATCCTAATATTAATATAGAAACTGATTTATGGGCTCAGCCATCTCCCCAGAGTTCTAATAAACCATTATAACCCATCAGTGACAATATTTCACTCATTTTATAATAATAGAATATTTAGAATAATCTTCATTATTTTTTATTTTCAGTTCAGAGACACATAGCATTATTCTATAGCCACATTCTGCTTCCACAATGTTGTTTCTTCTCTCCAAATTGAGAATTTATGCCCATCAAATAGAAAATAACTCCCCATTTCCTTTCTATGCAGCTTCCTTGAATAGCCCATGTACTCTTTTTCTTCCTGACTTTGACTATTCTATATCCTAGAAGTATAACCAGTCAGCCTTTAAAAAGAGGATCACATGCAACCATGAGCCCTGGGAGACAAGCACAAGGTATCAGATTCTCGAAACCAAAAGTTGAGCAAAGAAGGCCGCTTTGCTATTTTATAAAGAGAAGTACTTGTCTACTTTCTGTCAAAGGTATTTCTACTAAGGACATGTGAAAGATAGATATATCATCAGAGGGGCTTGTATTCTTAAAGTCCCTTGTAAAAATTTCCTTGGAGATCATAGTTCAGATAGATTTATCTTCCTGAGTGTTCAATACTGCCATGAATGTTCAGTTTTCTCCCCTGAGGTGGATTCTGAATTCACAGAGAGATTTGCTCTCTTTAGCCTGGCATTCACATGGGAGGGAGCTGAGCTACAGCTGAATCTCTGGGAGCTTTCCAGCCTTATCTTTGGCTAAGAGGAGCAGCTGCTGGGAGAGAAGATATCTGATCAAAGTTTGGCCCAAGAAAGTCTCTTCTTCATGTGCCACTGTGATAAGCATCTTAGCCCATGTGTCCTCAACAAATCCTTACACCAAATTAAATTCCCCTAAAAACAAAAAAAATTCCCCTAAAACATGAATCTTGCTTGGTCGTGATGGTATATGTCTCTAATCTTAGCACTCAGTAGGCAAAGGCAAGCAAACCTTTGAAAATTTGAGGCCAGCTTGGTCTACACCATGTGTTCCAGGACAGTCAGAACTACATAGAGAAACCATGTCTAAAAAGAAATAAAAAGCAAACATTAAAAAATTAAAGAAAGAAAGAAAAAGTTTAACTTAGAAGGTGTTTAGATAGTTGTTAAAGGTACAAGCTCCATGAACACAATTGACACTCTTATAAAAGAGTCCGCTTTTCTTTTCATCATGTAAGAGGGGAACATGAACCTGACTTTATTAGTTTGTATTTTATGTTATTTCATCTTTGAAACAGGATCTGATATATCAGAGAATGGCCTTGAACTTGCTATATAGCCAGGGGTGACCTTCTACTTCTGTTCTTGCTCTTTTTATATTTTGAAGATTATCATTAAAGGTATGAAATACAACATCCATTTTTAAAGTGTGATTGAGATCTCACCCAGGGCTTTGTGTACTACATGCTAAGCAAAACTCTCTCTTGCCAGTTTAAAAATATCCTGTTCATCCTAGCATGCTCCTCTTGGACTGCCAAAATCCCAAACTGTGAATGGAAATAAAAACTCAAAAACAAACAAACAAAAAGCAAAAACAATTTTTTCATAAGCCAATAAGAGAAAAAAATGGTAAGCCAGCTTGGAAAAGTGCCAAAGACCAGCTTTTGACACCGGATGGTAATCTGGGCTAGGCACCTGATGAGGGGTCAGTGTTGGCAGCAATTGATATGTACAAAGGCTGTAGCAATTACAGAAATCAAGGATACACACAGAGAATGGTTGAAGCAAGGCCAATCTTTAGTGATTTGTTTCTTCTCTTAACTCATTATACCCCTAGAAACAAAGCTTTTCCTATTATGAAGAAAATTACCTCATAGCCATAAATTACATATTTTCCAGAGCCAATCAACCATAAAAAGCTTCAAAAAAGGTGAAAATTATTGCACAGAAAAAAATTATAACAGAATCTTGATTACATGTTTTCATATAAAACTTATGTCTAACTAAACAATTCTCATCTATCCTTCTTTCCAAAAGCTCAAAGTGACCTCATAGCAATACATTTTAGTCATTAATTAACAATGTTTAAACAAGTCTAGTCCATGGTAGCAAAATGTTTTTTTCCTGTGTTTGGTTGACATCCAAAAAGCAAATCATCTTTCTTATGTCTTAGTTTTGAAGTTCTGATGGACTATGTTTTCTGTTTTTATAATCATACTGGATTTAATTGCTTTTAATTTTAACTTTATTATTTCCTCGTACACATTAAAAACCTGTTACCTCATCCCTAAATCAAAAGATCAAGGACCTCAGGCATATGCTCTCTTTGATCAGCAGCATCCCTGAGGCCTGCAACTTCTACCTCTACAATTAGGAGCCTGTAATGCATGAATACTCATTATACTTCTTTCTTCAACTCAAGTAGCTTTTGCCATTCCATCGGGAAAAGGTACACTATTTTTAATTCCAACTTAAAATTTTCTATGAACTATCCTAATTTATTTACTTTCTTTTTCTGTCAACTAACCTAGCTTCCCAAACTTATTTACATCAAACATTCCTTCATTTTTAATTACTGAAATCAAGTCATAAATTCCATAAAGTCATTTATCTATCTAGATAACATTATTTCATGAATTTTCACTTTTATAATGATCTTGAAAAAGCTTGACAAATAGGACAGCCTGTCACTCAGGCAATAATTTTACCAAGGGATACCCAATGAGAGTCTCCTCATGTCCATTCACGACAAGTTAAATAAATGAGGAGTATGACAATGACAAACAGGAGAAAGCACATTAGTTACAAGAAACAATCCTGGAGTCATGCTGAACCAGACATGAACCATTTCATTTGATCAGGATAGTGGGCAGTCTCTAGAGAGCTCACTTGACTACTGCAGCATTTCCTGCAGGGAATCTGGACTGAGAACTCATTACAGTATCTGGAACTTTAACCTTTATAATTGAACACTTCACTCCACTACTGTATTTCTGTTCTTATTAAAACAGTTGTTCTCAAGCTGTTAGTCTCAACCCCATTGGAGTAGCATATTAGATATTCTCTATCAACTATTTACATTATGATTCTTAACAATAAACAATCATAGTTGTAATTTAGCAATATAAATAGTCTTATGTTAGGGGTCACCATGACATAATAAAATGTATTAAAGGGTTACAATATTAGGAAGGTGTTGAAAATTACTAAAATAAATACATTACTTGAGGCAGCTCTGGAGAGACTTGTGGGTTCTGGCCCAGCCAATAAGACAGGCTCCAGGCCAGAAAGAGGCTTTGACTCAAAGATATCAAGATGTATGGTTGCTTAAGCACAGTACCTGACATTGTTTTCTATTCTTAATTCACCTGTACAGACATGTACATGTATACATGGTGAACACAAGCATACATATACACACATGCACACTTACACAGAGATTTATTTTTTCTTCATTCTGTAATCTTAAAATAAATACAGACTGACATGTAAACATCAGTTCTGTCTGACACAACTTATTTTCACTAACTTATCTCACTCTTTTAAGTTTCAGTCCCACAAAGTATAGCTAAGAAACAGATGTTTTTATGAGTTCATGAAAATTATTTTGAAATCCTTTTGTGATCAGGGAGTAAACTTCAATGTACAAAGAGACCTATTTACTGTTTACCATCTCTGATCCATACAAGGACTGAAATCTGAATATATGCCTACATTGTCAAAAGCCTTGAGGTCAAATTAATTGACACTGGAAGTTATTGTCAATATTTCTTTTAAGATCATTTTTCTCATCATCTACAATCCTGTAATCTTTTTAAACAAAATATCTCAAGAATTTCCAAAAATGCTGTTCAAATTGCATTTATTCAGCATTTCTAGGTTCAACTAGTAATTTGATAGCCAGAATCAAATTCTGGCTATGATGTTTCCAACTTAACTCACTTACATTGGTTGAACAGGGATGTCTTCCACATGCATCTAATTTTCCATGGCACATATTAGTTGCTTTCTACAAATTTTAAAATAACAATGGGCTGGATTGGTGACTCAGTTGGGACATGCTTCCAATGCAAGTATAAGTTTTCTCCCATGCACCCATTTAAAAAAGCTAGGCAGCAGTACCCTACAGTAATCTATTGTGGAAAGAAAGAGATAGAGAAAGGTAGATTTCTGAGGATCACTGGAGAGTTAATCTAGTCAAATTTATAATCTCCATTTGACAAGTACCACAGTTGGATTGGAGAGGTATCCTGAGAAAGGTGTGTTTGGAAACAACTGTAGAAATGACTTCAAATCAGAATTGAGTGCAACCTAACAGCTCTGTTCTCTGCTCAATACAACTCTATACACAGCTCATCTAGATAGTTCAAGTATAGCCAACAAAAGCCCAGTCTTTTATTTGCATATCAATTCAATCATTACCATTGTTTCCCTTTTTTTCTTGATTAATGTTTTAAAATATTTTTTAATATTTATTTATTTCATTTATTAGTACACTGTCACTGTCTTCAGACACACCAGAAGAGGGGATCATATCCCATTACAGATGGTTGTGAGCCACCATGTGGTTACTGGGAATTGAACTCAGGACCTCTGGAAGAGCAATCAGTGCTCTTAAGCATTGAGTCATCTCTCCAGCCCTTAATTAATTTTTTATTGGAAATTTTTGTTTTCATTTCAGTTGTAATCACCTCCCCCCCAACCCAGGAACCCCTCATCCCATTCCCCCTCCTGCTTCTATGAGGATATGCCCCCAGCCACCCTCCCACTCTCACCTCCCCACTCACAACTTGCCCCACACTGGGGAGCCCAGCCTTCAGTGGACCATGGATTTCTTCACCCACCTATGTTTGACACTGTCATCCTCCCCTACATATACAGCTGGAGCCATGTGCACCTACCTATGTGCTCCCAGGCTGGTGGTTTAGGACCTGGTAGCTCTGGTTGGTTGTTATTGTTGCTCTCCTCATGGGGCCACAAATCCTTTGAGCTCCTTCATTCTTCTTTCTCCATCCTCCATTGGGAACCCCAATGGTTCAATGGTTAGCTGTGAGCATTCACCTCTGTATATTTCCAGCTCTGGCAGATCTTTAAGGAGACAGTTATATCAGGCTGCTGTCATTATGCAATTCATGGCATTCACATCAGTGTCTACCTTTGGTTACTGCACAAGGGATGGATACCCAGGAGGAGCAGTTTCTGGACGGCCACTCCTTCAATTTCTGTACCATGCTTTGTCTCCATATTTGCTCTCATGAGCATTTTCTTTCCCCTTCTAAGTAGGGACAAAGCACCCACACTTTCATCTTCCTTGTTCATGAGCTTCATGTGGTCTATAAGTTGTATCTTGGATATTGTGAGCATTTTGGCTAATATCCAATTATCAATGAGTACATACCATGTGTGTTCTTTTGAGATTGGGTTACCTCACTCAAAATGATCTTTTCTAGTTTCATCCATTTACCTAAAATATTCTCGTATTCATTGTTTTTAATAGCTGCATAATACTCCATTATGTAAATGGACCATGTTTTCTATATCCATACCTCTGTTGAAGGACATCTGGGTTCTTTCCAGCTTCTGGCTATTATAAATAAGGCTGCTATGAACATAATGAACTATGTGTTCTTGTTATATGTTGGAGCATCTTCTGGGTACATGCCCAGGAGTGATATAGCTGGGTCCTTGGGTAATGCTATATCCAATTTTATGAGGAACCACCAGACTGATTTCCAGTGTGGTTGTACCAGCTTGCAATCCCACCCACAATGGAGGAATCCTACTCTTTCTATACATCCTCACCAGCATCTGCTATTACCTGAGTTTTTGATCTTAGCCATTCTGACTGCTGTGAGGTTGAATCTCAGGGTTTTTTGATTTCCATTTCCCTGATGACTTAGGATATTGAACATTTCTTTGGGTGCTTTTCAGTCATTCAAGTTTCTTCAGTTAAGAATTCTTTGTTTAGCTCTGTACACCATTTTTAATAGGGTTATTTGGTCGTCTGAAGTCTAATTTCTTGAGTTCTTTGTATATATTGGTTATTAGCCCTCTATCAGATGTAGAATTAGTAAAGATCTTTTCCCAATCTGATGGTTGTCATATTTTCCTTTTCCTAATAGAAACATTGTAATTTTATGATATCCCATTTGTCTATTCTTGATCTTAGAGCATAAGCCATTGGTGTTCTGGTTAGGAACTTTTCCCCTGTGCCTAGGTATTTGAGGATCTTCCCCACCTTCTCTTCTATTATTTTCTGTGTATCTGGTTTTATGTAAAGGTCCTTTATTCACTTGGACTTGAGCTTTGTACAAGGATATAAGAATGGACCTATTTTTATTCTTCTATATGTTGACCTCCAGTTGAATCAGCACCATTTGTTGAAAATGCTGTCCTTTTTCCACTGGACGGTTTTAGCTCCTTTGTCAAAGATCAAGCGATTATAGTGGTGTGGGTTCCTTTCTGTGTCTTCAATTCTATTCCATTCATGTTCCTGTCTCTGTCTCTGTACCAATACCATGCAGTTATTATCACTATTGCTCTGCAGTACAGCTTTAGGTCAGAGATGGTGATTTCCCCCAGAAGTTCTTTTATTGTTGAGAATAGTTTTTACTATCCTGGGTTTTTTCTTATTCCAAATGAATTTGAGACCTCATTTCTATCTATGAAATATTGATTTGGAATTTTGATGGGGATTGCATTGAATCTGTAGATTGCTTTTGGCAATATAGCCATTTTTACTATATTAATCCTCCCAATCCATGAGCATGGAAGAGCTTTCCATCTTCTGAGATATTCTTCAATTTGTTCTTCAGAGACTTGAAGTTCTTGTCATACAGATTTTTCACTTGCTTGGTTAGATTCACACCAAGGCATATCATTTGTGACTAATGTGAAAGGTGTCATTTCCATAATTTCTTTCTCAACCTGTTTATCCTTCTAGTAGAAGAAGGCTACTGATTTGTTTGAGTTGATTTTATATCCAGCCACTTTGCTGAAGGTTTAGGAGTTCTCTGGTGGAAGTTTTAGGGTCACTTAAATATATTATCATATCATCTGCAAATAGTGGTATTTTGACTTCTCACTTTCCTATTTGCATCCCTTTGACTTCCTTTTGTTGTCTAATTGCTCTAGCTAGGACTTTCAGTACTATATTGAATAGGTAGGGAGAGAGTGTGCAGCCTTGTCTAGTACCTGATTTTAGTGAGAATGCTTCAAGTTGCTCTCCATTTAGTTTGATGTGGGCTACTGGCTTGCTGTATAATGCTTTTATTATGTTTAGTTATGGCCCTTAAATTCCTCTAGGATGGATCAGGATATGGTGTTCACTGCTCTGAGTGCAGTGGTTCTTCTAGGATATCTCAGGATATGATCTCATCACGGGAGATCAGCTATGTGTCTACTTCTCTGAGTGCAGTGGTTCCTATAGGATGGTTCAGGATATGGTGTCTTCACGGGAGCAGACCAGCTATGTTTCTGCCCCAGCCAAATGGACCAAGCGAGGGGCAGAAGGGAAGTGGTATTCCGAAGGAGCTGGGTTTGGGTGGCTGATGTGTCCTGAGCACCCCAGGCTCCCAGATGTAGCTCTGGGGCATAGGGTAGTGAGAGAGGGTTCTTACCCACTGCTCTGAGTGTAGTGGTTCTTCCTTGATGGCTAAGGGTGTGACTTCTTAAGGGAAGCAGACCAGGTAGGTGTCTCTCCCGCTGAAAGGACCAAGCGAGTGCTAGGTTCCCTTTTTTTATTGGCTATTTTATTTAGTTACTGTTACCACCCTTCAGAGTTTTCACTTCACAAACCAGTATCACATACTCCTTCGGCCCCCCATGTTGCACCTTTTTCTACGACACTACTCCCACAACTGTCCAATGACATCTGCCTCAGTGCACTCATATTACCCTACACTGGGGAATTGATCCTCAACAGGACAAAGGGCCTCCCTTCCCTTTTATGCCAAATAAAGCAGTCCTCAGTTATACTTGCTGCTGGAGCCATGGGGCCCTTGATGTGTACTCTTCGGTAGGTGATTTAATTCCTGACAGTTCAGGAGTGGTTGGTTGGTTGATACTGTTGTTCTTCCTGTGGGTTTGCAAACTCCTTCAGCTCCTTCAGTCCTTCCCCTAACTCTGTCATTTGGGTCCCTGAGCTCAGTCCAGTGGATGGCTGTGAGCATCTGCATCTGTATTGGTCAGAAGCTTGTAGAGCCTCCCAGGGGATATCTATATCAGGCTTCTGTCAGCAAGCTCTTCTTGGCATCTACAATAGAGTCTGGGTTTGATATAGATAGATGAGATGAATCCCTAGGTGGGGCAGTCTCTGCATGGCCTTTTTTTCAGTCTCTGCTGCAATCTTTGGTCCTGAATTTCCTTTACACAGGAGCAATTTTGTGTTAATATTTTTGAGATGGGTGGGTGGTCCCATCCATCAAGCGGGAGCCTTGTATAAATTCTGGATATGATCTTTACAGGTTCTTTCTCCACTTGCATATTTCATCCCCATTGGGTCCTGGAAGCCTCTTGCTTTCCTGGCATCTGGGACTTTCTAGTGAGTAAATCCAGTTCCCCATCCCACACTGCTACATAACTCTGTTCAGTTTCCTGATGCTCTGGACTTCTCCCTGGTTTCATCCCACACCTGATCTTGGTCCCTTTTTCTTTCCCCATCCTCTCTCCCTCCCAGATCCTTCTGGCCCTCTAAGTCCTGAGATTATTTTGTTCCCTCTCTAAGTAGGATTGAAGCATTCATACTTTGATCTCCCTTCTTCTAGAACTTCATATGATCTGTAAGTTGTATTCGAGCTTTTTTCCTAATATTGACTTGTCAATGAGTACATACCATGTGTGTTATTTTTTGGGTTGCTTCACTCAGGATGATATTTTCTAGTTCCACCCATTTGCCTGCAAATTTCATGAAGTCATTGACTTTAATAGCTGAGTAGTACTCTACTGCGTAAATGTAGCACATTTTCTGTATCCATTCCTCTGTTGATGGCCATCTGGATTTTTCCAGCTTCTGGCTATTATAAAAAAGGCTGCCATGAATATAGTGGAGCATGTGTCCTTGTTATCTGTTGGACCATCTTTTGAGTATATGCCCAGGAGTGGTATAGCTTGGTCCTCAGGTAGTACAATATCCAATTTTCTGAGGAATCACCAGACTGATTTCCAGAATTGTTGTACCAGCTGAAAATCCCACCAGCAAAAGAGGAGTGTTCCTCTTTGTCCACATTCTTGACAGCATAAGCTGTCACCTGAGGTCTTTAGCTTAGCCATTCTGTCTGGTGTGATGAGGAATCTCAGGGTCATTTTTATTTGCATTTCCCTGATGACTAAGGATATTGAACATTCCTTTAGGTACTTCTCAGACGTTTGGTATTCCTGAGTTACGAATTCATTGTTTAGCTTTGTACCTCATTTTTAATAGGGTTATTTGGTTCTCTGGAGTTTAACTTTTTGAATTATTTGTATATATTGGATATTAACCCCCATCACATGCAGAATTGTTAATTATACTTTTTCAGTATGTAGGTTGCCATTTTGTTCTGTTGACAAAGATTTGAGCTTTTTACAAAGAGAAAAGAATGGATCAATTTGCATTCTTCTGAGTGCTGACCACCACTTGAGGCAATGCCATTGTTTAATATACTGTTTATTTTCCACTGGATGGTTTTGGCTTCTTTGTAATAGATCAGGTGACTATTGATGTGTGTGTGTTTAATTCTAAGTCTTCAATTCTATCCCATTAATCTACATAATCTGTCTCTGTACCAATACTATGTTGTTGTTTTTTTTTAATCACTATTGCTCTATACCTTGAGATCACGGATGGTGATTCCCCCAGATGTTCTCTTATTGTTAAGTATAGTTTTCACTATTCTGGGTTTTATGTTATAATAGATGAATTTGAGAATTTCTCTTTCTGTCTCTGTGAAGAATTAAGTTGTAATTTGATGAGGGTTGTAATGAATCTTTTGGTAAGATAGCCTTTTTTACTATGTTAATCCTGCCTATCAATGAGCATGAAATATCTTTCCATCTTCTGTGGTCTTCTTCAATTTCTTTCTTCAGAGTCTGACATTCTTGTTGTTCAGATCTTTCACTTGCTTCATTAGAGTCACAGCAAGGTGTTTTAAATTATTTGTGACTATTGTGAAGGGTATAATTTCTCTAATTTCATTCTCAGTTCTTTTATTCTTTGAATAGAGCAAGGTATATCCAGTCACTTAGCTAAATTTGTTCACCAGGAGTAGGAGTTCTCTGGTGGAATTTTTGGGGTCACTTAAATATACTACCTTATCATCTACAAACAGTCATATATTAAATTCTTCCTTTCCAATTTATATTCATTTAACTTCCTTTTGATTTCTAATTGCTTCAGCTAGAGTTCTAGTACTATACTGAATGGTTAGTGAGTGAGCAGCCTTATCTAAACCTTGATTTTAATGGAATAGCTTCAACTATTTTTCCATGTAGTTTGATGTTGGCTTTTGGTTTGTTATACATTGCTTTTATTATGTATAAGTATGGGCCATAAATTCCTGATATTTTCAATACTTTTAACCTGATGAAATTTTATATTTTGTCAAATTCTTTTTCAGGATCTAATGAGATGATCTTTTTTTTTTCTTCTTTGAGTTTTTTATACAGCAGATTACATGATACTAGTATTCTGTCTATTCCTCTTGGGTGTATTTGCTTCATTTTGTTCTAGAGTTTTCTGATGTGCTGTTAAGCTGCTAATGTATGCTCTCTTCAGTTTCTTTATAGAGATGGTCAGAGCTATGAGTTTTTCTATTAGCCCAGCTTTCATTGTGTCCAATGAGTTTGGATATGTTGTGCCTTCATTTTTGTTAAATTCTAAACAGCCTTTAACTTCTTTCTTTGTTTCTTCCATGACCAAGTCATCATTGAGTAGACAGTTGTTCAGCTTCCATGTGTATTTGTGTTTTCTGTTGTTTTCGTTGTTATTGAAGACCAGCATTAGTCCCTGGTGATCTGATAAGATGAATGGAATTACTTCAATCTTATTGTATTTCTTGAGGTCTGTTTTGTGTCCGATTATATGGTCAATTTTGAAGAAGGTACCATGAGGTGCTGAGAAGAAGGTATATTCTTTTGTTTTAGGGTAAAATGTTCTATAGATGTCTGTTAAATTCATTTGGTTCATAGCTTCTGTTAGTTTCACCGTGTCTTTGCTTAATTTCTGTTTCCATAATTTGTCCATTGGTGAAAAAATGTATTGAAGTCTCTCACTAGTATTGTGTGTTGTTCAGTGTGTGCTTTGAGCTTTAGTAAGGTTTCTTTTACAAATGTTGTTTCCCTTGCATTTGAGGCATAGATATTCAGAGTTGAGAGTCAACCTTGGCAGATTTTTCCTTTAATGGATATTAAGTGTCCTTCACCATTTTTTGAAGACTTTTGTTTGAAATTAGATTTTATTCCATATTAGAATGGCTACTTAAGGTTGTTTTTTGGCATCGTTTGCCTGCAATTTTTTTTCTAGCCTTTTACTCTGAGGTAGTGTCTGTCTCTGTCATTGAGTTCTATTCTATGTTTACAACAAAATATTGGGTCCTATTTACCTATCCAGTCATTTACTTTATGTCTTTTTATTGGGGAATTGATTCCATTCATGTTAAGAGAAATTAAGGGCCAATAATTTTGGTTCCTGTTATTTTTGTTGTTTTAGGAAAAATTATGATTTTTGTGACTCTCTTCTTTTGGTTTGTTATAAGAAGATTATTTCTTGCATTTTTATTTTTGGCTGTAGTTTCTCTTTGTATTGAAGTTTTCCATCTCTTATCTTTTGTAGGTCTGGATTTGTGAAAAGATATTGCATAAATTTGATTTTGTCATGAAATATCTTCGTTTCTCTATCTGTGGTAATTGATAACTTTGCTGGGCATAGTAGCCTGGTCTTGCTTTTTTGTTCTTCTAGATTCTGCATGACATCTGCCCAAGATCTTATGGCATTTAGAGTCTCTGTTAAGAGGTCTGGTGTAATTCTAATAGATATGCCTGTATATGTTACTTGACCATTTTCCCTTACCACTTTTAATATTCTTTCTGTGTTCTGTTCATATTTTTTTTATTATTATGTGTCAGGAAGAATTTCTTTGCTGGTCCAATCTATTTGGTGTTTTATAGGCTTCTTGTATTCCTATGGTCATCTCTTTCTTTAGGTTAGGGAATATTTCTTCTAAATTTTGTTGAAGATGTTTAACGGCCATTTGAGTTGGCAATCTTCACTCTTTTCTATAAGTATTACCCTTCGGGTTGGTCTTTTCAGTGTGTCCTGGATTTTTCTGGATTTTTTGAGCTACTAGTTTTTTCATTTTGCATTTTCGTTGACCTTTGTGTCAATGTTTTCTATGGTATTTTCTGCACCTGAGATTCTCTTTTCTATATCTTGTATTCTATAATTGATTCTTGCATTTATGACTCCTGACATCTTTGCTCAGTTTTCTATCTCCAGGGTTGTCTCCTTTTGTGATTTCTTTAATGTTTATATTTCTATTATTAGATCTTAGAGTGTTTTGTTCAATCTGTTGACCTGTTTGTTTGTTTTTTCCTGTATTTCCTTAAGGGATTTATGTGTTTATTCTTTAAGGGCTTTTACATATTTACCTATGTTCTCCTGTATTTCTTTAAGGAAGTTGTTTATGTCCTTGGTAAAGTCCTCTATCATCATCATGAGATGTGATTTTAGATTAGAATCTTGCTTTTCATGTGTGCTGAGTTATCCAGGGTTTGCAGTGTTAGGGAAACTGGATTCTGATGATGCCAATTAGCATTGATATCTGTTACCTATGTTTTTATGCTTGCCTCTCACCACCTGGTTATCTCTGGTGTTTGTTGACCTTGGTGTCTCTGACTGGAGCTTGTCTCTCCTGTGAGCTTGTGATCCTGGACTTGTCTCCACTCATGAGGGTCAAACTTTTTCTGGATGGTACTGGGGTGCAAAGGACTGTAGCACAGTGTTATCTCCAAGGCACAGATGGAAAGTGGAAATGTTTTCCCTAGCTGTGCTGTGGTTCCTGTGTTCATTGAGCCTGGGAGAGTCCCACTTGGGCCAGGTATTGGGGTGGTAGTGGTAGTTTCATCTATGATCTTGGGTGTGTCAACACTCCCAGGGGACAAGGTTCCTCTGAGTAAGATTCAGTTATAGAAGGCTGTATCACAGGGTCAGCTCAGTTCTCATTTTATTATCTCACAAATCACCATTTTATGACCTTAGCCCCTTGATTCTTAGAAAAATACAGCAAGAACATTTTTTTTTTCTTAAAATAGTACAGGAAGTCAGACACCTACCTTTATAAGCACAGACAATAAGCTAGCTGGGTGGGATCCAATTGTAAGATCAGTATACCTCAGCCATACTTCACTCTCTTCCAGGCTGTTCTTGAAATTGGAAAGCTGCTTCCCTTTGTTAGCACAAATAGTAAGTTGATCTGGGTGGGATCCTACCAAAGGTCACCACTCTCTCACTTCCTTGTGCTCCTTTTCAACCACAAGACTTGTTTTTGAACTATTCTGTTACATTACTGGCTCATTAGTTCAGGCACCTCTGTTCTTTGGGCTCCAATAAGCTAGTCATACAATTCATATTGCATCCTCATATATTGCATAGTTGAGAAGTTATACATTTTTTAACTCATATTTTCAGAGTTCTTTCCCACAGTCTTAAGGGCTGTCTTGAAGGTCACAGTGTCTATCATTGTGTTTAGGAACATTAAACATATCCTCCCCTTCTGGAGTCATGTTGCTTCTAATTATCATGGAGTCATTAACATTGGCATGGAGAACTTCCCAAAGATACAACTTAAAGTAAATTATGTACATTATTCTATAAACAAGTTCTGCATCCATAGCAACCATCAGCACTCTTGGATACTCATTCTCTGCTGTATCTGTACCAGGGGTGAGAAACTTTGTCATGCTGTCCTTTCCATGGTGTGGCAGTATTTGATACTCCAGGTTTGGGTTCAATGAGAGAATGTTTTTCATAAAATATTGTACAGAATGATTGAGAGATATTACCTCCACATGCCTGTGTGCATGCATCACACACACACACACACACACACACACACACACTACACACATATAGTATTAATATCAAGTAGCTTTGTGGAGAACCTCATTGAGTATATATTTGGCTAAGTGGTCTACAGAAGTTATTTAATTTGTTCTTCAAGATCTGTGAAGATTTGTTGCCAAATTTTATTAGCACAACAGGGGATTTCAGTGATGAATTGATTCTGAGCCACAATACTATATGGCAGGATACTGAACAATTTTGTAAAAGAATGGATTTACAAAGCTACTCTTAAAATGTGTGGTTCTGAGACTGGATCCTTGAACTTGTATAGTCCTTGGTCCCACCAACAAACATACAATCTTTTTATTCACCACATTCTTTATTACGGCTCTCATAGAAATCCTCAAAATATTTTTAAATGAGTTTGAGGTAGCCCATTTCTGTTAAATAATAACCTCTATTCTCCTACCCACTAAAGTATAACAAAAATTCTTTTCCTATTCATTTATGTCAATCAAATATTCAATATTTAGATTCTATATTCTCTCATATTCTCCTCCATTCCATCAGCAAACCTCACTGATTCCTTCTGGACTCAGATATACTCAGAAAAAGATAACTCATGGTATCCCAGTACTACATTATTTACAAGTTTTAGCTTCTTCTTCTTCGTAGTTCACTCCTGCTCTCTGTAATTCATTCTGGACTGACCAGCTTAAGGATTGTGTAAATGTGCTGACTATCAGACTTAATTCCACTTTAGGGAGTTTATGCGTTTCTTTGTATAAGGCACTCTTGTGTTTCTCAGAGTGGGCTCAATCTAATTTTTTAGCAAATGATGACCTTGAACCTTTGAGTCTCCTATCTTCCCATCCTGAGGAATATTGAAATTTTATGTGTGCCACACAATACCAGTTTATTTGAGGCTTGATATCAAACCCTGGATTCCTGTGTATACTAGGAAGTACATTACCAACTGGTCTACATCCTCAGCCCATGAAACCCCATTCAATATTTTATGAAAAAGTCTATGTTTACCAGATGACTAATAAGCCAAAATCTAAATAAGCACTTTAGGACAAAAAAAACTGCTCTGGAGCATCTACTTTTACAAAAATAGAGTTATTATTAAGCAACAGCTTCCAGAAGAAAGAAATGTAGGCAAAATTAGACAAAAATTACAGGCAATATATGTGGAAACTAAGAAAAGGTCAATAGGACTATAGGTATCTGTGACATACTGAAGTCAGGATGGTTCAGGCATTTTTTATTAAATCATTAAGCTCACTCACATGCATGTTCATGCTTGACATGCAGTTTAGAATAAATCAGTTAAACATGAGAGACTCCTAGACAGTATTTTGAGCTACACTAAAATTTAAAAACCCACAAAGTAGGAGTTTTGTGTTTTATCATGTGTCATTGGAGTTAATGATCACAGTGAGCACTGAGTGATTACTTAATTGACTACTCATTAACCAAAGAACAACACAACAAGACATATGTGTGTTACACACAAAAGAATACAAAATTCTCTCTTTATTAAATATACAATATTTACAGGTAAGTCTTTCTTCTGTAAAGCAAAGAACATAGAAAACAAAGAAATGTAAGGCTAACTTTAATTTTCTTAATACAATATATTAAAACACGTTACAAGATCTACAAAACTGACTTTGGATGAGACAACATCATATGTGACCAAAAGTTCTGTTACAGGGACAAATAAACACAATACCCAAATAAACAAGAAAATGGTTTTGCTTGTCTCTGTGGTAATTTTGTCAAAAGAATGCCTGGTATATATTTGGGAAAGGTCCTTCTATACTTTGCTGTTTACTTTCTAAAAGAAATATTCCTGACCTCCCTTTCTTCCAAAGAAAGTACTGACAAAGCAAGAAAGAGTTTAATTTCTCATTTGAAATTAAATTGGTAATTCTTTGTCCTAGTAATTTGGAAATTTTGTGAACCAAATGTGAATTGTTGACTACTTTATTAGGTATGAATAGAATGCATCATGTGTCTTAATTTCATTATGTTCTACTTTCCTTCTTTGGGCAAACTGGAAATACGGAATATCTCTTAAAGAACACACAGGATATTGAGAAGCCTACCTATTGCCAATTTCAGATGAAAATTACAGTCATTCACCCTCAACAAATATAAAATCCTTCTCATGATAAAACTACACTACTTTAAGCAAGCTATGGTTATTTGCTTTCTTTATTTTGCAAGAGTATTTAAGGCAGGACAAGATTATACTTCTTGTTACTATCATTTGAATAGAAGAAATTAAGATAGTACTTCATATATTTCTTTGGGATATAGGGGACTATAACATGAAAGTATAAGTAGTCAGAGACTCATTCATTTCATCCTATAAGTTTGCAATGAGAATGGCACCATCTGGGGCAGTCATTAAAGGAAACTTAAGGATAACAGAAGCCTGTTCTGCATACCCCATGACTTTTATAGGTCCTCTGAGATTTACTGCAGGGATCTGAAGCACAGTACTGTACAATACTAATATAATTATGACCAGGCCATAATCACTGACACACATTAACTTTATCACAACTTGTGACTAGCCTCCTAATTTTAATTTGCTATTTGATGCAAGCTCTACATGTGTGCTGAGGAGCATCAAAAGAAGAGTGCTCACAGAGTGTTATGTGGTGGCTTTCTGAAGTACACTGTAGTGGATGGGGATTGCCGTAGAATTCTATCATTATACATGTCAAGATGGCATGACTAAGAAAAGGGAAGGAAGGACCACAAAACTGATTTCAATATTTCCTACTTCAATCTATGGAGCATTTGATTAAAGGCAATAGACTGAGAAACTTTATCATCATTTGTTTTACATAAAGCTGTCATTAGGGTGCTCCCCCTGGGCAGATAAAAATCACTGTGATGATAATTCCAAAGCATCCCTGTAGTATACTAGTGAAACATGAATCATGAAAATCATGAAGGTAGGGTGAAAATGCCATGTGAATGTGTGTAAAACTTTTCTTATACAGGGCCTGTAATATGTCTTCTTTCCTAAGTTGTAAGACAAACACATGAAAGACATTCCTGAGTTAGGAGCCAGAAAAAAAATAAACACAACAACATAACCAAACCGCAAGAGAAAAACAAAACAAATGAACGAACAAAAAACACTTATTTCAAGGTGGAAGCTTTGGGTATTTTTATCTTCAGCAACCATTACTTGCTCTATGAGTACTCCTTTCCTCCTTGACTGTATCCCATCAAGTCTGCTCTAATACAAATGCCCATTGTTATTTAAGCCTTGCTCATGTCTACTTTGTAGACTATAAATATTACAAATGACAGAGAACTAGTATACAAACTTTTCTCCTTCACTATAAAATGTGCTTCTTGCTTTTTCATAGAATACTTTATCGCAAAGTAAGAAGAGGGGAAGACAATCATTAGAAACTTTTCTGAGGCATTTAAAATTTTTTCAAAACAAAATTGTGATTCTATAATTTCCTGGGAAATATTTGAGGAATAGTCCTATTAATTTTAACTCTCTGTGTCTC
Organism: Grammomys surdaster; assembly: GCF_004785775.1. NCBI lineage: Eukaryota > Metazoa > Chordata > Mammalia > Rodentia > Muridae > Grammomys > Grammomys surdaster. Next base: position 2,942,623 of record NW_021605506.1, read on the forward strand.
TGTCTTTGTCTCTCTGTCTTTGCCACTTACTTTCTATCTATTTCGCTTTCCCTCTTTCTTCCCTCCATCTCTCTCTTTGTGTGTGTGTGTGTGTGTGTGTGTGTATGTTACATATTCTTCTCTTTTAGATAGAGTACCTGTTTAGAAATTTTCAACAAAGAGATGAGAAAAAAGAACAACAAACTTTTTCATAACAAATGATATAAGGAAGCCTGAGGGTAAAGCCAGAGACACATTGAGAAAACCCCAAGAACTGTTACACAGAAATGATACAGATAATGTTTGAGTCTTTTAAAGAAATCATTTCTAATCTGTGTGAAAGAGATGAAACAGTACTTAGTCATCTTTCAGTAACTGAAGCATGTTCACATTTTCCTGTACCACCTTTCCACTAACTGTCTTTGCCATTTTCAGGTATAATATTGCATGCTTATTTATTTAGTTGAAATATAGCTAGGAGGGGAGATAAGGACCAAGAATATCTAAACAGTGATTTCAGGAACAATGAGGAGCAGGACTATGTTCATGTCCAACAGCCTCTTTACAGATGGCTGATGTAATAGTGTTGATGGATTGTAGCGCTACTGAACTCAAAAGAAGTTCGGCAGTTGGTAGACAAACAAACTAAACAATAGTTCCACAGACTGGAGCCAATGTCTATGGATACCATGGGTATGTTGTTAATGCACCTTCCCATTTTGAGTCATTAAATTAAGATGATGTGGTATGGAGGGGGAATATACATAAACTTTACTGCTGAAAATATCCATGTTGGATGTATACATATGAACTCACTTAGAAAGAAAACATACTGATAAATGATTCTCGCAATAGATAAATTCTTGTTCTCAGAGACATCCTTAAATATAGTCAAATGGTTTTTAGGGCACAGTAAAAGGAGATAAAGATGTCAGCCTACCAAACACCTTTAGGGATATGTAAAAAAAAAACAACACCCCCCCAAAAAAAAACAAAACAAAAAACCAAACCCATGGCATAAATGGATGTCCACCGATAAAGTGAAAATTGGGATCAGTAAGAGTAGACTATTCTTTTCTGCCTGTAGTCTTTACATGGGTTTCTCATATGTAGAGATATAGATTTGGGATACCTTAACAAGCACATAGAAAATTTGGCATCCTTTCAAATGTATAGGCAGAGATGACAGTTCAAATCTTGGCAAAGTAAGATGATTCTCTCTGAGTGTTTAGGAGCATCTGATTTATAATAGAATCCCAGACTAGCCATGGCTATGTAATGAACCTCATCCTCAAAAATTGTAGTTGATATAGGAACTATTTGTTCTTTCTTTATTCAAAAATTTCATTTACCAGCTTCTATAGAAATTTGTTTGCACGGATAGTTACCTAGCTTGAAGAAGAGAAATAGAGCAATCATATGTGGTAGAATTAATAAATAAGACTCAAAATCCTAAGAATAAGTCAGAAATGTTTCGGCTTCTATAACTCTCTGGAAATAGTTTGTACATTAACAATGCACAGTCCTTGTTCTCAGTTTCCTGGTGCCATGAGTATATTTCTGTTTCTGTAACAAAATTGAATAAATGCAGAAACCAAATAGATCTTGCCACTACCCTAAAACTGTCTTTTGCTTATCACTGTGATGGCATTCAGTGTAGCAAGGTTAAGATTACTATATTTTCACTTATGTGTGCTATGGGGTTGTAGGGAAATTCCTATTTAGCCCTGAGACTACTTACAATAGTGTGCCAATTTGGCATGTAGCAATCATTTTTTTTTACATGCCCAGTGTCCTGGTCTGCACAGCCTGCATATCCAAGGATGAAGACAGTATAACGTGTGTTATACTGGAGACAGAGACTGGCTTTTTGCATTTCCCTAAATGACCATCAGTAAATACACCTTAGTTGATAAGGAAAATGTACACATGGCTTGTAACTCTATTTCTACCCATTAATATCATACCAGCAAAATATGGTGCTTGCTTCTAAGAGCTCTAGTTAAAAAAAAAAATCTAGTGTGATTATTTGTTCTTTACCTCTCATTTCACTATTAAAGGTTATTAGAAGTAAACTTCAGCCAAAACATTGATTTCTAGTGACAGAGAAATATGCAGCCAGTCAAAGGGGTTATTTATACTGCCTTTTATAGAGCCCAAAAATTCAAAAGTAGAATCTGTAAAGCTGGGATAGAACAAAAGAGGACATTAGAATCTCAATAGCTCTCATTTTATTAGCTAATTATTTCTCTGATTAAAGATAGAAAAACTAGAAAACATGCTTGTTAAAATTGCTTTAAAATAAATTCACTAGCATAGGGATAACAATGTTCTAAAAGAGAAGAGGATATTTCAGAATTCATAAAAAAAATTTAAGGGAAGAACATATATTTAGGAGAGTATCTCATAGTTATGCCACACTCAATCTTTTCCTCTGTAACTTTACAAGGGAAGAAAGGAAATACATTAGAAACTGGATAAAGCTAGTGTGGGCTTCACTAGAAATCTCCTTGTCCAGGAAAATGTTGGGCAGTCAGAGGTAGGATACTTACTAAGAAGGTGGATTGCCTACTCACTATTAAATAAATGCTTTATAAACCAGGTTTCCCATGTAATGTGAACTGGCTAGTACTTTCTCCTTCAAGGATTTTCTTTCCAGCAATATCTAGGGCCTAAAGTATTTGAATGGTTTCCCCCTTATCTTTTCTCTCTGGTAGTCCAGGCAGAGTTAAGATTAAGATTACCCACCATCAACCAATTCAAGTTGCCTCTTTGAATGAATTGTATGCTTTTCTCCCAAAAGAATCCAAATCCTGAGATGCTTTATAATCTTATTTAGGTACATATGTCAAGTACATGGGGCACCCATGTGTACATGGACGCAAGTACAAGCTCTAAAATGTGATATGCTTTACAAACTAACGCCTCCAGTAGAATGCTCAGGTCTGAAGATGACTACACTGGTCCACACAACAGCCAGTCCCTTTCTTCTTGGGAAAAAGCTCAGTTGTTAGAATCAACTCATTATATGAGTTCTAGAATATGAATCTTACTAATTTTTTTAATAATTTATTTTTCCTCAAATTGTAATTCATTCACACAGGGGTTATAAACACAGAAAGACAGGATGTGGAGAAGGGAATGACGCTGCAGTGTGGGTGTTCACGGGGAATACAGATATCTTCAGAACTGGGTATCAGCTGGGTGAAAGTTCAGGGGACAAGTCACTATGACTCTGCCTATGACTCACTTGTTCTTATCTAAGTTGGTATTGTCTGCCAAGGCTATCTATTTACAAGGTCTATGACTACTCAGACTTGTAAATTTCCACAAAAGCTGCCTGTTTACATTAGCTTATAGCCATCTGTTTCAATGTTTTTCCACTGAGACCCAAGACTTGGTGTTAGTATACATGTATGACAGGCCTATTGCTGATTTTAGGCCTATGGCTGATTTTAGGCCTTCAGTGGGTAAGCAGGGCTGCCCCTGACATCTCTTCCCTTCTCTAAGTGTAGAAGGGCTGTGGCAATTCTAAACTTGCGAAGGCGGGGATAGAGGCCTGACCTCCAGTATTTGAAGGGGACCTTGTAATGGCTCCAGTCCACCTGTTGTTGTCCAGTGAGGCATGAGGGCCATACCCATCCCGATGTCTTTTTCCTGGAGAGAGGATACTTTTGACATCAACCCCTATGCAGTCAGGCATGTCCCTCAGAGAACCCAGATAGATATTTTTATCTTTTATTTATATTCCCTTGCAGTGCTTAGCCTTGCAGCCTAAGCAAGAATTCAGATCGCCTGTCATAGGGGGTTCTGGGTGGCCCCTCTCTGCTTGGTCTAGGGGCAGAAGTCCCCCATTTTAGGTTGGGTGGAGATGGGTTTTGGAAACACCCTGTATAAAGTAACAACCTCATCTTGAGTCTCGTGGTCTTCCATAGCTAACTTATGATAATGTACCTGAATAGGTTTTGCTACCAAATGATTTATCTGTTGTATCACAGAGTGAGTCCACCTATTTGAGGGCCAGGGACCAGCAGAAAAAGGCAAAAAGAACCCAAATAATGGTCTCAAAATGGGAGGAAATAGGGTTGACAACCTTGGAGAGGCTGAAAATCAATTCTTGTACTAGCATTCATCTGTATCTTTCTCTCTCTGATTTTTCTTAGGGCCTTCACTGACCTATTTTATGCTCTCTTTAACCCTTCATGTCTTGTCTATGTAAAGGCAACCTTCTTTCTTAAGGGTTGTACGCATAACTTGTACATTCTTCCTTTACAGAACTTTCTTCATTAGATGGTCAGAAATAAACCAACTTGATGTATCTCATTTATATATATATATATATATATATATATATATATATATATATATATATATGTATTTCAGTTTTCCTACAAGCTGAGTTAAGATGGCCTAAGTCACTCCAGTGAACTATTTTAGATGTTTATTTCAATTCTGTTTATCCGGAATACACACAATATAAATAAGTGTATATTTCTTTACTTAAGTAGAGCAACCTTAGAAATAATATAGGTAACATATTCTAGTAAAGTGAAGAAGGCAGGGACAAGTTATATGAACAGCTACTTTCATACAACTTTCTTGAAGCCTCCTGTTCTGAAGGTATCATATCCATGCATAAAAGCAGCATGGCAAGAGAGGAGCAATGCAGCTGCTCACTATTCAGTCAGTCACTCTATATTGGAAGGTACTGAGACTGAATGGAAAGGATGATGAATGGAGTTAGGGGGCTACCTACAGTGTGGACATTAAACTAATACAAATAAACATCTCTGGTTCCTTTACAAATGCCACTGAAACAAGTAGACCAGAGGTGTTTCCTTCTGCCTTAGGTTCACAAGCTGGGTGTTCTGATTATAACATGGGCCCTCCTTGTACATTACATTTGCTCTCAAAAATGCTGCCATGCCATGCCCCATGGAGACTAGTAGTCTTTCTCAAGTCATCTTTCAAGGAACTCAAGTTTCCCAATCCATACTTGGAGCAAAATTCTTCCAGATATTTAAGTCCTAAATGGAAAAATGGTGCAGGCAATCAAATGATTGCCGTCTTGTCAAAGCTCACACATTGACTACGTTCATTGATCTTTCAGGCATGCCTGAGGAAAGATCCTGGACAGTTTTCAAACACTGGATTTAGACTTACACACACACACACACACACACACACACACACACACAAGTCTGCCAACTTTAGATGCATTTCTTTGCAATATAATGTCTTCTAATCTCCTCCGTTTCTCACAGGGCTCTGAAGAAAACAAATGTTGCTTTTCCAGAGTGATTTTCCTTTCCCTCATACCCTCCTATTCTATTGGGCTCCTTGATAAACTCATCACTTAAAGGACGATCTGACTCTGCTTTCTTTCTCACAGATACACATCCTTTTCTACCCTAAAGGCATACTGTCTAACAATATGTTATTAAGCAGGAATGATAGTTAAAGGAAAACACCACAGAGCTCAAGGTTGTAAGACCAAGTGCCTGAAAAACTAAAGAGTGAAGTGTGTAACCTGAACTAGAAAGAGAGGCACATGTGTCTTTTTTTTTTAATAGTGAAGTTTTTGTCTCCAGTTGTCATTTTCACAATGACACATATGTCAATGGGCTAGAGTAGCTACAACTACCTGATGTCGTAAGTTGGGTCAAAGAGACCAGTGATTCTGCTGGATACATATGTGTTCATGAAAATCAATGGCAAGTGTGAGAAAGAGAGTCCCTAAAATACAAGACAGAAAAGAGAAAAGATAAGAGAGTGGAAACTGTATAAAAAAAAAAAAAAGCAGACCAAGTGACCCTGCCACGGCTCAGATGAAGTATTCCCGTTTGCACTCGCTGGCTGTGTTTTTCAAGTCAATGGCATTTCTAAAGGAACTGTTCATGTTCTCTGGGTATTCCTTCTCCTTCATCTGATTGGTATGATGTGACTGTTTATGTTGATAGAGGAAGCGGGCCATGATTCCGATGACACAAAAAGTGATAAATGTCACCATTGCTATGATGCCTGTATTGAATAAAGGGGAAAAAGAAGAAAGTTGTCACTGAGAAAATTCTAGACAAGGACATACTTTTGTGTAAACAACAACAACAAAAACAACAACAACAAAAATAACAACAACAAAGACAATGCATAAAACAAGTCTACTCTGTATCCAGAACTAAAAACCTGGTCAGAAGTCCTTGACCTTTAGTTTCTACGAAAAGTCCTGGAAGCGAACTACTGAGGGAGAAAGGCTGTTTCTTTAGAGGATTATGTTGATAGACAAAGAATAAATATGGAGTTGAAACAATAAAGTACCTGTGTGGTTTCTGAGTAATGTTTTTGTTGTAGTTGTTGTTGTTGCTGCTGCTAGGAATCAGAACCAAACTTTACAGATTTTAAATACATTAAGCCTTCTCAAGAATTTCTTGGTCTAAATCCCCCCACCCGTGTGTGTGTGTGTGTGTGCATGTGTAGGTGCATGGATGCTATAGTACTTATGCTAATGACAAAGGACAACCTTCAGGAGACTGATCCTCTTTCCTGGAGAAGACATTCAGCTGACATGTATGTCTTAAGGTCTTCCCTAAGGCAAGGTTATACTTCTCCTTTGCTAGTATGCTACTGTGGTAGACTCCTTCATGTCACATTGTTTTTTGGAAATTCTTACTATGCTAGTACCACCGTCTGCTTTTCTATGTTCTTCCTAGTGTGCTCATTCTAGAAAGGCGTAACAGTATCTCTAATTCTGTATCTACATATAGATATATAGATATGCAGATGTATACAGATATACAGTCCTGATACAGAACTCAATCTAATTAAATGGCAGTGAAATGAGTGGCTCCTGCTGACTTTTAAGGAACTCCATCTGGTGTGGATTCATTCATCCCAGTTGCCTGAATCCTGGACTGAGGTATTATGTTAGGGTTGTGAATTAACAATGGATTTTCATATTTCAGGAATCTTAAACTAAACTTGGGAGACAATCCATGTTGCATGAGCCAGATGGAGATATCAAACTACTGCAGACATTAGACAAACTGAGACAGAATGAAATATGGGGTAGGGTGAGGCCAACAGGCAGCTCAAGACACAAAAAGGGGAGGTGATAGGAGATGAGCTATAAGCAGAACAGGAAAGCAGCTATACTGCTAGATTTGGAACTTCAGTCATGTAGGTTTCATCTTGCTCAATAGATCTTACACACATCACTTAGTGAAGGAAAATTGAAAATTACTGCAGTTCTGTCCATTTGTCTACCCCAATGTGACTTTCAACACATAATTTTATTGGTCTATTTTGTTTGTGCTTTAGAAGTGACAACTGAATGTACTGAAAAAGATACAGGCTGCCAAATGTGAGCAAATGTCCCAGCTGTTGGTTTAAACTTAGCTGCCTACTGAATTTGAGACAGAGTGAAGCAAGGGATCAGCTGGCACTGGGAGTTGGTCTGCTGTCATTCTTGCACCATGTATGAGGAGACTATGGGCTGAATAGAGAGTGCCTGATTCTAGAAACTGTATGATTAGGGTAAGGAAGACTTCAAGTAACATTCAGCAGAAAACAGAATCATAGAGAGTTTTCCTACTTTCAGTAATGAAGACAGATTACCTCCAATGACTGCTGAGTCACTTTGGACTGTGTCTGTGAGTGGTTCATGCTCATCTCTCTTTCCAATGGGATCTAGAAAGAGAAAAAGACACATAAGGTAAATTTGACCCTTCAATCAACCAGATCAAAAAAATATGCAATGCATATCTATGATTTGTTAATAAGATTCCTTCAGTGAGGTTGAACTAGTGTTTAAAATAAATCTAAATAAATGGCATTTAAAATGAAGACCTGAGTTAGTTCTCAGATCCTCTATTAAAAGGTGAATTCTACATCTCCAATTTGTAATCTCAGTGAGGGAGTAGCTGGTCATATATCTAGATCATGTATAGAACAAGGTAGGCTGTGCCTCTGAACAAATGAAAGACAGACCTGACTCCCAAATCTTTGTCCTCCCATCTCTACACATTTTTTGACATGTATACACATACATTTTGTAAATATTTAAAGTTGAATAAAGTGCCCTGTTTACAATCCATAATGTATAACTACACCAGCTTATAAATCAGTTGTGAGGTAGCCTTGAGCTGGGTGAGTGTGCTGCCTGGCATATCCACCTTCAGTTATCCCTTCAGACATTGATTTTATTGAAGAATTCCTAGAACTTATAATTGCCTTATGCTTAAAATAAATACCCCTTTGCCTTAGCATGCTCTTTCACTATGTGAATACTGGTGTCTACTGACAAGAACAGCTAAAGGCACTGGAAAAAATAGCATCTCAGAACACCACTCACCAAGTGAACAGCTGTTCAGTGTATGCTTTTAACCTCTGAGTCATTGCTCTAGCCAATTTATTTTTCTTTGGAAAGGGGGTCTTGTATATCCAAGACTGGACGTTAACTTGCTATAAAGGGCAGAGTGACCTTGAACTTCCACTGTGGTGAAGAATAGGAGACAGAAAAACAAAGAAATCAAGAGAGACAGAGATATAGTGAGGCAGGAAGTTTATGCAGACAGGAAGTAAAGAATGGAAGGTTGATGAGAGAATGAGGACAGTGAAGGCAATAGATATGGACTGAAGGAAAGAAAGGGGAAGAGGAGAACAAAGGACATAGAAAAGAATGAAGAAAACAATATAGAAACACCAGGAAGGGAAGAAGTAAAGGAGATAGTCATGGGGAGTTAGAGACAGAGAAAAATGGGACAGAAGAGCTAGGAGAGAAGAGAAATGGAACAAGAGGTTCTCAGGGAAGCTGGCAGTAAGGCAGAGGCAGAGAGAAAATAATGAAGCAAAGATGGGAGAGAATCAGGGAAGAAGAGATGCATGGAGAAAGTGCTAGACATTGAGCACTTCCACCTTCTATATCCTTACAACATACTTATTAGTCATATTCTATGTAAAGTCTCCTTCCAGTTAATCCTTCTGTTTCTTCATGAATACTCAACTATTAATTGTTCTCAGTTTATACGATCCCATTGTCTTAACACAGTTCTTATTGCTTCCAACTTTATTTAGTCCATTTGTTACTTTTAAGATTTTAAATAAAAATTACGAAGTTAACCCAGATTTATCTATTTTTACATATGTTAATGTTTGATGTTTCTACAAATTAGTTTATTTTCCTCATTCTTATTCTTTAGTGTTCACTAATGCTATAGAGAAAATATTTCAGAACTGATAAAGTAAAAGATTCAGGAGTAAGTTTGGTGATTGTATTCTTGACAGTAGACTTTATCAGATTGGTGACATATTTTAGAGCATTTTCTCTTCGCTGATGATCTACACTTAATGTTATAGTTCAAAATTAGATCTTACTTTTAATATTACCTCCTCAGAAATTAAATGCCTTAGCCTAATATATAAACATTCTTTGGTCATCTGTCATTAACCATTTATCTATCTACCATCTATCTACACATCTATTTACCTAGCTATATTTTTTCTGGAAAAAAGTACTACAATATATGTGTATATATTTCCATATCTACATTGTGTAAGGACTCCCAATTACAATTATGATACCACACAATGCTTGTGACTAAGCCAGTGTAAGTTTTCACCTAGTACAAAGCATGCTAGATCTCATCAGAAATATATAACAATGTTTATATATTTCCATTGATAATGATTTTTTGCCATCTCAGAATGTCAAAGCATAATATGAATCAAGAAACTGTCCTTACTTTTTCCTCAATATACATCAGTCTGTAGTTGAAGAGTGATGTATCAAATTAATGCTGGAAACTAATGAGTTAATTTTTTTCCTGAAATTTATGACTAATTTGGAGACCTTTCTAGGCAGGGTATGAATACCATTCCAATGTATAAAATTATTTTAGTGGATTGGATACATTCTCTCTGCAGTGAAACTCTTTAAGACTCAGAAAGTCCTAAAGGGGAGTTTCTTATGGCTCAGGAAGTAAACAACTCACCACCTACAGGAAGTCCCTGAAACTGAAAAGATGCAGCAAGTCTTTCTCTAAGCATATGTAAGAAGTAAGGACTGGTTAGTGATACTATCATATCATTCAAACCATCTGGAAGGTTCTCAGACCATCAGAGCTGCATGAAAGGGGTACAGACTAGCAAGATTGCCTGGAAGAGAGGCTCTGTCTGACTAGGTAATATCCAAGTTTTTTAGTAAGTTCCAGTATTGTAGTCATCACCCATTGCTAGCATGGGCTTTGGAGATGGATCCATCTTTGAGTCATTTCTGTTCATGTGAGTAACCACTAACCTATAGGGTTGTCCATAGCCCCAATAAAACTCAGTGGCTCATCATCTGGAATTTCGTAGTATGCTTTGGACTATCAGTTCTCTATCTGAACTAAATAGATGTTTCTTCACACCTTCTCAGGAATAGTGTCACACAATGCTTTGCTAACTAATTGCTAGGGCCAGTAAATGCCATATATACAGTCATCCCTTTTACACATAAAAAGCACAAGCTCACAGCCTTCATCAACGAGCAGCCTGCTATTTATCTCATACTTCCCATGACAATGTGCCCTCTCCATTAAACATCAAGGGACCACTAGAAGTAATATACATTGTTTATTCAATGTTCCTCAACAGATTCAATCCTAAAAGGCTCAAGCTTACCTGCCTTGGATTACACAAAGGACCCAATCACGTCCCCAAGCCCTATTTCCTCATAATTGTTTTTGTTATTGACTAAATTCTATGCTTGTCTATGTAAATCTGATAGATGATAGATGATGATGATGGTGATAATGATGAGAGATAGATAGATAGATGATAGATAGATAGATAGATAGATAGATAGATAGATAGATAGATGATAGATGATAGATAGATAGATAGATATACATGAATAGGTACACATACATATGTATCATATGTGTACCATAATGCTCTTTATTTCTGTATACTATCCAGAATGAATCTTCTTTCTGATTTCTATCATTTACTGTGCAGTTATCAGGAGGGTTTTAAAGAAGAATTTCTTGGCAACAGGCTTTGATCAACAGTGTTGACACATTTCACGTGGCCACACTTTTCATATGGCACTTCTGTATGGGCCATGTTTATGCAACCTTTGGAAAAATGGATATTTGGATGCTTTGCTTAATTGTAATAAGGTTATTTGTTTTTTAGCTGCTCAGTTATATCAATCAATATGACTTGAAATTTGACTATTTAGAAATATAATCTGCAAATCTTTGTTTATGACCCAGAGATTTTTCTTTTCCTTTGGCTGATCATCCAATTTGCTGTGCAGATTCCATTCTACTTAGGCCTAATTTCACTCACTCATTTAATTTGGATTCCACTATTTGCATTTTAGTCATATCAATAAAACACAAATTTAAAGACTAATATCACATATGTTTTTTAAATATTTTTCTCCAAGTTTTATCATCTCAAGATTTATAACCAAATTAATGATTTCATTTCAAGCATATTTTTCTAGAGGAAATCAAAGATCCAATTGTTTTACTGCAAGTCATTTATAAAGAGACTGTTCTTTCCTCAAGTGCTTGCCAAATATGATCTGACCACATATGCTTGGGTTTACATCTAGGTTCTCCAACCCGTTCCTTTTGTCTATATATGTGTTTCTTTGACAATATTATATAATTTTTATTTTTATACTTTACCAATATAGTAGGAAATCAGTGAGTGTGATGTCTATAGTTGTCTATAATCTCATGTCAATTTTATTATTATTCACAATAAACAAGATGTGGAATCAACTTATATATCAATAGATGGATGAATAAAGAAATTGTGCTTCTACACATGCATATATATATATATATATATATATATATATATATATATATATTCAAATACACATACACATATGAATACACATAAACATACATGCACATATCAACACACACTGGAACACTACTCATACAAAAATAGTTGGTCTCTGTTTTTAAAAACAATGTGTATGGATTGAATATCATATCAAGTAGAATAAGTAATACATGATAAAGAAAAGGTTTGAACATTCCAGTAATGTACAGAATCAAACAAAAGAAACAGTACTTGATGGCAGAACATAATGATACTTGACAGTAGTTTTGGCCGTGTTAGTTAAAGTAAATGAGCTTTATCATTAACAAATAAAGTAATAAAATGAAGAAACATGTTTTATGATCAAATGTTCTCATTAGGCACACAAGCATGCAAAGTGTAATACATTAAATGATTTATATGTAGAAGATGTGTTTGTGTATTTATTTGTTTATTTGTGTACATATTTATTTATGTATGAATGATACATGTATGTAGGCAGATATGCAATCCCACGGGGGCTGTTGTCGAGGCTAGACATTTATTTCTGGTGTTTTTTAAAATATTTTTTCATGGTAATTTTTGTGACTATATCTCTTGCTAAATCTGGATCTCATTAATGTAGAGAAGTTGACTGGCCAGGCAGCCTAATTGTCTTTTATCAAGCATTGGATTAAAAGTGCTAACTGGCACAACTAGTCTTTTATGTGGCTAACAAGAAACTGTAACTCTGGTTTTCATGGTTGTACAAAAAGCCTGTTGGATATTAAATCTTCTCCCTAGCCCCTTCTAACTAATTTAATGAGAACAATATTTTTTATGTATTATACAACAAATGAGATTTTACAACTAACATTTCTGTAATTATGTTACGACTTCTTTCAAAAAACTAGAGCATCATATTGATGTTATTATTATCTAAGTCCCCAAACTGATGATTTCATGCTACCTAAATATTTAAATTCTCTTATCAGTTTCCACTTAAACAATAGTAATGCAGAAATATATATATATTTTATGCATACATGCATGATATATACTGCTTGGAACTACACACTAATTATAAATGCTCATCACCTGAAACTCAAATTATATTAAACATATGTATATTTGATTTTATTGCTAACATCTTAATTATTAATTTTCAATCAGATAAATTCATATTATTTAAATATTGTAAAATTTCATATTTAAAATGTAATAATTAATCAATTAATTTCTTTTCTAGTATTCATACCCTTCTATTTGTCCATTTCTATTCATCACTATTTATATGATGGCTCGTGTTAATAATCAGTTTAACAGAATCTATGATGACCTAGGAAACAGGCCTAAGGAAATGCTTATAGAATTATCTTGATTTCATAACTATGGTAAGAAGAAGTGCTCACTTTTTTTTAGCACCAGTCACTGGATGGGATTCTAGACTGTATAAATGGAGAATGATCTGAATACTGCCATATATACGTAATTCTTCTCTTCCTGATTATGGATATGATTGGACCAGACACTTCAAACTTCTATCATCTATGATGGCTTGGACACTTGAAAGATGAGGCAAAATGAACTCGTTCTTTCTTAATTTCCTTTGTCACAGCGCTTTTGTAAAGTTAGATATGATAAATAAGAAACCAGTTACAATTCATAACCACTTATAAATATATAGGACAGGACAATGCATGCTATTGGAAAATCCTTTAGCTCTCTATAAGACAACAGAAGTGGAGTTATTGATAAAAACTGAAGAGCACATCCTCTGGGAAGTACCTAATGAAGAATGCACAGTGGTCTCTACATTCACGTCAGAGTCTACCATGGAGCCACAGCTGGATTCTGTCAATGTCCCTTGGACAGTCACAGGTGCAATGCTTGTATGCCGGAGGGCTGCCTTCAATGGTGCTATGTGATTGTATTGGACTGAAGAAAGGCATCCAGCAAAACCCAAGATGTTTGCTCTAATAACTTCCGGGTCCAACTCAATAATCTCTGCAATGAAAAGAAGAAATCAGAGGTCTAGTTTTTCAAAAGAGTCTCTGTTTTCCTTGATTATTAACTAAAATGGCTGAAACATATTTGTTATTCTTTGAACAAGGGAACTTCTTACACGTATCTCTTCCTCTTCTTATCAACTATACATTTACTTCAGGTACCAGCACATCATTCAACTATATCTCATAGAAAAGGGCTTTGACAATCTGTGTATTGAAACAAAATTGTTTCAAGCTTCAAATTCACTCATTTCTTTTATGAACTTTAGAAAAAATAATGTGGCTCTATGATACTCTATTCAAATTCTAGATATTTGAAAGAATATATATCTCTGTTCCCATCAGGATTTAGCTATGAATGCAGGTGATTAACACAAGCAAATCACTATGCTCAATACAACATATAATTCGTAATTGAAATGAGAGAAAAATAATAATATCAATCAATGGGATTAGAAATGAAAATATGTCTGCAAGAGGAGCATCATGATTTTTTTCTCACGGCAGCTGAGTAGACTGACTGAATAAACATTTCTACCTGCATCCCTTCTCTTCATTGTATTTTTTGGACACAAACTGAAGACATGGCTTTTTGCCTATTAACCTATTCAAAGTCGTAGAGTATTTTTGAGTCTCTAAGTTATTCATATACAAGTGATTTTGCTTCATAACAACAAGTGGCTCCTTTTCTGCAATATATCCCATTCCTTTTATTAAAGGGGTCATGTCAACAAATAGTCATGATGCACATATAGAAACTGCAAAAATCATGTTTTACTTAATGTATTATAGTTTCAATGTAACTAGACAATACAACTGATTATTATATTATGAAAAGCCCTTTAGTTTTTGGAAGAGATGCAAGAATTTTCTTATCACCAGCATACATCATAATTCTATTTTGATTCATAAATTGTCAAATAGTATCTTCCTTGAACTCTAAGCATATTTATACTAGCAGTATTATAAAACAAAAATAAGGACAGGATGTTAGATTATCAGATGTTAATAGCTATTGGTAATTCTTGTACTCCTATTTCTCCTCTAATTCTTAAGAAAAAAGATTACTATTTCTCTCTCTCTCTCTCTCTCTCTCTCTCTCTCTCTCTCTCTCTCTCTCTCCCCCTCTCTCTCTGTCTCACTCTGTCTCTGTCTCTCTCTCCATCTCTCTCTCTGTGTCTCTCTCTCTCTGTCTCTGTCTGTCTGTCTGTCTGTCTGTCTCTCTCTCTGTCTCTCATAAACACACACACACACGTGTGTGTGTGTGCTTCTGCATTTGAACATCTGATGTGTGTGTGTGTATGTATACCTTCAGAGAATAAAAGAAGGAATCATAATTTCTGAAGTAAGAATTTCCTTTCTGGCTGCTAGAAATCAAACTAAGGGGTCTGTAAAAAGAGCAAATGCTCTAAACCATGGAACCATCTCTCAAGTGTCATTAATTTTGTTCCTCATCTTACTTTTCCTCTAATTAAAACAGCTCATCACTTGTCTTTTTTTTACATGCAAACCAATGACAATGCATATAAATTCATGTGATCAGCATAACACATTGCTGCTGTAAGTGTAAATAAATTAAACTATGAATATATTATCTTTTAGTTCTTTGTAGGTTGGAATTTTAACAGCACTCGTGGGCTTAAAATCAAGGAGTCAGTATGACCAGGTTATGGATCCTTTAGGGGAAATTATGTTTGTTTCTCATGTTCAATTCCTGTATCTTTCACTCCATATCCTAGCCTCTTTTGTCTGTCTTCATGGTAACCAATGCTGTTGTATTTCACTGTGCCATTTTCATACTCACTTCAGCCTATAATTTTCTTTTTTTACCTCCATATGTTTACTCTTAATGATCTCTGTGATTACAATAGTTTCATTGAAATAATTTTTCTTAAAATCTGGATTGAAGAGATTGCTCAGCCATAAAATGATAGCCAAGTCAATGGCCATTGATTGGTAGGACCTAAATGGTGAATTTAGTCACTGCTTTGTCATGAATGAAAGACAGAATTATATCTCAGAAATGCAATAGAAGAAAAAGTCAAGACTTGGGAAAGTATAAATTGGAATGACACTTTGCTGTTGACAAATTTTGAAGCAGTATGGAGTGGTGATTCATTGCACTAGGCTTTCAGGGTCTAAGTGAACATTACTTCTTCCCTTTTTCAGAGCTTACTGGAAGGAAGTCTTCACTGATCGAAGGAGGGTGCCGCTAAAGAGGTCATAAACCAAAGCACTTTGTATAAAAATAGGCATAGAAATAAGTTGGGGGAAATGCTAGAAATTGACATTCATTCTATAAAGGAAGGATTTGTGAGGTAGTGTGAATTAGTGACACAAAGTAAGGTTAAAGACAAGGATAGCTTTCAGAGAAGGAAAAAAGAATTGTAATGACTTAGAAATTTATGATTGGGCTTTCTGAGGTAAAAATGTTTATCCTATATGATGACCCAAGATCCAACTGAAAACCACACAGTGAAAAAAGACAACCAAATGCATACACACAGCACACACACACACAACACACATACACACACACACATAACACACACACACATGCACACATCCACCAATAATAGTATGTTAAAACTAAGATGATAGATAGATAGATAGATAGATAGATAGATGATAGATAGATAGATAGATAGATAGATAGATAGATTGTTTGAAAGCTCATATCATTATTTATGTGATAATTACAAAATGAAATTGTAAAACAAAAACAAAGACAAATAAAGCAAAAACAAGCAAGATTTTTGTTTCTAGATATAATATAATCTTGTAAGTAGTAAAGGATAATTACTTTTTCAAGTAAGTGAATGGATACAACTGTTCAATATTTATCACTCAAGTAGCCACTGTACAACACAGTAATGATTATTTATATAAAAAGATTTTTATATTCATTTTGAATTCTGTGTATATGTGTGATTTTCTATGTAGATAAGTGGAGTTCCTACACAAACCAGACAATGGCTTCAGATCTCTAACAATTGTGAAATAAGTTTCACAGAAACATATAAAAAATAATAAAAATAAAGAAAGCTCAAATATTTAGTCAAATATTTCACAATTCACTGAGCTCTATATTAAAGATATTACATATTTTATAATGGACTTATTTCAGAGGTTAGTTTATCATTGATCTATACTCAGAAGACATGAGAGGATAGAACTATTTTATGTCCTTAGCTAAAGAAGAATCAAAGGGATACTTAACAGAAAAATTGTTTTTCTACAACATAGAAATCTAAAATTTGCCACCAAAATACAGCATTTCAATGCTCTGTGCCCAAGATTACTTAATATACCTGACTTCTATTCAAGCAAGAAGAATCATCAAGTTGTTTTGTTTGTTTGTTTTTTATAACACATGTACTACCTTGGTTATCACACAAATAAAAACTGCATTTCCTAATGCCTTATTCGGAACATACTGAGTTTATCTTCCTGTATACTAATACTAATATTAATACTAATACTAATACTAATACTAATAAATAAAAGCTCCTCATTTCTTTCAAGTTCAACCCCCTGTCCTGAAATGCTCATGAAGATGAAACTGACAAGCACTGGGAGGATACTGGGTGGACCTAAGCAGATGAAATTTGCGGCTGTAAGATGACCTTCTTCCTTAATTTTTAGTTTTGATCTTTCTCACTGTTATCCAATGGTCATTGCACCTGCCACTAATAAAGTGGGGAAATAAAAATAAAATGTAAGTCTTACCTGGGTGTCAAAAATACATGTTTTGGTGAATATTATTTTACATACATGTTCTTATACACATGTATGTTGCCTATCATGATATAGTAACATGCCATGGAGTGGACAAATCAAGCTATTTAATAACTTCATTATGGTTGAGGAGGTGGCTTTTTGGGATAAGTGGATATTGCACATATTTAAAGGCTTATGCTTGAATTTTCAAAAATTCATGTACAAGAAGCTGCGTTTATCAGCCTGTGCCTGTAACACCAGAATTTGGTGGTATGTTTACACAGATCCTCCTATGAGTTCTGGCCAGTCAATGCAGCATAACTGTCAAGCCTTTGGTTCAGTGAGAGACTGTCTCAAGATAATGAGGTAGAGAAATATAAATGATAACAGTCTATATCCTTCTATGTCCTCCAATGCCTATTTGAGTGTGCATACACTAAATACATACATACATATGTATAATGAATAGTGCATTCTCTTCATGGTTCTGCTTACTCATTTATTTATGTGTGACAGGGTCTCAAAAGACATACAGTTCAGATTAATTAGAAACAGAATTCTCCTGCCACAGATCCCCAGGTGTTGAAAGCACAGACATTTACTAAACCACCTCATAACAATGTATTTTAATTAACTGTAATAACCACCACAAAATACAGTAGAATTTTAGAAATTACTCCCAGTTTCTGAAATTTTGAATTTAGATTAACATCTGCCTATAGTAGATGAATGTTAATAATTGTGTAGTGTAAGACATGCTATTATCTTTATCACTTTTATTATTTGCCAGCTCCAAATTACTTTGTCTAATTTTTATGTTCCTTTAATATACTGAATTGAAATGCTTTAGTAACCTGAGGTTCTGCATTTTTCCCTGCCCTTGGTATGTGGGAACACTGCTGGACAGGTGAAAGGTGGAGATGCTAGGTTGTATGTTCCAAACACCAGACACTGACACACTGCTCAGGGAAAAGAAGAATGTAGCCTTGGGTTTGAGAGGTCAAAGCTGGAATTCCCTGATGCACAGGAATCCTGTCACCTCTGTGAACTGCACAGAAGAGAAAGGGAAAAGAGGATCAGGAGTCCTCCAACCTGCAGTAAAGAGTCTTAGACCAAGGGATTCCAAACTCCTAGATATCCAGACACTGCTCAGTCATGGGGAGTTGGGAACAGAGTTGGGCCTCCATGTGTGGAGGCTAGTGCCAAGGGCTCTCAGAATTCTGGATATCTAAATACCATCAAGAGGCAAGAACAGAAAAGGTCCATAGGCTCAGGGCAAGTCTAAGGCCAGGAAAATGGAGAACTCCAGCTTAGGTCTGAAGTGGTGAGTCAGAGAGCATTTAGGCACCTTCTTCAGGATTCTTAGGTGGTGCAGTTCTGTAGTGGAAGGCTTTCTCTATGCTGCCATGGTTGTTATTGATGGGAGAGATAGTCAATGGTTCCAAACTGTTTACTGATTGTTCGTCATGGAAAATTGGTGCATACCACCTCTTCAGGGTAGACCAGATATTAGATATCTTTTACATGAAAGAATATCCTAGATCAAAAGTTAACTACAGGAAACGTTCAGTGTTAGGACTAGGGAGATAGTTCAACCCTATCTGAATTAAATCTCCAGAATCCACAAATTGGCTAAACCATAAGTGCATCTGGATACCTCATTAGCATGAAGAACTCTGTTCTGATCTAAGTGACCTATTTAGGGTGTGTGTTCACATGACAAGTGCCTGGTTGGAAGCAGGTAAAGCCCCTACAGTTCTTTCAGAGGTTTTGGGACTTCCAACATGCTCAACCTTACCAAGTTACCTGGCATGGTCCACTGCCCCACAGTAAGCTTATTTTAAAATTTTGTACCTTAATTATTTACCATTGAATAAATGCACAAACATTGAATGATTCAGTTGATAACTTACTATGGACTAACTTTTTCAGTAGTTTTCAAGATGTTATTGTTATGATTTTTATTCATGGTGTATGTGTGTATGTGTGTGTGTGTGTGTGTTTGCGTGTGTGTTTGCGTGTGTGTGTGTGTGTGTGTGTGTGAGAGAGAGAGAGAGAGAGAGAGAGAGAGAGAGAGAGAGAGAGATGAAGGAATACCACCATGTCTGTCAATATGTTCACAGAGACCAAAGTAAGGTTTCAGGTCCCTTATATTTGTTGTAAGTCAACAAATATGGAAGCTGGAAACTGGACTGGGGTTCTTCTGGAAAAGCAACAAATTTTAAGCACTAAGACATCTCTCCATGCCATTCTTCAGTCATTTTGAAACCTGACATTCTATACTAATTTGCAAAGATTCCATAGGATCTGCAAAGCCACAGAAAGAATTGTAAAGCAAATTTTAGCCTGAATGCACAATGGTGGTTAGCATGCCTGCAAGTTTTCACATGGAGAGGAGAACATGGCTTATCTAGGAGAAATACTACAGCAAGCTTAGTGGAAATTTTTATTATTAAAAACAAAGTACAAGAAGAGGTCATAAACTTGCTCAAAACAGACTAAATTCTGAAATGTAGCATGACATTAACCATATATCAAAAGTCACTTACGATATTTAATCCCTTGAGTGTCATAAAGCAAGCCAGGCAAGGCCACATGACCCTGGATTATAAAAGTAAAGTGTTGTATGAGATAAAATATAAATAGGCAGATATGTTTTAAATGAAGATATGAGCAGAGAATGCAAACAAAGTGGTCTTACCTATCAAGTTCACTAGAGCTGAAACAAAATGAAAAGTTAACTAGCGGAAATGTTTAGTGTTAGAGCTAGGGAGATAGTTCAACCCTATCTGAATTAAATCTCTAGAATCCAACAAAATCTAGACAAGGGCATGCTTAATTGTAACTCCATCTCTGGGGTGGGGGTGGGGTGCTGTTGGAGACAGGAGAATTTCTGAGAGTTGCTTGCTGACAGTTTGCTCCAGGTGCTTGAGAGTCCCAGTCTCATGGGAATAAGTTATAGAAAGTGGTAGAAAAAATAGTCATGGACAAGTGCTAGTCTCTGCAAGTGTTCCCCATCTCTCTAATAAGTTGTAGGACCCTGAAGGGCTGCTATGCCCAGGCTGAGCGTTTCCATATGCTACTGTCTACTAAGTAACATTCTGCAATTCCTCTAGGAGCAAAACATCCTGACTCAGGCATGGTGCCCCAGGAAGGGAATTCACACTTGACATTCTATTGCCCCCCAGTTGAGTTCCTGCTTTTTCCTGAGTTTGTATTTTTCCTTCCCTGGCTTGGTGTATATATTGAACCTGCTCAGTAAAGGCACTGGCATTCATTCTCTCATAACGGATGACCCAAGTCTGAGTCTTTCTTTAATCCTCCAGGCCTATGCCCTAACTCAGTATTGCGGGCAGCACCGGAGCTATCAAGTGGAGGTTCCACCAAGATCGGGAAAGAGAGGAGAACCTGACGGGATCATTCCTGGAAGAAGCTAGCAGGCTGGCTCAGTGAGTGGAACATATTGGAGAAGCTGTGTGGGATCAAACTTCAAGTAGTAAGTAGCACTAAGAGAGTTTGATCATTTTGATTGCACCATGGGAATGAGGAGTTCCTCCCTACAAGTAGTGGCACAGGATTATGCAGCTAAGAAATCCTTGCATGAGGTGGAGAATAGCTCCAGTTCAGAGGATGAGGGAGAAATTTTAGAAAAGGAAAAATTGAAGAAATGCAAGATCAAAAAATTGGGAGGGGAGCCTGGAAAAGAGGAAACGAGAGTGGACGAGCTACTCAGTCCCCCGGTGGTGGCAGTGGCAGCTGGGATGGCAAGATGGCCAGGCCAGGGTCATTTCTGCTATTGCAGCAGCAGTGGTGATGGGTGGCTGCAGGAGCTGCAGAGGCCGCGGTCCACACCAGCCATGCAGAATAAAAATAAGAAAGAGAAAGAACCACTAAAACTAGTGAAAAGTGGAAAAAGTTCAAAAGAAGGACAAGATACAACAGAAGTAGAGCTAGACAGCAGGAAAAACAGCCTCGGAGTTGTCCAGTCTTCTACACCTACTAAAATAAAAGTACCAGTCACTTTAATCCCCCAGGCCTATGCCCAAACTCGGTACCACGGGCAGTGCTGGAGCTGTCACAGGTAATGATTTCAGATGATGCATATTACAGGAGAAAGAGAGAGTGAGAGAATGAGAGCAAGAGAGAATAAGTGAGAGCAAGAGAGAGAGGGGGTGTAGGTTTAGTTATGAAAGAACAGAAGTGAATGTTGGCACATCTATGGCAGGGTGTGGCATAAAATATTTAAGCTCTTCCAGAAAAATGAGTTTAAACACTATTTCAGAATCTTATTGCAAGTGGTGGTCCAATGTGACATGTATGGTTACTGGTGCTTAGGCCATCTACTGGAGTAAAGAAACCTACCAGTGAACACCTTTATGGGAGGATGTTTCTCTCTCACACATAAAGATCTGAGGAAATGTGTTGTGGGGTTGTGAGGTGAATTTAAGAATTCAAGAATGTAAGTGAGGAGATATGATCATATTTCACTATATACTAATATAAAATTATCTAGGTTAGAAAAAATGATGTAATAATTCAAAATCTAAGTTCTCCCTTGGTTATAATAAAATGTCTGAATACTATAGATTGTGCTGTATAAAAGTAAAGAATTTATGAAAACTAAAAAATAAGAAAAATCATTTAGAATAGAAAATAAATGATGAGCCAATTATGGTATAGATGGCCTATGGCTCACAGTTTCAGAAGCTTTAGTGTGGTGTAGCTCTTTCCTACTTGAAATATTTCTTCACTATAGGAGGTACCTTGAGGCCAAGACCTAAATAAACCCCATAAAAAAGAGGAAGGAAAATATCTCAGGTTTTGAGGAAATTCCTGAAACTTCCAAGGTTCACAAGGTAGCAATTGCCAAGACAAGAAAACTCCCCAAACAGTCAAGGTCACTGGAAGTGTAATAGATTGCTTTAGGAGTGCAGGGATCCTGAGTCATCATTCTGGATAGGGTGGGATTCTCAATGACTCAGTTGCCTTTCAATCTTCATGCTCCTATCATGGGTTGAAAAGATGTTACCTTGCACCCAACTAACTGGCTTAAGAAAGTTTTCTTGGATTGAATATAATTGAGCTAATGTATTTGTTCTTAAAGTTTTCAGTTGCTGTTATAAACATGATGACCAAATACAATTGAGAAAGAGAGAATGTATTTGGCTTATTCTTCAAAGTCATATTCTATCATTGAGGGAAATCAAAGTAAAAACTCAAGTCAGGAATTATGAAGGAAGAAAACATAATGGGGTTACATTTTCTCTTGCTTTCTTTATCATTCTCAGCTAAGTTTCTTATGGAACCCAGAAAAACATCTCTAGTGATGGTGTAGGCTGAGACCTCCTGTATCAATTATCAGTCAAGAAAATGTCTTATAATTATGGATACAGGGAAACCTGGTCATTGCTGTCTTCAAAGTGAGACTTTCCCAGATGACTCTGGTCTATCTAGTTGACTGCTAAAGCTAACCAGGTCAGTGTTTATTGTAAGAAATAAATGGAAACAAAGCATATATAGAAATAAAAACCATACAAGGAAGAATGAGAAAGGCAAAAGACAATTTTGGAGAAGTAGGTAAGAACCAAGAGGAAATAAGATTCTCCATCTTCCAAGCCACTTTTCTTTATTTTTTTCCAAGCTACTTTTCTTATACTCATTCATTGTACTGATTTATTTGACCATAATACTTATCTTCTTTCTTTTTGTAAGAAGCTTGTCCTTCTCAGTTCTCTACCTTTGTCAATGCGAACCCAATACTCCAACAATCTAGCCAATTATAAGCATGGATTCTTACTTTTACTTTCATACTAATGACATGTCACCTGGAATTTTTCTTTGTAAGACCCATTGTGTTCTTACTATGATTACATTGGTTTCCTTAGAGTTCTGCCAAACTGAGCATAGAATGTTTCTTTCCAACATCCAGAGTCTTTTTTGGCCTAAAGCTAAATGACCACTCCACTTGAAATTTTGGTGGTGGTGTAAATTTGTTTAAAACACACCACTACTTACTATTAGTATATCGATTCAAAATACTTTACAAACAAGGACAGATGTGTTGAGTCTTTAGATACTTCCAAGAAGGGTTGCTCCACAGCATGATAGATATGTTTTTCCATGTGGCAGAATGAATGTCTTTTCTTTAGGAATCTACAGGGCTCCTTGCTAATGTGTGAATTCTCAATTTTCTACACTCCACTTGTAATTTGTTTTTAATAACTCTAGCCTCTCTTCTTTTCCTTCAATAGATACACATGCACATTTAGACACACACACATATATAAACATGTGTGTGTTTGTGTGTGTGTATATGTGAGTGTGTATATACATATATGTGTGTTTATTGGTTCATCTTTTATATTCATCGCTTCATAGTAATAATGAAAATTTTGCATAAAAGTAATGAGTTTATATATTCAAAAATTTCATCATATTTATTGCTAAATAAATATTTTGGATGTTCAAATGAGTCACTATTGCATAGGAACTAGAACATACTAGGTCTTACATAACTCTTATTTAGTTAAAATGTTTACAGTAATTAGATATATGGATAGATATGTCAATAGAAAATAATAATATGTATGTAGACAAATAGATGATAGATTAGATAGATGGTAGATTGGTAGACAAATATGATATAATATTAGAAAGTGAATAGGAAAAAAGACAAGCAAGTTAATTTGTGTAGCAAACACCTAACATAAAGTCTCAGAACATGATTGCCTAAGCATGAACTTAACAAGGACAGCAATAGACATGTTAAAGTAGATGAGGAAAATCCCACAATGGCTCAACCACATACAATGGACTATAGGCAGTCAGAAATGCTTAAACAAGAAATAATCTTGTTTTCCAAGGAAGAACACAAAAAGTGGTTATCCAAAACCAACTACTCAGTTCTGGAAACCCATAAAAGTAATATTGTACTGACTGAATAAGGTTTATTTAGGCATCTAGTAATAAATATGTGCAAATATAAGTATATAACAACAATAAATAAAAAGCATGGCCATGAATTTGAAAGACAATAAGGAGGGATATATGAGACAAGAGAAATAATGAAATTATGATCACAAAAAAAATTAAGTGAGTATCATTTGAGGAACTATTACTTCAGCTTAACAACTCACTTGCTGAACAATTCAACACATGCTAATTGGTTGCTTGGCAACAAGCATCATGCATCTGTGGATATAAGACAGTGTACACTGAATTGCAAAGACAGTAGCAACATGAATAAATTTTAAAATTCTAAGTATCCCTCTCTCAGAACATATTCTACATTAAGTTTATTTTCCACAGAGAAATTAGTTTTAAGGTTTTATGCTAATATTTAGAAGTGACAGTAGAATACATTTCTTTGGATTAAAAGTATGGAAAAAATCCTAGCCCCAAGACATTTTGTATTGGTTTAACACATAGAGCTGAGTGAGGAGCATGAACTGGTTTATTTCTTCTTTCTGACTTTTTAAAAATAAATGAGCAAAACTAGTGCATTTCATGTCCCAGTAGCAATTCTTTGAAAAGGGCTCCAATGAGCTACAGAAATTTAGTAATTTTCCTGAAGTGTGACTGCACATCAGAGTTAAGTAGCCAATAAACATAAAATGCATACTAGACATCCTCAGGAATTTGGTGTTCATGCCTATTGTAGAGTTGGAACTATGTACATTTTATTCAATAGAATGTTTTGTACATCAGGTAACAAGGCTCAGTGTACAAAATATAAGCAACAGTGATTAATTTTTTCACATAGCAATGTGCCTACTGCAATATGCAGCTCTGAACATTGAACTTTAGGGTGGGCTCTCAGAGATCCTCTAAATCTCAAGCTTGACTCAAGTGATCATGCAGTCCTAGACATTACAAGACTAAAATGGATGAATAAAAGAAGTGCTGGGGAAATGGCTTAAATGATAAAGAAATTGTTCTCAAGTGCAAGGGACAAAGTTTGTATTACCAGAACCATGTAAAAAGCTGAATATACTAAGATGCACCTCTCAGCAACCGAAAGGTGGAGAAATGATGTCTCTGATGTTTACTTGCCAAAACCTCTAACTAATCAGTAAGCTCCAGATCCAGTGAGAGAAAACAGACTATGTCTCAAAAAAAAAAAAAGTCAGAGAGATTCACAAAAACACCTAGCATACACTCCTTACCTCTACATGTAAGCACACATACATGTACATATGTATATGCAAAATTGCTCACAAAGTAGAAGAGTCTGCCTCATTCCATACATCTATTCAGAACTGGAAGATCATAATTTTTGCTTAGGAACTGTGCAGATTTCTTTTAATTATCTACACTGTGCCACTGTTTATTCTAAGTCCAGCCATGACATTTAAAACAGGACATTTTTATACTTTAGAAGTTTTAAACATTCTGACCACAAGATCTTTAATTAATTTAAATTCAACATAAATTTTATATATTTGCATATATTTTCAAACATAGTAGTAGTAGTAGTAGTACTATAGTAGTAGTGTTTATTTGTATTATAACATTGAGATAATTTGTTTCCTGTCTCCATTTGTGCCCCAAAATTAAGGCTTTCCCTTAGCCCTCCTCAACCAAATCCTGCCAGGAGAGAGCTGGTCTCCCAGAAGTGTTCTTACTCCTAAGTCCAGAGATGAGATCACCACTTTCACTCTGATAGCTGTCCAAAGAGAGACCTGCTGGTAGAGCACAGGGAACACAAATAGTAGAGAAGCATGGACAGGACCCTTCTAGTCACCATTTCTAAGCAAATGGCCCCAAAAGCAGTATAAAATAGTCATTTTAATAACAAATAAAATCGACTTTCAACCAAAAATTGTCACAAAAGATAAAGAAAGAAATGTCATACTCATCAACGGAAAAATCTACCAAGATGAACTCTCAGTTCTGAACATATATGCTCCAAATGCAAGAGTATTCACATTCATAAAAGAAACTTTACTAAAGCTCAAAGCACACATTGGAACTCACAAAAATAATAATGGGAGACTCCAATATCCTACTCTCATCAATGGACAGACCATGGAAACAGAAACTAAACAGAGACATAGTAAAACTAACAGACATTATGAACCAAAAACATTTAACAGATATCTATAGTACATTTCATACAAAAACAAAAGAATATATCTTCTTCTCAGCACCTCATGGTACCTTCGCAAAAATTGACCATATAATCAGTCACAAAGCAGACTTCAACAGATACAAAAAAAGAAATATTGAAATAATCCCATGCATCCTATCAGATTACCAGGTTAAGGCTGGTCTTCAATAACAACAAAACAACAGATAGCCCACATACGTATGGAAGCTGAACAATGCTCTACTCAATGACAATTTGGTCAAGGAAGAAATAACGAAAGAAATTAAAAACTATTTAGAATATAATGAAAATGAAGGTAAAACATACCCAAACTTAAGGGACACAATTAAAGCAGTGCTAAAAGGAAAAGTCATAGTTCTGACTGCCCCCTAAAAAACTAGGAAGAGCCTACACTAGCAACTTGACTGGACACATGAAAGCGCAAGTACAAAAAGAAGCAAGTACACCTAAGAAGTAGACAGCAGGACATAATAAAACTCAGGGCTGCAACCAAGTAGAAACAAAAAGAAATATATGAAGAATCAATAAAACAAAGAGATGATGTTTATAGAAAATCAACAAGATAGATGAGCACTTAGCCACACTAACCAGAGGGTACAGAGAGAGACATTATCCAAATTAACAACATCCAAAATGAAAAGGTAGATATAACAAGAGAAACAGAGAAAATCCAAAAAATCATCAGGTCCTACTACAAAAAACTATATTCAATAAAACTGGAAAAGCTGCATGAAATGGAAATATTCTAGACAGATACCAAATACAAAAGTTAAATCAGGATCAGATAAACCATATAAACAGTCACATAACCCCTAAAGAAATAGCAGCAGTCATTAAAATTCTCCCAAATAAAGGCCAAGACCAGAAGGTTTTAGCACAAAACTCTATCAGACCTTCAAAGAAGACCTAATAACAGTACTCTTCAAACTATTCTACAAATTAGAAATGGGAGGAACACTACTGAATTCATTCTATGACCTCATAATTATGCTTATACTAAATCAAAGAAAGAGAACTTGAGACCAATTTCACTTATGAATATCGATGAAAAAACACTTAATAAAACTCTCACAAAATGCAAGAATACATCACAAATGATCATCCAACATGATCAAGTAGGATTCTTCCTAGGGATTCAGCAATAGTTCAATATACATGAATCTATCAATATAATCCACTATATGAACAAACTCAAAGGAAAATAAACACAAGATCATTTCATTAGATGCTGAGAAAGCATTTGCCAAAATTCAACACCCCTTCATGATAAAAAGTCTTGGAAAGATCAGTAATTCAAGGCCCATACCTAAGCATAGGGAAAAAAAATATACAGCAAACCAGTAGCCAACATAAAATTAAATGGAAACAAACTTCAAGCAATCTCACTAAAAGCAGGTACTAAACAAGGCTGACCACTTTCTCCCTACTTATATAATATAGCATGTGAATTCCTAGCCATAGCAATTAGTTAACAAAGAAGTCAAAGGGATATAAATTGGACAGGAAGAAGTCAAAATATCACTATACGCTAATGATATGATAGTATACTTAAGTGACCTCAAAAATGTACCAGAGAACTCCTACATCTAATAAACAACTTCAGAAAAAGTGGATGGATATTAAATTAACTCAAATAATTCTGTAGCCTTCCTGTACTCAAAGGATAAACAGATTGAGAAAGTAATGAGAGAAATGACACCCTTCACAATAGTCACAAATAAGATAAAATACCTTGGTGTGATTCTAAACAAGCAAGTAAAAGATCTGTGTGAGAAGAACTTTAAGTCTCTGGGAAAAAAACAAAGAAGATCTCAGAAGATGGAAAGATCTCCCATGCTCATGGAATGACAGGATTAATATAGTAAAACTGGCCATCCTGCCGAAAGCAATCTACAGATTCAATGTAATCCCCATCAAAATTCCAACCTCAATTCTTCATAGAGTTAGAAAAAGCAATTCTGAAATTCATTTAGAATAATAAAAATCCAGGATGCAAAAACTATTCTCAACAACAAAAGAACTTTTGGGGAAATCACCATGCCTCTCCTCAAGCTGTATTGCAGAGCACAAGTAATAAAAACTCCATAGTATTGGTACAGAGACAGCAAGGTAGATCAGTAGAACAGAATTGCAGACCGAAAAATAACCCACACACTTATGGCTACTTGATATTTGACAAAGGATCTAAAACCATCCAGTGGGAAAGACAACATTGTCAACAAATGGTGCTGGATCAACTGGAGGTCAGCATGTAGAAAATGCAAATCAATCCATTCTTATTTTCTTGTACAAAGCTCAAGTAATAGTGGATCAAGGACCTCTACATAAAACTAGATATACTAAAACTAATAGAAGAAAATGTGGGGAAGAGCCTGAAAAACAGGGGCACAGGGGAAAAGTTCCTGTATAGAACACCAATGGATTATGCTCTTCAGATTAAAAATTGAGAAATGGGACCTTATAAAATTGCAAAGCTGTTGTGAAGAAAAGGAAACTGTCAGTAGGACAAAATGCCAACAAACAGATTGAAAAAAGATCTTTACAAACCTTACATTCATTAGAGGGCTAATATCCAATATCTACAAATAACTCAAGAAATTAGACTCTAGACAACCAAATAACCCTATTAAAAATGGGGTACAGAGCTAAACAAATAATTCTCAACAGAGGAATATCAAATTGCTGAGAAGCACCTAAATAAATGTTCAACAACCTTAGTCATTGAGAAAATGCAAATCAAAACAACCCTGAGATTCCACCTCATACCAGTCAGAGTGGCTAAGATCAAAACCTCAGGTGACAGCAGATGCTGTTGAGAATGTGGAGAAAGACAATTTTGGTGGGATTGCAAGCTGGTACAAACACTCTGAAAATCAGTCTGGCAGTTCCTCAGAAAATTGAACTTAGTATTACTTGAAGACTTAGCGATACCACTCCTGGACATATTCCCAAAAGATGCTCCAACATATAGCAAAACCACATGCTCTACTATGTTCATAGAATCCTTATTTATATAGCCAGAAGCTGGAAAAAAAACCCAGATGTTCTTCAACAAAGGTATGGATATACAGAAATGTAGTACATTTACACAATGAGTACTATTCAGTATTAAAAATAATGAATTCATGAAATTCTTAGGCAAATATATGGAATTACAAAATGTCATCCTTAGTGAGGTAACCCATTTACAAAGAATACACATTATATGCACTCATTGATAACTGAATATTAGCCCAAACAGTTGGGAATACCCAAGCTACAATTCAAAGATCTCATGAAGCTGTAGAAGAAGGAAGACCAAAGTATGGGTGTTTCTGTCCTCCTTTGAAAGAGGAACAAAATACTCACAGGGTAAAATATGTAGTCAAACTGTGGAGAAGAGATTGAAGGAAAGGCCATCCAAAGGCTGTCCCACCTGGGAATCCATCCCATATAAAATCACCAAACCCAAACACTATTGTGAATGCCAAGAAGTGCATGCTGACAGGAGCCTGATATACCTGTCTTCTGAGAGGTTCTGCCACATCCTGACAAATAGAAAGGCTGATGCTTGCAGTAAACCTTTGGACTGAGCACAAGGTCCCCAATGAAGGAGTTAGAAAAAGAACTAAAGGAGATGAAGGGGTTTGCATTTAATAGAAAGAACAACAATATCAACCAACCAGACCCACCCACCCACCAGAGCTCCCAGAAACTAAACCACCTCAGTTGGACCTCAGTTGGAGTAGAGACACTTTATCCTGGGAAGGCTCTATGTCCCAGTGTAGGGGAATTCCAGGGCAGGGAAGCAGGAGTTGGTAGGTGGGTGTGTGGGTGAGCACCCTCATAGAAGCAGGGATATGGAGGATGAAATGTAGGGTTTCCAGAGAAGAAACCAGATAACATTTGAAATTTAAATATTTAAAATATCAAATCAAAAAATTGAGACTATTTAAGTCAGGAACTTGAAGTCTGTGTCTCATGAACTAACTTGGTAAGAACAGAGGAAACAGACTCTGAGAAAACTACTCCTGTATGTCTAGGACCATATTTGACAAAAGTTAAAGACCATTGTGTGGGTGAAGATAATTTATGAGCATGTCAATTCCCAAGTCAAGTGCTCCTTCTCTAGTTATGCTTAGTCCAATAGATAAGAATCACTGCTAAACTAATTGAAAGTTATCCTCATCATTGTAGATAATATGAACTTCATAGTACAACAGAATTATACTATCAAAAATTGTTTCAGAGAGTTGAGGTTTAGCTAGAAGAATAGGACTTGTGCTAATTAACATCAACTAGGCACCATGTACCTAGGAAATAAAACTTGATAATGTGTATGAGTGAGTTTATAGTGATTGTTTGTTTGTGTGTTTTAATTTAAAGGTAGGCATCTAGGACATCTAGAGCAAATCTGGAACCCAAGTTTCAATTTCCTTACAGATATGTTGAGAGCTTTGTCTCTGAGATGATTTTAGAGTCTGTCAAGTTGAAAATCAACTTTAACAAACATCAGAGGGAGCATTAATGGCCATGTCACAAGCAAAAGAATATGAGGGAACAAGACGGTGTATTCTTTGACTTCTCATTGGCACCAATGACATCTGAGAGTTGCCCACTCTCCTTAAAGTCACCATTGCTCAGTAACTTTTTATTGTATATATTAGCTTAATTTAGAGTTTTGGAATTGGACCAGTGTCCCATGAGGGATGACTGCTGGCCGCAAGTAGCCATTGCTTCTCATTTTTATCACATACATTTCATGTAGAGC
The DNA here is from genome assembly GCF_004785775.1 of Grammomys surdaster. Classification (NCBI taxonomy): domain Eukaryota; kingdom Metazoa; phylum Chordata; class Mammalia; order Rodentia; family Muridae; genus Grammomys; species Grammomys surdaster. Next base: position 2,973,989 of record NW_021605506.1, read on the forward strand.
ATGGAAATTAGTTTAAAATGGAAACACTACCTTTCCTTATTTTCTATCTGATTCCATAGGTCATAAGAAACAGGAATTACTTTTTTCTTATTACAATTTATGTAATGTATGCATCAGGAAAAGCACTTAGTATGGTCTAAATGCAAAGTTTCTTTTGGCTTATGTTAGTAAGAACTCTTAATAGTAGGTAGTCTAGACCTAGTCCTTCATTTTGGCTGTAGATATTACCAGACATGCAGACGTTTTCCCCTTGATTTTTGTTCCATGCTCCAAAAACTATAGCATTTATTTTCCTTTGTGTAAAATCATATGAGACTTCAGGTATCATCTCTCCTCCAGGTATTAAAAATAAGAGCAAAGATGTACATAGTGGATAAATCAGAACTTCTGGAAAATAATAGGATTTCTCCTTATTGTCAGTCCATCATTTATAACAAGGCCACATGGGCATTCTTAATTCAGTGGAACCTAGGAAGTGTAACAGGTTTTACATTATAGGAACATTGGTTCCTTAAAAATAATATGAAAACCTCAAACTTGGAAATATCATAGTGTTCTGTTAAGAAAAAAAATTATTAAACACTCCCTGAAATGGTATTTTTCATTTTTCTTTCAATTAATAATTTTTATGACAATCCTTAAGATATGAGGTTTTATCATTAGTAAATCAGAATCTTTGGGTTAAACAGGCAGTTTTCTTCTTTATTAATATTGTTTCCTTGGGTGTCTTAAAAATTAGTTTTGGATTCTTTTTAAAGGTACAAAATAAAGAAAGAATTTTTTTTTTTTGTCTATGGCTGACTACCTACAATAGTATAGGAGTTGTGGAGCTGATTCAATGGGTAAAATGTTCCCATGGAAGCAAGAGGTCTTGACTCTGATACCTAGAACCTGCATAAAATGGTGGTAAAGATGGTGCTGCTCAGTTGTGAAATCAGATCTGGATTGGAAGAAACAGGGACTGTAGGAGTTTATCTGCCAGCCAAACTTATGAGTCCCAGACTCCATGGCAAATCTCTTTCAATAGCAAGGTGTACAAATTCAGAGAAAAATCCCTCGAGGTTGAGCTTCTGGCCTCTTCAAGTTCATGCATACATGTACATGTACATCTAAACACACACTTGTGCACACATACACATATAAAAGCAAGAAATCAAATAAATGAAATAGCAGTGGCTTTTCATAGGTTCTCCACTGTCAGGATGTGTTTCTCTTTGCACTTATATGTGCTCTGACTTAAGGTGGATTTATCCATTGTAATTGACTACAAATGTTGCAGCTAGCTCTGGCCCCAACATTTTCCTTGGCAGATAGACCATGTGAAGATACCTGAAACACTGTCAGTCTTTCACATGTCTGATTGAGGCAACATTCATGGCAGTGAATCCATTAGATTCTCAAGAGTAAGCTTCCCTTCCTCCAATATCTGTACTATTAATCATCAGAAAACCTGAAAATCCAGCCTACCAAGGCAGGGGAAGCTAACATTCCTAACCTTCAATCTCATGGAATATTGCAAAATACTTGATAGGTATGTTCATAGACAAGGCAGTACTTTAATATTTAGTAACAGATTGCTAGAACATTGTGTTGTCTGTTGAATATTAAATGTACTACTGAGCTGGAGCAGACACCTAGCTGGTCTGCTCCTGTGAGGACACCTTATCCTGAGCCATCCTAGAGGAGCCACTGCATTCAGAGCAGAGGGTAAAAAACCTCTCAAACTACCCCAAGCCCCAGAGTTAAAACTGCAAGCCAGGAATGCTCAGGAAACATCAGCTACTCAAATTCTTCTCTTCCGGAATACCACTTCCCTTCCACCCCACACCTGGTCATTTTGGCTGGGGCAGACACCTAGCTGGTCTGCTCCTGAGGATTCACCTTATCCTGAGCCATTCTAGAGGACCTGCTCTACTCAGAGCAGCAGGATTTCAGGATCCCAGGGGCAGCCTGAGTCCCAGAAGTTCTTCCACCCAGGAGCGTAGGATCACAGGAACACAGAGACATCTGAACTCTGAGAAGTTCTGACACAAGCAAGATAACTGGAAAGACAGACTCTGATCAGACACAGTGAGCACAGGTAACACTAGAGTTAACAAGATGGCAAAATGCAAGCATAAGAACACAAGCAACAGAAACCAAGGTTACTTGGTATCATAAGAACCCAGTTCTCCCAACATAGCAACCCCTGGACACCCTATCACATAGGAAAAGCAGGATTCAAAATTAAAATCACTTCTCATGATGATGATAGAGAATTTTAAGAAGGACATAAGTAACTCCCTTAAAGAAGTACAGAAGAATACAGGTAAACATGTACAAGTCCTTAAAGAGGAAACACAAAAATCCATTAAAGAATTGCAAGAAAACACAAACAAACAGGCGAAAAAACTGAACAAAACCATCCAGAATCTAAAAATGGAAATTTTAACAATAACAAAATCTCAAAGAGAGACTACCCTGGAGATAAAAAACCTAGGAAGGAAATCAGGAGTCATAGACACAAGCATCACCAACAGAATTCAGGAGATAGAAGAGCGAATCTCATGTGCAGAAGATACCATGGAAAACATTGACACAACTGTCAAAGAAAATGCAAAATTCAAAAAGCTCCTAACCCAAAATATCCAGGAAATCCAAGACACAATGAGAAGACCAAACCTAAGGATAATAAGTATAGATGAGAGTGACGATTCCCACCTCAAAGGGCCAGTAAATACCTTCAACAAAATTATAGAGGAAAGCTTCCCTAACCTAAAGAACGAGATGCCCATAAACATACAAGAAGCCTACAGAATGCCAAATATACTAGACCAGAAAAGAAATAACTCCTTTCACATAATAATCAAAACATCAAATGCACAAAGCAAAGAAAAAAATACTAAAAGCAGTAAAGGAAAATGGTCAAGCAACACATAAAGGCAGACCTATAAGAATTACAACAAACTTCTCACCAGAAACTATAAAAGCCAGAAGACCCTGGACTAATAGCATACAGACCCTAAGGGAACATAAATGCCAGCCCGGATTACTATACCTAGCAGAATTCTAAATCACTATAGATGGAGAAACCAAGATATTCCATGAGAAAACCAAATTTGCACAAAATGTTCCCACAAACCCAGCACTTCAAAGGACATCTGATGGAAAACGCCAACACAAGGAAGGAAACTACAACCTAGAAAAATCAAGGAAGTAATCTTCCAACAACTCCAAAAGAAGATAGCTACACAAACATAATTTCATCTGTAATAACCAAAATAATAAGAAGCATCAATCGTTTTTTTCTTAATATCTCTTAACATCAATGGAATCAACTCCCCAACAAAAATATATAGACCATCAGACTAGATACATAAACAAGACCCAGAATTTTGCTGCATACAGGAAACGCACCTCAGTGACATAGACAGACACTACCTCAGAGTAAAAGGATGGAAAACAATTTTCCAAGCAAATGGTCCCAAAAAACAAGCTGCAGTAGCCATTCTAATATCAAATAAAATTGACTTTCAACCAAAATAATCAAAAATATAAGGAAGGATACTTCATACTCATAAAAGGAAAAATCTACCTAGATGAATTCTCAATTCTGAACATCTATGCTGCAAATGCAAGGGGACCCACATACATAAAAGAAACTTTACTAAAGCTCAAAGCACACACTGCACCTTATGCAATAATAGTGGGAGACTTCAAAACCACACCCTCAGCAATGGACAGATCATGGAAACAGAAACCAAACAAAGACACATTGAAATTAACTGAAGTTATGAAACAAATGGATTTAATAGATATCTATAGAACATTTCATCCTAAAACAAAAAAATATACCTTTTTCTCAGAACCTCATGGTACCGTCTCCAAAATAGACCATATAATTGATCACAAAACAGGCCTCAACAGATACAAAAAGATTGAAATAATCCTTTGCATTATATCAGATCACCACGGACTAAGGCTGGTCTTTCATGATGACACAACAAATGGAAAAACCCACATGCATGTGGAAACTGAACAATACTCTACTCAGTGAGGACTTAGTCAAGGAAGAAATAAATAAAGAAATTAAAGACTTTTTAGAATTTAATGAAAATAAGGACACATTATACCAAAACTTGTAGAATTCCATTAAAACAGTGCTAAGAAGAAAACTCATAGCTCTAAGTGCCTACAAAAAGAAATTAGAGAGAAAGCATAAATTAACAACTTGACAGCACAGCAGAAAGCTCCAGAACAAAAAGAAACAGATATACCCAAGTGGAGGAGACATCAGGAAATAATCAGACTTACGGCTGAAATCAACCAATTAGAAACAGAAAGAACTACAAAAAATATCAACAAAACCAGGAGTTGATTCTTTGAGAAAATCAACAAGATAGATAAACCCTTAGCCAATTAAACAGAGGGCACAGAGACAGTATCCAAATTAATAAAATCAGAACTGAAAAGGGAGACATAACAACAGAAACTGAGGAAATTCAAAAAATCATCAGATCCTACTATAAAAGCCTATACTCATCAAAACTGGAAAAACTGGATGAAATGGACAATTTTCTAGACAGATACCAGGTACCAAAGATAAATCAGTTGCAAATAAACCATCTAAATTGTCCCATAACCCCTAAAGAACTAGCAGTAGTCATTAAAAGTCTCTCCACAAAAAGAAGCCCAGGACCAGATGGTTTTAGTGCAGAATTCTATCAGCCCTTAAAGGAAGACCTAATACCAATTCTCTTCAAACTTGTACACAAAATAGAAATGGAAGGAACACTACCCAGTTTGTTCTGTGAAGCTACAATCACACTCATACTTAAACCCCACAAAGACCCAACAAAGAAAGAGAACTTCAGACCAATCTGCCTTATGAATATCGATACAAAAATACTCAATAAAATTCTCGCAAGCCAAATCCAAGAACATATCAAAACAATCATCTATCATGGTCAAGTGGGCTTTATCCCTGGAATTCAGGGATGGTTCAATATTAGGAAATCCATCAATGTAATCAACAATATAAACAAATTCAAAGGGAAAAAAAACACATGATCATCTCACTAGAAGCTGAGAAAGCATTTGACAAAATTCAACATACCTTCATGGTAAAAGTCTTGGAAAGATCAGGAATTCAAGGTCCATACCTAAACATAGTAAAAGCAATATACAGCAAACCAGTAGCCAACATCAAACTAAATGGAGAGAAACTTGATGCAACCACACTAAGATCAAGGACTAGACAAGGCTGCCCACTCTCTGCCTACCTATTCAATATAGTACTGGAAGTCCTAGTCAGAGCAATTAGATAACAAAAAGAAGTCAAAAGAATACAAACAGAAAAGGAAGAAGTCAAAATATCACTGTTTGCAAATGATATGATAGTATACGTAAGTGACCTCAGAACTTCCACCAGAGAATTTCTAAACCTGATAAACAACTTCAGCAAAGTGGCAGGTTATAAAATCAACTCAAACAAATCAGTAGCCTTCATCTCCATGAAAGATAAACAGACTGAAAAAGAAATTAGGGAAATGACACCCTTCACAATAGTCACAAATAATATACAATACCTTGGTCTGTATCTAACCAAGCAAGTGAAAGATCTGAATGACAAGTCTCTGAAGAAAGAAATAGAAGAAGATCTCAGAAAATGGAAAGATCTCCCATGTTCATGGATAGGCAGGATTAATATAGTAAAAATGGCCATCTTGCCAAAAGCGATCTACAGATTCAATGCAGTCCCCATTAAAATACCAACACAATTCTTCACAGAGTTAGAAAGAGAAATTCTCAAATTTATTTGGAATAAGAAAAAACCCAGGATAGTGAAAACTATTCTCAACAATAAAAGAACTTCTGGAGGAATCACCATCCCTGACTTCAAGCTGTACTACAGAGCATTGGTGATAAAAACTACATGATATTGTTACAGAGACAGGAAGGAAGATCAGTGGAATAGAATTCAATCCCAGAAATGAACCCACACACCTATCGTCATTTGATCTTTGACAAAGGAGCTAAAACCATCCAGTGGAAAATGGACATCATTTTCAACAAATGGTGCTGGTTCATCTGGAGGTCAGCATGTAGAAGAATGAAAATTGATCCATTCTTATCTCCTTGTAAAAAGCTCAAGTCCAAGTGGATAAAGGACTTCCACATAAAACCAGATACAGAGAAACTAATAGAAGAGAAGGGCAGGGAAGGCCCTCGAATACCTGGGCACGGGGTGGGGGGATTTCCTGACAGAACACCAATGGCTTATGCTCTAAGATAAAGAATTGACAAATGAGACTTCATAAAATTGCAAATTTTCTGTAAGGAAATGGACACCGTCAATTGGACAAAACAGCAACCACCAGATTGGGAAAAGATCTTTACCAATCCCACATCCAATAAAGGACTAATATTAAATATATACAAAGAACTCAAGAAATTAGACTCTAGACAACCAAAATAACCCTATTAAAAAATGGGGTATAGAGCTAAACAAAGAATTCTCAACTGAGGAAATGTGAATGGCTGAGAAGCACCTAAAGAAATGTTCAGCATCCTTAGTCATCAGGGAAATGTAAATCAAAACAACCCTGAGATTCCACCTCACACCAGTCAGAATGGCTAAGATCAAAAACTCTGGTGATAGTAGATGCTGGGGAAGATGTGTAGAAAGACTATTCCTCCATTTTTGGTGGGATTGCAAGATGGTGCAACCATTCTGTAAAACAGTCTGGCGGTTCCTCAGAAAATTGGACATACATTACCTGAGGACTCAGCTATACCACTCCTAGGCACATACCCAGAAGATGCTCCAACATATAACAAGGACACATGCTCCACTACCTTCATAGCACCTTTATTTATAATAGAAGCTGGAAATAACCCAGATGTCCTTCAACAGAATAATGGATACAAAAATATGTGGTACATTTACACAATGGAATATTACTCAGCTATTAAAAGCAATGAATTCGAGAATTTCTTAGGTAAATGGATGGAACTAGAAAATATCATCCTGAGTGAGGTAACCCAATTACAAAGGAACACACATGGTATTCACTTACTGATTATTGGATTTTAACCCAGAAGCTTGAAATACCCAAGATTCAACTCACAGACCACATAAAGCTCATGAAGAATAAAGACCAAGTGGTCTTAGAAGGAGTAACAAAATACTCAAGAGAGCAAATATGGAGACAAAGTGTAGGACAGAAACTGAAGGAGGGGCCATCTGCAGACCATTCCACCTGGGTATCCATTCCATGTGCAGTCACCAAACTTAGACGATGATGTGGATGTCATGAAGTGAATGGTCACAGGAGCCTGACATAGCTGTCTTCTTAGAGGTCTGCAAGAGCCTGACATTTTCAGAGGCAGATGCTCACAGCTAACCATTGAACTGATCATGGGGTTCCTAATGGAGGAATTAGAGTGAAGACTGAAGTAGTTGAAAGGGTTTGTGACCCCTTGAGGAGAGCAACAATACCAACCAACCAGAGCCTCCAGGGTCTAAACCACCAGCCTAGGAGCACTTACAGAGTATTCCTTGGGTCCAGCTGTATATGCAAGGGAGAATGGTCCTGTCAGGTATAGGTGTTAGAGGAAATCCTTGGTCCCATGAAGGCTGGATGCTGTGTGTGGGAGAATTCGAGGGTGGGGAGGTGGGAGTAGGGGGGTAGGTGGGGGCACACCCTCATAGAAGCAGGAGGAGGGGGGATAGGATAGGGAGTTCCTCGGCAGGAGGAGGGGGAAATGGGGTAAGGGGAGAACATCTGAAATGTAAATAAAATATCCAATAAAAATAAAAAAATATATACTACTAAAGAATAAGCTCCTGTAGCTCACTGCTAGGCATATGGCAAATACTCTATATTTGAATATCATCTTATTAAACTGAATAGCCAGAGTGTGGAGGAAGACCCCATCCAATGAAGCAACCTCTCAGCAACAAAAAGCTGTGTGTTTGTATTTTACTTTCATTCAGCTTTTCCATGACTAATTCTATATTAATGTAATCATTTAATGTCTGTCTATAATTGTATGCACTGTAGAATTAGGCTTATGCTTCATATGCTTTTTACTGAAGACTGAATAGTATAGTAGAGTAGAGATTATCTTTCAAATGAAGACAATCTAGGTTTGCTTGACAACTCATCCATCTAGTGAATAGATTATTGTCTGTTACTATGTCTAAAGAGTAGTATAGGGACAAAGGTATGAGAATAATATGTTAGGGCTAATAAAATCGTTCAGTGGATGAATCTCTTGTCCTAAAAGCTTGAGAACTTGAAAAATTCAGATCCTAGAACATACAGAAATGCAAGGCAGGCACAGGACTGGCCTGTAATCCTGGTGTTTGGAAGACCAGCTAGACAAGCAAGTTAGCTAGACTAGGTGATCAGTGAGCTCTGGGTTAAACCAAAGGACTGTGACTCAGTTAATGGTCAATGAGAGCAGTTGAAGAAAACACTCAATGCCAATTTTGGGCCTCTGCACACACATACATGCCCATCTACATACAGAGGTCTGCTCAAGGAATATTAACAAATATATAAATATGAACAGAAATGCACATTAAAAAAATAATATCTGAATCCAGTTGTTGAAAAAGCTAAAAAATCTTTCTCCACAGGGATGGTTATATGGGAGGAATCATGCAAGAAGCAAGCCTGAGATCTAGAAATATAGAAGGTATAGACTATTCAAATGACCCCTTAAGAGCCAGAGACTTGGACTCTCATGCTCAGAACCACTGGTTTCTGACCTTTCCCAGAGACCTGTAACACTGCTAACCTCATTAGTGTTATCTTAATTAATATCTATCTGTATCACTCACTATTCCTGTGCTCCTGTTCCAATTCTTTGTCTTAAGACACACAAACTGGGAAATCTTAGCATTAGCTCTCTGAACTCTGACCTACAGCTCTAACACTATAATTTCAATTTATAAGAGAAGCTATTAGTGTACAACTAGTTCAATTGAAAGATACAAATCAAAAGACAAAGGAGAAAGAGTGTGTGATTCTCAAAGAAGAGTCACATAAAGTAAGATATTCTCATGTGTGGGGATAAGCTGCTTCTGGAAAATGTAAGTGAAATCGAGAGTACCTGAGGTTTGTATTGAAATATTGGCTCAAAATGTGAACTGAAACCCAGAGAGAGAGAGAGAGAGAGAGAGAGAGAGAGAGAGAGAGAGAGAGA
>NW_021605506.1:2983193-3010216 GCF_004785775.1 Grammomys surdaster
AGAGAGAGAGAGAGAGAGAGAGAGAGAGAGAGAGAGAGAGAGAGAGACAGAGAGAGAGCTCTATTTTTATGGAACTTCACCATGAAGGCCAAAGTAGCTGCCTGATTAGTTTCTAAAATGTCATGTGTCTCCTGCTCCCCAGTGCGGACATTACAAGTGTACAAACCTACACCCAGCCATTTTTTTCCAGTTCTATGGACAGATCTTAAATCCCAACATGTACAAGGCAAGTGCCCTATCAGCTGAGCCATCTTTCCATCCTGGGGTTTGGATTGATAAATAAACAGAACAATTAGTTCTATGTTGTATATTTTGTGCAAATAACCAAGTATAAAGAGCTACACAATATTTAGATACAAACTGGATATGTTTAAATACAAGAGAATTGATAATCAAAACCAAATATCATATTTGGTTTTGAGGCTAGGATATTCTAGGCTTGCATCTCAGATATTCTTCCATATGTTATTTCATGAGTAACCAACTCCTTGTGGAAGTGCAGGAATCTCAATTTTATTCTTCATAGCTTTTTAATAAAATAGTTTTAAATTTGACTCAGTTTTAAATATGAGATTGGATGTTCTATGTCTACATTCAGAAAATTTTTAAATATTATTATTTCATAGAATGTGAAATTCTCTTCCCACAGAGAGTTCTTCTGATTGACTTTTGAGGTACATTGTTTCCTTTTTTGGTATTGCACTAAAATTCCAAACAACAACAACAACTACAATAGCAACAGCAAAAAGAAAAAGAAAAAAACTAAGAAAGAAAAGGTTCATTTTGCTTCAGTTTATGAATACAGTTGATCTTGGTACATAAGTCATAGAGGGGTATGACATATCTGGTCACATTACATCTTCAGCCAAAAAGCAGAGGCAAATAAGTTATAGGTCTCTATAGGCTTTGTATATTACATATAGTCTTGGAATCCAGAATATGGTATGTTGAACCCCACTTTTAGAGTCTTGGTGCCTCAGTTAACCCTGCCTAGAAAGTCCCTAACAGACATGCCAGGGGTTTGATAAGTGATTCTAGGTGAGTTTAGATTTTTGGAATATCTGTATAGGCAACTCAATTAAAGGGATGTTGAAAATAACCTATTGACAAGGGCCAAGTAGACAGAAGAATGGTTATTGTAATCAGAAATCTTTTCTGAGTGATAAAAATATTTTAGAACTAAAAGAAATCATTGTTATTTCAGCAATTGCCAATGAGTTATATGTTTTAAAATACTTTGTATTTGTTCTAGTTTCATTTCTCTTACTGTGGTAAAACACCCTAACAAGAAGCAACTTAAGGGAGAAAGGAGCTTATTTTAGCTTCCAATTCCAGGTTTAAGTCCATTATTATGTGGAAGTCAAGGTCAGAGCATCAGGTAGTCACAGCACACCCACAGTTGAGAACACAGAATAATGAACACATACATGTTTGTTTACTTGACTTCTCCTCTCTTATAGATTTCAGGACCCCCTGCCTAGAGAATTTTGCTTCCCACTGTGGACTGGGTCTTCCTGCACCAATTAATTTAATTAACTCAATCTCCTAAAAACATAGAGACTGAAAAATCTTCCCTTACGTAATTATAGTTGCATGAGGTTGATAAATAAACCTCACTTTTTCAGTGTAATAACATTTAGTAATTTGATAGAAACAAGAAATAATTAATGGCCAGATCTGTGTTTTCAAATGTCTTTAAAATGAACAATTTTAATTTATATAGGATTTACTTTAGTAGAAAAAATATAAATTAAATGAATTTGGCATAATGGGCTGTCAATGTGTCATGCATCATTTGGCAAGGAACCATTCCCAGTGATTCAATATTATAGTAGTCACAGTTGCTTTTTGTGAATGAAATCCTTAGTCAGCTGATTTTTGTCAAGGATAAATTGCATCCCAGATAACACCAAAATATGAGTTTACCTAATGCCCAAAAGGTCTAGGCCTTAAAAACAGCATATTTCTTAGCTTTCCTTGGAAGGAAAGCATTCCAAACCTTTGACCAGCAAATCGTGTCCATGATTTTGCGCTTAGCTTACATTTTGTAGTGGTTCAGCCCTGAGATTTTAGACATCTTTTAGTCATCTTCTAGAATAACAAGCTACAATTCAGGACAACAAATCTCAGCATGTTAGCAAGACTGATTATGTTTATTGGTTGATCCTTGATTGATCCTATAGGAGATTATCTGCAGCAGTCCTTCATTATTTCCCAGGTAACACTCCACAGACCTCGTGCAAGCATTCAAGGACCTCTCTCTCTCTCTCTCTCTCTCTTTCTCTCTCTCTGTGTGTGTGTGTGTGTGTGTGTGTGTATGAGTGTTCCCATAGTTTTGTGTGGATGAATGCAACATGTACAATCCATGAACATGTACACATATGAAGATCAAGCATAACATCAGGTGTTAGTCATCAACTTCGACCTCATTTGAAATGGAGTTGCTAGCTCCCCACTATTTAAAATATATCCTAAGATTGTTGGCCTCATAGCTTCTGGTATCTCCTGACTCCACCTCCCCTCTTGCGACAGGAACATAGAGATTTGATATGCATGGTATTAGCTCTGCCTATAACTAAAGGATTTAAATTCTAGTCATAAAGATTGTGTGGCAAGTGCTTCACTCAGTGAAGTATTCCCAGTAACCCTGCAATACCTATACCATAATTCTTGGTTAAAAAGTGCTATGAGACTGTGTGTGATAGGCATGTAAAGGAAACATAAACAACCATGACCAGAAATGTCCATAAAAATTGTTGAACCAACAGACATTTCAACAGCAGGTGCATCAGAATGTCTTTCTTCCCTGAAATGATTTTCAGCATTTCTTCCACTCCAGTTACAGTGAGATTTGCACTAGGAAATATGCATGCTACAAACAGATTGGCCTGATAATAAACAGTAGAGTTTTTCTAATTAGATGTTTAGATTCTTTCTTCATGGCAGTTCTCTGCTAATGCTCTATGACCATCAGTTATGAAACATGAACAAATAGCCCAAAATCAGCAGAAATACAACAAGCAACAAGCTTTCCCTGGGAAAAACAACTAGAGCAATATGAAAAACAAAAACAAACATCTGAATATCCACATACAAATACTTATAAACATAAATATTGAAACATGTTCATGTAGAAATTTATGTGTATGTAATGATGTATATATGTTTGTCTACACACAGATACACAGGAACCTATAGTTATATGTTACAACAGATACTCATATACATGAACACAGGTTCACAAGTCATGTTATCTGTGCATTAACACAGGCATGCATTTTCAGATATGAATACTCAAATTGCCATTATTGGAGGTAGTTACCCAGAATGTTCATGAGTTGTGGGATTTGTCCCCAGCATGGTGATGTCCTACATCACAGTGCTTTCAGAGATTAGTTTCTCAGGGGCCTGTCAGTACAGATCTTAATTCTGACACTATGAATCATTTTCTGGCTTGCTTCCATTTCAAACTGTACCTATCACATGTAAGAAGTTCATGAAGAACCACTGGAGAGAACATAATTCTGTTTGGGCTTCAATGTTCTGAAACTTTTTAGCTAAATTAATCTATTTTTCCTTTACAAAACAGTATATTCCACTGATTCAATTTAATCAAAATAATGCAACACATCATATAGATGGACACACAGACAAGTATACATACATACATATATATATATACAAGTACACAAAAATAAACACATACATATGCATATAAACACACACAACTCTGATGTACACAAATATATACATACAAATATACTTATATATACATATGCACTTGGATGTGTGATTTTTTAAAAAACATAACTCAAACTTTAACTAGATTTTTATCTACAGGAGTTTAGTTTTGGTGCCCTCCATATAAAACTTTACATGGATCCTGGGAAAGTTGCTCTACTAATACATGGCCTTAGGGCCCAGCTTTCACAGTGTACCAAAGTAACTGCCAGACATTACAAGATAATGTGGGCCCTTGACAGAGCAGATGACACAGGTGAAGTTTTCCTGTACTGAAATCTGGAATACACACTGGAATATACTTGAGTTCTAGGCTCCTGGCTTTTCACCATGCTAACATGCAACTGCTCCACATTGTTTGAGGAGGTCCTTTTCCTAAAAAGAGGGCCTGGCCCTATATAACCTGGGTCAGAAGGACAGCAGCAGCCTAGTGACAATCCTTTCATTTTTGATCTCTCCTTTCTCTAGAGACAACAACCTCTATGCTTTAAAGCACACTTACTGTGAAATTAGCTTCTTGCAAATAATTTTATTTCTTTACTAGAATTGAACTATGAAGGTATTAGATAAAGCAGCAGCCACCTGGCTGCTGTCTCTAAATTCCTGCACTAATGGCAGCACCCGCAGCACAAAGACTATTGCAGGCTCCGGGTTCTGACGCCATGTTGACAGAACTGAGCATTACTGGTAGGCTACCTTGACCAAGCTGGGTGTTCTTAACCCGGCAGGCTCTTTGGCGAGGCCACACTAGACACATGCCACGGTCCTCCACCCCAAGGGCAGCCCCCACACCACCCAATAATCAAGTCAATCAAAACTCTAGATGCTTAAATTTAGCCAAGGGGTTTATATATTAGCAAATGCTCAATACACAAATTACTCACACAATTAGAAATGTTATCCCAAATATTTTACCTCGTGAGACTGCTAGAGACGATTATATCTGCCGCCACCGCCATCTTCCTCCTTCTTCCTCCGTTCTTTCGTTTCTCTCTCCTCGCCCTCCTAGCTCTGCCTCCCTCTTCCCTGTCCCATGACAGAGCAGGAAATTTTTGCCACATGACTCTTAAGAGCAGAAAATAATTCAAGCTTTGAAGACTGTTAATTCAGTACACTTGATGAAGGCTCAATAACTGACAGTCATCATGAGCTCATTGATTAGTTTTCACTTTTTCTCTACCCTCTACTAATTTATCTCATAACATACTTTACTGGACAATGCAGCATGATACATCTATCATTCAAAAAAATGTCTGAGTTGACATTCACAGTTGAATCCAGCTCTATCCAAGCATGGAAATCTCTAACATGAGAAAGATTTGTGATGACCTATTCTCCCACTTTCCCTAAGTCCACTTCAGTCTTGGCACACATTATCTTATCTAGATTGAAAAAGTCTCCAGTCTAGAGAAGACCAGAAAGGCATCTCATGTATGTTCCTCATAGGCTCATGTATGTTATCACTTCATTCCCAGAAGATGATGCTACTTGCGAAAGTCATGGAACTTTTGAAGATAGAGGTTTTGGGTAGAAATACTTCACTAGAAACAAGGTTTAAATGGCATAGCTTCATTCCACTTTCTGTTCTCCATTTGAATTCTGAGTTCAGGTTCAATGTGATTGACTAGCTCCCTGCTCTCAATGTCAGGCCTTCCTTGTTTGCTAACAGAATGAATCAAAGACTCTTATTATTCCTGTGGAACTGTAACCCACAAACCACATGGGCTGTGCATCATGTGGTGATAACAAGAAGAGTGTGTATAAGAATGAAATCAGAAAGCCCACAGTCCCTTAGGTAAGAAGCATGTAAGAAATACAAGACAAGAATACTGAGAAAATCCAAGACTTCGTGTGAGGACGGGGAGTGGGGGCAGTTTTCACCAGCTGAGGACCCATAAGAAAATCACCACTGTGATGAATTTTCTCAAAGTCAACTTGAATTTAGATATAGAATTTCCAGGAGACAAGTCTTTGGGTATGTGTGTGAATAAGGACGGGGAGTGGGGGCAGTTTTCAGCAGCTGAGGAACCATAAGAAAATCACCACTGTGATGAATTTTCTCAAAGTCAACTTGAATTTTGATATAGAATTTCCAGGAGACAAGTCTTTGGGTATGTGTGTGAATAAGGTTTCAGATGAGTTAATTGAGGTAGGAAGACCCTTTCTTACGGTGGTCAGCATCTTTCTATGGTGCACATTCTTGCACTGAATAAGAAAGGAAAAAGAGAGTTAGCTAACTATGAGGAGCGGGAGTGGTGACCATTCCAAGATGGTGCCTGCAAGCAGCAGGGGGCGCAGGACACGATCTGGCATGGGCAGCCGCGCGGCTAGCTAGAGTCCCTCCCCTGCAGATACAGGGGTGCGCGCGAGTCTTGACTTACATGAATCCAGAATTCAAGAGACATGTGGAAATTTCAGATGCGTTGATCTATTAACAGATGGCGGGTTTGGGTGGTGTGGAGCTTTCCTGAAAAATGTCGGATTGGGTTTGCTTATATAAGAAGCTGGGGAGAAGGACAGGACCAGGGAAATCTTGAGGCAGAGACTTGTTCCCCCACCCTCTACTTGGGACATGGAGACCTCATGGCAGGGCTCTGGGGGTGTGGCCGAACACTCAGGATTCTACAGTCCTACATCTTATGACTAACAGATGGCACCTGGGATGGTTGCCAAGTCTTATAACTAGCACCTGACTTCCTTACACAATCCTGAAGAGCCACGTCCGCAGACTCGCTGCTATGCATTATCAGGCCATCTAACAAGCATCACCTTGGACCAATTGAGAGTGCCTGCGTGGCAGGATCTGGGTGGTGCAGGCACAAGGATTTAAGGGAAGACAGGGAGAGGCCTCGGGGGCTTGTTTTGGACATTGTTAAGGTTCATGAATGAACTGCTTTGAGAAGAACTCCACGTGGTGTTGCTCCTTTCTGCAAGTCGGATCAAGAAGCGACAAGTGGTGGCCCGTACGGGAAAATTCAGAATTCATCACAGTCAGGGCAGCTACCTTGTAAGTTCCCAGGTAAGAGGGACAAAGGCAAGTTCTCGGTTTATAGACAATAAGGTTCCTGGTAGTGGGACAAGGTATACCAAGCACAATGGGGAATTCATCATCTTCAACCTCTGTTAGCCAAGCTCTTCAGAGATTATTGAAAGTAAAAGGAATAGGATTAAAAAGGGTTACTGTAGAAAAATTTTTACAAGCTGTGGATGATGCTGCGCCATGGTTTTCAATTTCAGGACACCTAACTATACCCAGCTGGTAGAAGCTTGGAAAAGACTTAAGATTTGCTGAGGAGCAGGGAGTATTACCCATGGGAGTTTTAACCGTATGGAAATTAGTGATGTATTGTATAAAAGAAAAGGAGGGGAGATGTCCAGTGGAGCTGGAAGGGGGCTGTGAGGCACTAGAGCAGCTGAGAGAGGAGCAGTCTCAAAAGTCGGAAAGTGGAGAAAGCTCAGATGAGGAGGAAGTTTCTGAAGAGGAGCTTGAAGAGCTGGCGCAGGGTTTAGAAAAAACGAAACAGGAAGTGAAACCTACAGAGCCAGAGCTGCCATGGCTGCCTCCATATGCTCCAAGTGTAGCTTCGGGATGGAGCCTGTTCCCAGAGATCTGGAGGGAGTTACAAGCTCAGTGTTTTCCAGTATTTCAGGACGCCCAAGGCAATCACTATCATGAGCCCCTTGATTGGAAGATTATCCAAAGGCTGGCTGAAGGGGTTTAAGCCTATGGCATTAATGCTACTTATGTAATAACACAGCTGGAAACCCTTCACAGATATTGTATGACCCCCAGTGATTGGCAGAATTTAGCTAGAGCATGCCTATCTCCCGGACAGTATTTAGATTGGAAGGCCTATTTTATTGAATTCTTAGCAGAGCAGGCAGCCATAAATGCTGCTAATGGTCAGCCAGCATGGAGTCAGGATATGTTGCTGGGGCAAAGCAGGTTTGCAAATCAACAGACTGGTTATCCTCTGCAAGTTTATGAGCAAATTAACATGAAGGGAACTAGAGCTTGGAAATCTCTACTAAATAGAGAAGTGGAAGGAAACCTAACTAAGATTATCCAGGGTTCAGCGGAACCATTTGCTGACTTTGTGGCTAGAATGGTAGAAGCTGGGGGAAGAATTTTTGGGGACCCTGATACAGTCATGCCTTTACTGAAACAGTTGATTTTTGAACAATGTACCAAGGAGTGTAGGCAGGCCACCAACCCATATAAGAACAAGGGGCTGGAGGTATGGTTGAAGATCTGTAGGGAGTTAGGGGGACCTCTCTCTAATGCTGGTTTGGTTGCTGTGGTTATGCAAATGACTCGAGACAGAAGTAGCTTAAGGAATGGAAACTGTTTTAAGTGTGGTCAGCCTGGGCATTTGAAGTGGCTTACCAGAGCTGTGCAACCAGAGAATTGTGAGGATGATGGCCCTCAACATGCTCTTGTTGATGAGGATGATACCAATGATAAGAAGCAATGAATTGCGGTGGGGTATTTTGTCTGTTTTTTCTTAAACTTTACTGTTGATGCATTCTGCACAAGTTTTTCCTAGTTTTTTTCTAGTGATGTTTCCTTGCATTTACCCTATTTGCCATGGGATGGAGAGATTGCCCCAGTACCAGAATCCTTGGATTTACTATTACCAGGGGTATTATGTTTTTTAATTAGTGACTAATAGGTCCAAGGCATACTGTTTCCTTTGGGCCTACACCGGTTTGTGAGTGGCCTCCTTTGGTTTTTATAGTGTTTAATGGTAATTATAATAGTAGCCTTTTAAAATGTAGTAATGATAGTTGTTTTTATATATGTGTTGGAATGCTTCTGCTCATCATTTTACAATGGTTGCCCACATGCCTAGATTTGTCCCGTGGCCTGTGGAATCCCCCTCCGCTATGACTTTATTTAGACCAAAGAGAGATTTTGCCATTACTGCAGCAGTCATTACAGGCATTGCTGTGTCTGCTACTGCTGCTACAGCAACTGCAGTTGTCTTGATGACAACAGTCCAGACCGCAGCCACCTTAAATAATTTGTCTGCACGAGTTGCGGAGGCATTGGACATCCAGGGTAGTATTAAGTCAGTTGAAAATGGGCATTCTTTTGCTTAATCAAAGAGTTGATTTAGTTCAGGAACAAGTAGATGTGCTTATGGAATTAGCTCAGGTGGGTTGTCAGTGGAAATATACTGGGTTATGTGTTACCTCTATACCATTTCAGAATGCAAGCCGTGCAGTAATCTTTCCAAAGAACTTTCTCAGTATCTTGTAGGGAATTGGTCCAGAGATTTGGATAAGTTGCTGAGAGACTTACGACACTCCATCGTCCACATCAATTCAACCTGAGTAGATGCCTCCCTAGTTTCCAGATTAACCAGTTGGATACTTCAAGCAATTTCTCATCTGAAGGAATGGGCTGGAATTGGGGGGGTGGCTCTGTGCCTGCTCCTCATCAGCTGCCTGGCGTTTTGGTGTATGTGTAACATGAGGGCTCGGCAATCTAAGAATCAGGCCTTGCTTGTACAAGCATTTGCAGCTGTGGAGATGCGGCAATCTCCTCAAGTGTGGCTTGGCATGCTAGAGAAGTAGTCAGTGATGGGTAAGATTCCTTGGACGTGTTACCAACCTAAGACAGGGACCAAACCAAAGCTGTTTGATTCCCAATGACGGGTAAGGAACATTGTCACAAGACAGGCATTCTCTCTGCCAAAAATTAAATAAAAGGGGGAATTGTGAGAAGTGAGTGTGGTGACCATTCCAAGATGGCACCTGGGACAGTTGTGAAGTCTTATGACTAACAAATAGCACCTAGGACAGTTGCCAAGTCTTATGACTAGCACCTGACTTCCTTACACACCCCTGAAGAGCCATGTCCGCAGGCTATACTGTGCAGACTCATCAGGCCATCTAACAAGAATCACCTTGGACCAATTGAGAGCACCTGTGTGGCAGGATCTGCGTGGTGCAGGCACAGGGATTTAAGAGCAGACAGGGAGAGGCCTCAGGGGCTTGTTTTGGACATTGTTAAGGTTCATGAATAAACTGCTTTGAGAAGAACTCCGTGTGATGTCGCTCCTTTCTGCAGGTTGGATCGAGAAGCGACAACTAACTACCAGTATCCATCACTTTCTGCCTGACTGCAAATACATTGTGACCATCTCCTTCCCAGTCCTCCTACAATGACTCCTTCACCATGAAAGACTATACTACAAAATTGTGGGCCAAAATAAACCCTACATTCTTTTAATCTCATTGGTCAGGCATTTTGTCACAACACTGAGATAAGTAACTAACACAGTCACTATGTAAATTCCAACTTGGGCTCATTGCACTGTAAGCAGATATGTTTATTTATTCTGTGATCAGACCATTCCAGTGTAGAGCAATAGAACTGCAGAGCATCAAGGGGAGGGAACACAGCACCTTTGTAATGTCTTGTGATACGTGGGCTAAATCAGCAGACTTTGATGAAAACTCCAATATTGATCATAGAGTTTATTACTCTTATAAGAATTATGTCCAGTTCATTATATTGTCAGCATTGACATTTACAACACTAGGTCAGACTCCTCAGGCAAAGGACAAACAAGTCAATAGAAGTGCTCCTAGAAAGGAAGAGAAATCACAGCAATAAAGACTAAAAGAGAGCAGCATTGTGGAACGTATTGGCTTGAAATGCTGCATGCCTCTAGACATTATATGCTTGAAAACCTACCATCACACAAATACAGTAAGAGTTTATCACCATCTCGGCATCACACATCGGGAAACTGATGCACTTGGAGGTTGTGTTAGTTACTTTCTTTGTTGATGTAATGAAATATTTTTTTTTTAAGGGGGTGAATTTGAACTTACAGCTTGACACTTCAGGCTATCATGACAGAGAAGCTGTGGACGAAGGAGTGTAAAGTATCTGGGTGCATTGAATTCATAGGGAGGAATCAATGAAAAAGGAATGCTGAAGATTAGCTCTCTTTTTTATTTTTATTTAGTACAAGGGTGCAGCCATGGAATAATGCTGGCCAAGTTCAGGGTTAGTCTTCCCTCTTCAGTAAACTCAGTTTATAATCTTCCCCAAGGTCACATACTGAAGTTTGTCTCCTTAGACAATTCTAGACTCTGTCAAGTTTATAATCAATATTACATATTACAGAGGTCATTTTAGTAGTGTCCAATCTAGCCACGTGGCCTTCAAAATTTTAACGCAGATCTATTTAATTCAAAGTCAATTTGCTTTTCACCTGACTGTCATGTATTGGTGTAAGAATAAAGAGATTTATAAGTAGTCCTAGAGATCCAAGGTCCTGGCTATAGATCATGACACTGAAACAGGAAACAGATGGTGGGTAATACAGAATATAATGGCTTTCAGGTTCATACATGCATACATAAATTTTTACACACAAACAAACACAAACACCCCTACTTGCCAACTCAAACATACAAATGACACACACATGCATACACACATTCATACACATGAACACATATATGTACACATGCATCACATATCAACACACATTTTTGACAATAATAAACAGCATTATGTGAAGACAATACTATAACTTTAGGAAGAGAGTAAATCCATAATTAGTTAAGTCTTATGTCCTCTATTTGGAACTTCATAGCTATACCATCCTGAGGAAGGGAAATATAGTGTTTGAAACCTTAAATCATTACAGTATATTTCATGGTTTTTGTACTTGCCTGCCAAATACTCACTGTTAGAATTAATTATAAACAGGTTTGCTATAAAATATAGAAGTTTAAATAAAACCAAATGTGATGATCTGGCTTTATTTTTTTCTTTGTTTGAGACAAAATCTTTCCAGCCCAGGCAGACCATGAAGTATCTCAGCTGAGGATGACCTTGAATTTCTGATATACTTGCTCCCTTGTGTGATTTATACCTCCGTACACCACTTATGAATTACTGAAAATCAAAGCCAGCATTTCCAGGATGTTTAGTAAACACTCTACATTTCTCTTTCATTTGTGTATTTGTGTGTGTCTGTGTCTGTGTGTGTGTATATATGTGTGTGTGTCTGTGTGTGTGTGTATATATATGTGTGTGTGTCTGTGTGTGTGTGTGTTTGTACTTTACATGTTGTTTTATATACATATAAGCGAGAAGGCCAGAGGTGTATATCATGTGTCAGTTAAGCTATAATCGTAGTCCTCAGGTTCAACTCATTTAGGATCCTTTAATAATCAGAAACTTACTAGTGCCTATACTGACATTACATTGTGGATATATATATATATATATATATATATATATATATATATATATATAGTGTATGTGTGTTTATATATGTATATATATGTTATATATACATATATATATTCTCATTATACATAACTTGAATTCTCTTTATATAACTTGAATTAACATCATTTTTATGTATTTAACTTTAATTAAATTTTCTATTTATTTTAGAATCATATTTTTAAACTTTTATTTTCTTTAAAAACACTTATATCATTTTTTATTTATATTTTCTTTTATGGAGATTAATATTTCTTTATTATATTTTCTTGAAATGTGTTTTCTGTCTATCTTTGTGTCTTCGTTTCTTATGAGATCAAAGACATGGATAGTTTTTATTTTACATATATTTATAAACACTAAAACAATTATCACTATATCTGCCTTCTATCTTTAAGAACAATTAAATTAATTCTTATTTATTTATTTTTACCTTTTATTTATCTGACTGAAGGAGGTAAGTAGCCTCAGTGATCTGTTTCTCTCTATCTTTTGAGTAGATACACATGTGTCAATGGCTTGATGTTTTGAAATACATATTGTCTTCTTATTGAAGTAACAATTTCTACCCTCATTCAAAATTAGGCAGCGTTTCCAGGATTTGATTAGCCTCACATACTTTTGCCTGACAAAGGTAGTAAAGGGTGTTTTATGTGACTAACCATAATGTAGATAGCATGAATATATTTGATAAAAATTCCAAGTTAATTATCATCAAGCAAAAATTATAAATCATTCTTAAACACATAATGTAGTAGGACATACAGAATAGGCACAAATAAATAATTTTATTATTATGGTGTATATTAAAAACAATTTATTTGTTTCTAATTATGTACACAGGTGAGGCTGTGTCCATATGAGTATATAGAGATCATCTTTGAAGCAGGAGTTGTAAGCCATCTCTAAAAGAAGCTAGGAACCAAACTCTAATCTTCTCCAAGAGCTGTATATGCTCCTAATGATTGAAACATTTCTTTTGTGTCATATGTTCTGTTTAACTTAAATATTACTTATTTCCAGGGATTGTTTTCAGGTTGAGGTATGATTGAGAATATTAATTATTTCCAAAAAATTTAATGACCATATAGTTTTTTATCCCTAGATTTTTCTTCACTATTTGCAAATAATAACTCTAGTATAAATGGAATATGCTTAGAACACAAAGATTATAATAAAGTATATATTTTTATCATCAGCATCATCATCACCATCATCTGCTAATACCCTGCTTTTAGGTATGTGCAAGAGCATATTGTAGGTTGACTCATATTTTTTCTAACTACAACCCAGAGGAATAAACACTATCATTTTTTTCAGACTTTTAAGATGGGGCTGATTGTGGAGAGATGACTCTGCATAAAGTAATTGCAATGCAAATATGAGGAATGAGATCAGATGCCCAGAAGCCAGTAAAAGCATGACATGACAGAAGACATCTTTAAACCCAGTTTTCTTCTGGAGTCAGGGACAGATGAATCCTGAGCTCCTGATGTTGGTCCACTGAGAGACCTTGTCTAAAAAATAAGATAAATTTTGATCTTTAAGGAGACTTGAGTGTTTCCACTTCTTGCAGTTTACAACTGTGTTTAAATATAACTACAGGAATGCAATGCCTCTTCTGAACTCTACAGGCTTTTCAACACTCACATACAACAAATAATTAGAAATATAATTAATCTTTAAAAAATATGGTGGAGAGTGATTTAAAAAGACACTAACAGTGAATCTTTATATTCCTTATATTCTCTCATAGTCAATGCATCTGTACACATATATACCTGCACAAACTACATGAAGAAACTACACACAGAGACACATACTTGAAGACAAACATAGAGATGTGTGTAAGGAGCGAAGGGCAGGGAAAACTGAAGAGGTGTGGGAATGAAAGGGAGAAGGGAAAGGAAAGAGAAACAGAGTTATCTATGTTAGCGACTTGCCCAATGTCACCAGTATAGCAGTGCTAACATTTGAAGGCAGAGATTTTAGCTTTCTAATCAATTCTGCATCATTTCAGTGTTAGAGGAAAAACATCCCTAACATTAA
This sequence comes from Grammomys surdaster, assembly GCF_004785775.1. NCBI lineage: Eukaryota > Metazoa > Chordata > Mammalia > Rodentia > Muridae > Grammomys > Grammomys surdaster. The sequence goes on from NW_021605506.1 coordinate 2,997,244, forward strand.
TTTGTATTTGTCAGTGGTCAACACACTTTTATGGCTGAGAGCCCCTTCATCAGTGGCTCATCAATGGCATACTCTTCAGAACTAGTGAGCTAAATGTTCCAGACAGAGTAGGGCTTTAATTACTGAACACATTTCCTCTAAGTTCTGCTTGGGTGGTCAGTCCTGGGATTCTGTTATTGGTCCCTGCTAGACACTGTGACACAAATACACAATTCATAGCTAGGCTGTTTCATGGGGTGAGAACTTGACTTTTACATAATTAAACCTGAACTTCATTCTCTCTGTTTTGTTGGGGTCAGAATGAAGAGAACAATTGTCTTACCTTTAATTGATGACTAGGGACTAGTGGAAGTGTCAGTATAGGCAATGTAATTTAATTGTTTTTAAGGATAAAAAGGAGAAAAATGCTTTAAAGGAAATTTGCAAAGCTCTATGCCATGGTAGACTGCTGGGTTTTTTAATGTGAGCTACATGCTAAATCTGGGATTGCTTTACCTGGTATGACTAGTTAATAGCCTAGAAATAGAAACTACTTAATAGCCTTGAAAGAACTTTAATTAAGGTTATACAGGAAAGGATATTAATTAAAATCTTACAATGAGAATGGTGATATAATAGATATAGATATATAGATTGATATAGATCGCCATAAAATGAAGGAATGACTAAAGTTTAATTTAATTTTTAAATATACATAGATAAGTAAATAAATTGAGGCCTTTGATCTTAAAAAATTAGAACAGCAGGAGATAAGAAAAAAATACATTTCCTCAGACAGTTAGTAGAAATTTAGGTCTTGATCTTGTGCAATCACAAGGCAAGGGATGGTGAAGGAATACTATCTCCAAAGATAATTTAATTGTTTAGACTGCTTAAATTGCTTTAATTATCTCAATCCATATGACTTTACCATAAACTTGGTAGACATAATCCTCTGTAAGAAAGGGCAAAAGAGATTAGATCTAAAGAGAAAGGAGGCTGATAATTTGAACAATTTATGGCTTTGATAATTTTGGGTTACTGGAACAAGGTCATGCTATGTTGGGAGAGAGGGTCTGTATTTTTGCTAATAGAAAAGAAGAAAAGGCTTTGGACCTCTTCCAGAGTGAAATGGATCAGGTATGACATGGGAAAATACCCTAAAGATCTTGACTACAGAAAAGAAAATTTGAGAAAGTTAAACAGGAGAGGTAACTTGATTTGCTGACTTTTCCACATGGGAACAATCCTGTAACTTGCTTAGACACAAAAATGTCTCTAGCCAAAACTTCAGCTAAAATTAGGTAATAAATCTTGTTGGTTATAGAATCCTTAAGATTCACCATGCCATCCTTCACATAACATAAATGGATACTTATTATACTTGGTTACTGATAGAATTAACTCATCAAAAGATAATTGTCTTTCACCTACTCAAACAAAAAACAAAAATTTATCTCTTACTGATCTTTGCTATTTGCAAAATCCATATGAATATCTTCATAGTACTAAAATATTGATTATAAGATTTATATATTATAAAATATACAGCTCTGACAAGATTCATCTGCAAAGATCTGGAAATGACCTACTGTTCCAGCTCCCTGCCTCCTTATGCTGTTTCCAGAGACTTGCTTCCAAAATAACTTCAAGAGACTAACTGCTCATTCCCAATGGACTCAGTTCATCCACCCTTTCAGATAGATCCAGTCAGAATTTCAGTTAAGCCCTGAGCCTTCTAAACATATAGAGACTATATAGCAGATTCTAAAACTAACTTTCTATTTTTTTTTGGGGGGGGGGTTCAAAACAGGGTTACTCTGTATAGCCCTGGCTATTCTGGAACTCACTCTGTAGACCAGGCTGGCCTCGAATTCAGAAATCCACCTGCCTCTGCCTCCCAAACGCTAGGATTAAAGGCGTGGGCCACCACTGCCCAGCTAAAAGTAGCTTTCTTGAGTCTAACCATTTTTTCTAATTTTCATACCACTCCACACCCCATAAAAAAAATCCATTGCCCCAATTCAGCAAGAAGAAGGCATGAAGAATCATCATCCAGATTTTTTGGGTTTGGGAGTCTGATTATGGTTATTTTATAAATTATGGTTAGGTTGTCATCTTAAGGAATAATTTAGAAATGGCCATAATTTTGAACAGGGAGGAAACTAAATAGAGAGGGTAGACTTGGGAATTTCTGTCTTTTCTTCCCTCTATCCTTTCTTTCCTAGGTAAAAGGAAGGAGTTGAAGAGAAAAAAACGGAAACAATATTATTATAGTAAATGAGATATATGATGGTTTATTAAATTTATTCTTCAAAAAGTATTGTATAGGGCTGGAGAGATGGCTCAGTGGTTAAGAGCACTGACTGTGCTTCCAGAGGTCCTGCGTTCAATTCCTAGCAACCACATGGTGGCTCACAACCATCTGTAATGGGGTCTGATGCCCTTTTCTGGTGTGTCTGAAGAGAACAACAGTGGTGTACTCATATGCATAAAATAAATAAATAAATCTTTTTTAAAAAGTATTGTATAGCCATAATCTTACATTGGTAGAAATATTTATAATTGATGTAAAATTTTGGTACAGAATTTAAATATTGATATAAATTTAAGGTTTTCATTGGTATAAAGTTGTTATATAAATACAAAATTTGAAATTAATATTGTTACTTTTAGCCAGACATTGTCCTTATGCAACTCATTTAAGAATACAAGGCTTTTACCCAGTCCTTCTATAGATGCTATTACAAACTGTTTAGGATGATTAAATAACAAAAGGTAAGTGCCAACTAGTATACTCAGGGTTATATTAGAATCTGATTTAGTTATAATAAGGTGGTTTCAATACTTTTCAAATAGAAAGAGCTAAGGGTAATCAAGTTTAAGTAGTTCAGATATGTTTTTTTGTAAGTAGTCTTTAAAAGCATCAGAAATCCACAAAATATCACATTTATAATCATTTCATTATTATTAAATTTTTGAATAGGAAACATGTCTGTTCCTGACAGTACCCCCTTTCACGGTTCAAAGAAGATAATTGTGTATCACAACCTCTACTATAGAGCTAATTCATTTGTTGCAAAGTAGCCACTGGACAAGAATTTCTCTAACTCATCTACAGACAAAAAGAAAAGTACTGTCTAGCGAATGACACACAATGTTGGATAGTTGACAGCTTAGCTCTGCCAAGAAAGAGTAAACTAGCTAGTCCTTCATGATTCCTGCTTCACTTAATGTCTGTCAGATGGTTTTGGGCTAGAAGGCTAAAGACACATGCTCCAACACATGAGAAATAAGGGACCTGTCCAGGTAGTCAGCTCTCTCTACATATTGGTTAAGTTTTGGAATGCATGTTTTTATGCTTCCTATATATTCAGGTAATATTTAATTCATTCTCAGATCTCTGATGAGGTTGAAGACTAGTTGTAGTCTCATAATCAACCTTAAGTTGTGTAACCTTAAGAAAGACGATATAGATTAGAAGGATAGTAGTACAAGTTAAAATGAAAACATAATTCTGACAGAATTGTAAATTCTATAAGTGAGGATAGATGTTAGAATAATATAACTAAATTGACAAAATTGATGAATTGGACATTTTTAGTGTATATCATGCATTATAGTTTATATAACTGTTTTAACAATGGTCAATGTATATCTAAGAGAAAAGATCTTTTTAATGGATGAAGAAAAGATCTTTTTATGGATTTGATTTAAGACTTGGGTTATGTTAATTGGGTTTTCAAATTTTCATGAGAAACCCTCATGTAAGATGCTGAGTGTCCTTGACCACATCTAGTTTGGATTGGTAACTAAATTTGCCAGTGGGCATGGGCTTGGCAGGAGGAGACAGAGGTGGAACATTAAGATTTGACAGCAAGTGAACCTGGAGAAGAAGCAGAATCACCATGCCAGGAAAGATCATGCCTGAAAAGGACAAGACAGAGAGATTGCCGACATGTAAGAGTCAGGAATCATGGCACTATGGGGCTACAGGCCATTGTCTTCAGTGGCCAAAATTGAATATAGATTTTAGTAAGTAATAATTCAAGGATGTTGGAGGGGAGAATGTGTTAGCCATGGGTAGATTTGAAAGTGTCCAGTAATTGATGTGATTAAGACATATTTAAATATAAAGGTGTGTGTGTATGTGTGTTTGTGTACATGTGTGTGTCTTTCATTTACAAATCCATAACATTGGCATGGTTAGCAAGAAATTTGTGCTGCTGTCATCAGAGTCATTAGAGTGGATTTATCAACTAATACACACAATATTTTAATTCTAGTCATGATGGGTCTGTGATTTAGAAATTGTTTAATTTTTTATTATTTTATTCTTTGATAAATTTGTCATTTAGTCAAGGTTCCTTTAAACTTCCCCAAATAATCAGATATACCTTTGAATTCCTAATTGTCTATTTTCCCCAAGTCATATGCTGGAGTGTGCCACTACAGCTGATTCATGCAATGCCACAGGTCTAACCAGCTGCCATGCATATTAGGTAAGCACTGGACCAAGAAACTACATCCCTGCCTGAGCATAAGCACAAATTGAAATTAACTTTTAAAAGCCTATACATCTAGACTGAAATCTTATATTATAGTAATACAGAGTGGTGGTTAGTTTTTATAATAACATGATGCAAGTTAAAGTTATCTAAGAGGAGGAAGTCTTAAATGAAAAATTTTTTTCATTAGATCAGGCTGTAGACAAGCTTGTAGGACACTTTTTTAATTAATCATTCATCTGGGAAGAACTAACTAATTATTATTTGTGCCATTCTTGGGATGAAGGCACTAGGTTCTATAAGAAAGCAGAAAGAAAAAAAAACATAATTAACAATGCTATAACATTATCCCTTCATGGTCACTGCATCAGTTCCTGCCACCATACTTCTACCTTGATTTCCTGTCTTGACAATTTTTCATGATGATCAGTTATATGAAAATGTGAGTAAAATGCCACACTACTCAAGTTGCTTTTAGTCCCAGAATTTCATCACGATAATAAAAACTCTGACTAACACACAAAAGACTAGAATTGTGGGGTATTTCCATGACACACCTGACCATGATATTTGGAGGGATTGTGGAAGGACTTTGGAATGGGTAAAACCACTGAGTGTTCAAACCTTAATGACCTTTTCTGTGGATCCTTAGAAGACAGTGTGTTGGGAAAAGTGTAGATGAGAGAAATATGGGTTATAAAATTCCATAGGGAAATTTGAGTGTTGCTTAAAGAGTCTATCAGGAACATTACATCTTTTAAATTAAAAATAATGAATAATTAAGAAGAGGTAGTGATTAGCATGCTACAGAAACCTCTAAAGTGAAAATTTTCCTTTGTGGGGACAACTCATTCTGGTCATTTGGAACTCAGAAATTAGTGATTATCAAGAAAAGACCAATATCTTTGAAGTTAAGTATTCAGGTAACACACCTGAATACTCAAGGTCAGCACACCGAAGATCTGTTCTAGAAACAGTCAATGTTGTACCCCATGCTGGGAGCCAAATTTGGTAGATTCATTTAGATACTAGTGGTTTTGAAGACATTAAAGGGTCATAAGATGCCTATGAGCTTACAATTGGGAGGCAGGGATAGTATCCTCAAAGAGGGCCCAGGAGAGATTGTTGGTGAAAGTACAGCCAAGTTTAAGATTTGGAAATTTCTTGAAATGAGAAATATCTGCCAAAACAGCAGCAGTCATGGAGTGCAGCACTCCTGAGCCTAAGAAACTAGCTATCGGGGTGCAGTAAGTGGAGCTGGAAAAGTGATTTTTGTCCTCTGCAGGAACTTTGAATATCATAAATGGATCTGAGACCTTGAAAACTGAGTTATATAATGTTGTGTTTAGCTCTTAGAAAGAATGTCTCTTATATGTTTAAGCATTAAGCTATCAAGTTACTAAATAGAAGATAGTCAATTCTAGCTGAAAAAATAAACTTCAATGTGCTAGGAATATCATTTTATTGCCAATTTACAATTTTATAAGTATGGATACTTTTCATCTAACATAAACATGTTTACATATTATAAACAGTGCTTTTTCTCTAAACAATGAAGTCATTTCTGTGGAAAATAGTAATAACAATCCTTTAACTCTGATTTCCAGAGAAAATAGAACAGAATTGGTCTGGGAATAGGGTAAGTAATCTACCACTTGCCTATCAAATGGAAGCACTGAGGTCATTCTCCACATAGGAAAGTTTTCATCAATTGTAATGTTGTTTCAGACTTTATGGATTTGTGTTTCATTTGTCTCTGGTAACTTTAACGTTTGTGAATTCTGAGATCTATTGGTTCTCATGAGAGGAGCAAGTAAAAACAAACAAAAAAAAAAAACTTTGAAACACAGCTGAACTGATTCTGATGAATGCCCAATGGTGTTTCCTGAAGAACCTCCAGAAAGATACGACTTTGTCCAAATGATAAACTTGCATAAATATGATCTTCTACTATTTTAAATGGTAATTTATCTTTCTGTTTTTTATGTGTTTGTATGTACATGTATAGGCACTTGATTTTTTGTATGAATTTAAAAAATATATGCATATATATATATATGTGTGTGTGTGTGTGTGTGTGTGTGTGCGTGTGCGTGTGTGTGTTTGTGTATGATTATGTGTGTATATTTGTATGTATATAAGTGTGTGTGTGTGCACATGTGTATGTGTGTATGTATGTGTTTGTACCATGAAATATCCCCAGCCTTCATTTCCCAGGCATTGTATACATTTTTCTCATTTATTTAATTTTGTTTATTTTCTTTCAAAGTTTTATTATTGGCCTGGGGTTCCTGTAGTGGACCAGGCTGGCTGACCAGACAACTGTAGGTATCTAATCTGCTTCCTCAGAAATGGGATTGAAACACATGCCACTATCTCTGGCTTTTTCTATGCAGGTTCTGGAGCTCACATTCAAGGCAATCATGTTACTTCCTCAGTAACCTAACCAGTTCTAAATATGACTTTTAATTAAATATGACTTTTAAGTATTATGTTTATTAATATAATACTTCCTAGAACCTAGTAAAGTATTTAAAGATAAGCAAAATGACAGGGAACAATTAAAAGAAAAACTTTTGCAACATCTTATGATTTCTTATAGTAAAGCATCTTCATTCATATAGAAATAACAAATCTCAGCTTTAAAATTAATTTATTTTGTGATGTGTGAATCTGCATTCTACATTACATGCATGGATGTTACAGGACAGTGTGGGGGAAGTTAGTTTTCTCCTCCCATATGTACCAGATATCAAACTCATTGGTAGTCTTGGTAGCAGGTATTTTTGACCACCAAGTCATCTTGCAAGCCCCATCTCAGTTGACAGTGTATTGGGTCTCTTTATGTACTAGCATCTCCATCTCTGGAACCCTCAGAAAGTAATCTATTCCATTTATCATGGTGACTAAAGCACCAGGGCTGTTGTATACTATGTGCTAAATGGCCAGATATTAGGACAGTGAATGGTTCATTCCACTCACAGGAAAAAAAAAATGAAAAAAAAAAAGAGGTTTGGCTTTGAAATAGGATGCTATTGAAGAAAAAAAGAGCAAAATTTTACACACATTTTCACCTTAGAATCCATGATGAAAAATACTTGCACCTTTATATTTTACAGTAGAAAATGTCCCTCATAATAATAACTTTTAGGTTGTAGACTAGGTAGAACTTGTTATCAGTTCCCAGCACGATTTTTGCTCAGTCCTTGCTCTCTCTCTTTGCTGTCCTATGCACAGATTCATTGCTGCCCACATTTTTCTTGTTTTCTCCATTTCAATGCTACTCTGAAGCTTATCCTCAGTTCCTTTGCTCTCTTTCATTTTGCTCTTATTTTAAACTTACATCTAATTATTTGGGAAGAAGAGGACACATAGGTCATGCCAAATGTGTGGAAATCGGCGCAAAATTTTAAGAGTCTGTTCTCTTTTATCTTGTGTGTTCTGAGGATTAAATACAGGTCATTAGGCTTGATGGATATAGATATAACTCACTGAGCTACCTGCCTTACCCTCCTCTAATATCCCTCAGGTTAACTATTTCTTCTCAATAATGAACCCAATACTAGTATGGCTCTCTTCATTTTCAGATAGATGCTTCATAGGCCACAAATTTGAGCTTAATGGTGATCCTAAATAATTATCCTAACAGCATTTGGGATTTGGAGGAAGGCCATTTGGCTTCAGGAATATGTTTTCTATTCTTAGAACAGTGAGGAAGTTTACTGATTTCTCTACTCATCTTAAATCATTCCTCTCCTAAATAATACCTGAGATATATTGCACCACAAGCAGAGTAATATGTGGGCCTCAAACACAAACAGACATCTTGATTTACTCATTATTGTATCCAAAACATTGTTGGGTTGATTTAAATTGATGAAGGCTCCTATGAACATTGTGACCAATGGAATAATTCCTCAGAGAATTTTAGAAGAAAATGCCCTTATAGAATCTATTGCACATTGATGGTTTCATCTAAATTTTGTCTGGAAAGACAGCTCAGTCAGTTAAGTCACCACATGGCAAGCATGAGGACCAGCTTTTGATAACTGAACAAAAGTAAAAAGCTTGGTCTAAGGTTTTCAACTTTTCTAGCACTGTGAAACTCATGTTGTGGTAAGCCCCAATCATAAAATTATCTCCTTGTTAATTCATAACGATAATCTTGCAACTATTATGAATCATAATGTTAATATCTGGTTTCCAAGATATCTGACATGAAATCTGTATAAGGGTCTTAACCCAAAAGTTGAGAATGACTCACCTCAAGGCATGTTTCTATATCCCCAGAATTAGAGAAACAAGAGACAGCCAGAGTCATAGGATTTGCTGGTCAGCCAACTTAGCACACTTTATAACCCTGACTCAAAAATCTGGTGGACTAAGCCTGAAGATAATTACTTAATGTCTGGTTTCTACACACAGACATAGACACAGACACAGACACAGACACAGACACACACACACACACACACACACACACACACACACAAGGATTGCAAATTGCTGGACAGCCTCAAAGGTATCTGTTTATGGGCTCATAAACAGGTTTGACCTAAACTTCCTGCCCTCTATGAAACACGTCTCCCTCCTGAGCCTCAAGTATTTTTGCCCAGAGATGTGATCCTAATAAGACAACCGAGACCTGCAGGGGCAGAAAAGATTAAGGCCTACCAAACATCCCTCCAAGCCTCCCAAGTTCAAATTACAGCAATCCTGATAGGCCTCCTAATCCTATGTACTGTGGGGTCCAACTCCCACCAGCCTCTTAATCTCACATGGGCCATCATCAACACAGCTTCAGGAAAAATTGCCAAGCACCCCTCCCAAATTATGTCCAATGGCACCTGGATCCCTGAACTCCATGTGAACCTCTGTGATCTAGTGCAGAAAGACTGGTACTCAGCAGAACAACAACCCTTCCTTCTATATACAAGTTGATCCCTGGAAACAAGGAGTAAGTCTATCCCTTCTTTGCCTGCCTGGGGCACTTGAGGTAATGAGACAGATGAATCAGATGTGGTGGCCAAGAACCCTTTTTCTATACAGAATGGGTATTCAAATCCACAGGGTAGACCACATGAAGTCCTCCCATTAAAAATTATCTCATCATCATAACCCAATCAGGGGATACCAATACACTTGGAGCCAGAGGTCGACTTTGTGAGTCCTGTTTTGAACACTTTTACTTCTTAGGACACCTAAAGGTCAGTGAAATCCCCTTATCATCAAATTTAAAGCAGCCAGTAAGAAAGCTGACTGGACTACTGGGAAAAGCTGGGGCCTAAGATTGTATGTCTCATGCTGAAACCCAAGTTTTTGTTCACCATTCAACTCTGTACCTAAAACCCACATAATACCCACAGCCCAGGGGTCATATTGGCCATGCCCAACCTACCCCTCACAAACACATACAGTATAGCTCTGTTTTCTCCTGGTCCTGTTGGGAGTGACCCTGCTTAAACATTTATGGCCTAAGTCAACCAAAGGCCTAAGTCAGCCAAACATGCCTACTGACACAAAGTCTTGTTCTCTGTGGGAAAGTACTTGTCAGGGGCAGCCCTGCTTATACACTGAAGGCCTAAAATCAGCAATAGGCCTAAGTCAGCTTGCTAACACAAAGTCTTGGGTCTCTGTGGAAAAACACTGAAACAGATAGCAATAAGATATTTTAAACAGGCAGCTTTGGTGGAAATTTACCAGCCTGGATAAGAACAAGTAGTCACAGATCTTATGGATAGTCATAGACCTTGGGTAGCCTTGGTGAACAGTACCAACTTACATAAGGACAAGTGAATCATTGGCAGAGTCATAGTGATCTGTCCCCTGAACCTTCATCCAGCAGATACACTGTTCTGGAAGATATCTGTACTCCCCCTGAACACCTGTGCTCCTGTGTCATTCCCTTCCCCACATCCTGCCTCTATGTACATATAACCCTTATGTGAAAAAAGTAAAATCAGCAGATTGATCAGACTCTAGACAAGCCACTTGTTCTTTGTGTCCCCTGTCCTCCAGTTCTCTCTTCCAAATCTTCTGATCCCACTTCATTGCTCCGTGAGACTGGGACAAGTAGTAAGCCTAGTACAGATAGCTATAGATCTTGTAGACAGGTAGCTCCGGTGGGAAAGTACCAGCCTGGATAAGAACAAATAATTATAGATCTTATGGACAGGTAGCCTTGGTGGGAAAGTTCTAGCCTAGATCAGAACAAATGAACAATAGATCTTATGAACAGGTACATAGTTACCTGTTCTGCCTTTCTTTTTCTGTGAACTCTTCACCCAGCCAATATCCTGTTCTTGAGCACACCTGCACTCTCCAGAAACAAACAAGATCCTATGTCATCCCCCTCCCCACATCCTGCTTCTATGTGTATATAAACCCCATATGGGATAACTAAAATTTGACAGCTTGATCAGATTCTAGACAGGCTGCCAGTTTCTCACGCACCCTCGCCCCCTGGTTCTCTCTTCCAGGTCTTCTGATCCCAGTTCAATGCCCCGTGGGACTAGGGCATGACCCCATGAGGACAAGGGCCACCATGTAAGGGCTCCTTACCAAACTGCCCCCAGGCCTAGACCAGAGAGACCCAGACTCCCTTTGGAACATAAGGTCCAGTGCTTTCAGGTCACCAATGCACCTTGGCTTAAATTAAGCAAATCATGCTGGTTATGTTGTGAAATAAAACTACCTTATTTTGAAAGCATAGTACTGACTGAGAACTTTACTGAATCTGCGAACCCAATGAGTGCAAGTAACAACAAGGAGAGGCCAGGCTAACCTTATTATTAATACAAGGTCAGGGGACTTGTTTAAGGACCATTCCTGAGGTCTCTGGTCACCTATGTAATCAAATCTATAAGATAAACTCAGGATAGTGATACATATTTATTGCTACCTACCAATGCCCGGTGGGCAAACACTTCAGGACTTACCCCAAGTGCCCACAGGGCCATATTAGATCAAGATAAAGAATTTTATGCACTTGTTCATCTCTTGCCTAGGATTATCCATCACACAGACAACAAAGTCCTAGAATTCCTGGATGGAACATCAAAATGGCCCCTACTAGGGTCAAGAAAGAACTGATCTCAGCCCTGACACTAACTATTCTCATGAGATTAGATATAGTTGACACTGGCACCAGGATAGCCTCCCTGGACTTACAAAACAAGCATTATGATGAGTTGAGACAAACAATAGATACTGGTTTAGAAAGACTAGAGAAAGGCATCTCACGCCTCCACATGTCTCTAATCTCCATAGCAGAGGTAGTGTTATGAAACAGAAGAAGCATAGCCTGGATCTGCTGTTCAATCAACAAGGAGCATAATGTGCAGCCTTTAAAGAAGAATATTGTTTCTTTGTTAACCATTCAGGTGTAGTCCAAAAATCAATGTTCAAAGTGAGGAAGGGTCTTCTTAAACATAAGGGAGAGAAGGATGGTTTGAGTCTTAGTTTAAGAGCTCTCCTTGGTTAACTACTCTAGTTTACACCTTACAGTGGTCATTCCTTATCCTGCTCCCACTCCTTGCTTTTGGCCCTTTCATCTTAAACAAATCAGTACAATTCATGAGAGACTTGGGGATATTCAGATTATAGTCATGAGGAGTCACTATCATTCCCTCCAGTACCTAGAAAATGATGTCAATGAGCTCCAGGAAGCCCTATGATGGGGCTTCCTAGTTACCAGAAAAAAGGAGGAATGAGAGACACGATCAATTCCACCTTGCATTCAAGATCCATCTTAGAGAATTTAAGCTATGGTTGAACTCCAGGTAACCACCACACCTGCACTTAGCACTGCTCTCCAGGTTATTTATTAACAACCACTAACAATAGGAAAAAACAGAAGTTACATTTGTCACTAAAGATATTTGCTTATGAAAGTTTATGTTTGGTTCCCAGTACCAGCAACTCATTTTAAAAGATAACAAATTCCATAATAGAGCCCAATCAGATGAGTCCCAAGTTGAATACTCCATTGTGTGGTTGGTTGCCTCTATAAATGCTTGCTTCAAATTGGGCTCGGGGCTTCACCTTTCCATCCTGCAGGGTCTGTGAAGATGGTGTGACCCAGCTTGAGAATGAATAAAGACCCTTGAGGGATGAACTTCTTGGTATTCTTTTAGGGCTCGAGAATCAGGTACAACACCAGTTCTCAATCTTGTCAGAGATCTGCTAAATATACCATTAAATGTTTAAGCTTCCTATGACAGACAGAGACTCCCAAATCCTAACAGTGAACACTCTATCCAAAGTCTTCTAGAAGATATAGAACAGCAAAAAAGGACTCTACCTAGATTGTGGTATGATAACCACTGAGAAAGATTGCTCCATTACCTTGCCCAGTGCCAGGTCTTGGCCAAAACTGTGGACAAACAGAAGATACCTAGAGAATTAAATGTCTCACAGTGCCTAAGACAAGGTAAATCATTTCTCCCATGTTACTTCTTCATCACCTCTTTTAGATTCTCATTTTT
>NW_021605506.1:3010316-3016298 GCF_004785775.1 Grammomys surdaster
CTCCTTCTCCCTCTCCCTCTCTCTCTCTCTTTCTCTCACTTTCTCTCTCTTTCTCCCTTTCTCTCTCTCTCTTCCTCCATCTCTCTCGTGTCTCCTGCCCCCTCTCTCCACATGTCACCAGCTTTCTTCTTTCTTCTGTCTCTCTCCTTTCTCTTTTGATCCTTCTCTCTCTCTCTATCTCTATTCCCTTCACTCCACCTTTCTCATGCCCCAAATAAACATTTTATACTAGATCTATTTATTCCTGGTACTTTGGGTGTTAGATGCCTCAGCATGGGTCCATGAAGGCACCTCCTTCACCACATCATGCTTCAGCAATATAAAATATATAAATGGTAAGAAAGTTTTAATAAATTTTCCCCCTAGATTTCTACAATGTTAGTTACAAAGGAGGAGTCAATAACTCAAAATACTTTGAAAACATAGAGGAATATTAATAGATCAGATCTATTAACAGACTAGAAACACTAAAATACAGTTTTTCTTTATTAAAAACAACTAACATTTAATATCTTGTTGAGCTTCATAAAAGAGGAATCTGAAACATTTTAAAATATATTTGCATTTTTTTGAGAGAGGAGAGTTAGACCTAAACAGTAACCCAGAAAGCAATGTTAAAGTTTAGAGTGGAATTGGGGATGGATGAGAAACAAGTAGACCATTTTAAAGGAGATTGAGTATGTCAAGTCTGAAGACCTTGCAAAGGGAAAATGGACTGAACTCTCAGGGTAAACATTAAGGGAAACAACAGTAGAACGAAAATTGCATTACACAATGGGGAGTAAGTGCCAAGTCATGCTCTCCTTTGACTTGACCCTGAATGGAGAGAAAACAGATCGGTGTAAACAAATTACAATGTATGAAAAAGAAATGGAGTGAGAGGGGAGCTAGGAAGAAGGATGTATTAAGTGAGAGGAAAGGGTGAAGTGAGCAATGTTCACAAATATGAGCAAGAGATGAAATCATGAAAGAGTAAACAAAATATATATCATAGTACTAATATTAACAGCATTTATTCTGACATGCTCTACTAAAATTTTTAATATTGCTGAGTTTAAGAATTCAAACTTATACTCCTATTCTGTCCAAGTAAGGAAAACTGAGAGACTGAAATTATCCTAATCAAAATCTCCATATGATTTCAAACACAAGGAGACAAGAGAAAAGGAATACATTTGATCATTGACATTTCTGGATTTCATGTTTGTTCCTAAGAAAGATGGCAGTGAGTGGCAAGTACATCTGCAATGTTCTCAGTGTCATTTCTCCTCATATAAACAGTTTCAAGCTCCTTTCATAACATCAGGGATTCAGAGCTGGAAAGGTGTGCAGTGGAAGAAGTCAAGAACTAGTGCTCCTGCCACTTGTGGCTACATTTGTGAATACATTTGTGCTTTCTCTCCCTCTCCCTCTTCCTATTAATTTTCCTCTCCTACTTCTCTTTATCCCACTCTTCTGCTGTCTAGCAAAATGATCTTCTGAGATGAAGATGAGATAAATACCTTCAGATAAAAGTTTATGGTTTAAAGACTTCAAGACAGAAAAATAATATATCAAAAAGATTTGGTTCAGAAGGGAGAAAATCACATTTCTGTAGAAACTAGAAATGTCTAAGATACAGAGGGCAAGAAGTAAAGCTTCACCAGGGTCACATTAGTGAGCCTAAGTAAACAGTTTTAGAACTAGCATTTTTATTACTGTGAGTATTATTATTAGGCAGGAGGTAGGATGAGAAATGAGACCATCATTAATTCATTTGTATTGATTAATTCATCTGACTTTCTTTGGAAATTGACATTTTGTACAATAATTTTGCATCACATTATGTTCTGAAAATGTTACGTTCCTTATAAATCTAGAAGATCTGAGAAATGGTGAATCCTTTTTTTTTTCCCTATCTAAACTGTTACACATTGTTAGCACAACTCATTCTCTTAACCAATTTTTCAGAGTATAACTCTTCTGTCTTGCAAATCTGCATTCTGTACAGGAGTCAGAGCAGCTGCTAGACTCTTCTCAGGGATTACTAGGCAACCATGAGTATGCTATATGCCCTATAAAGACTCTCAGGTTTTTTTAGAAGTCATTGCAAAAGATGATATCAAGACTCTGAGTAAGGGCTTTAAAATTTTTGTAGGAGAGTGATTTCTTGTACTGAGTCCATTCCTGCTTAAGATTCTGAAAATTGTCAATGTTTTTTAAAACTGTACTATGACCAGCAGAACCAAAGAATGTGAGAGTGTCACAAAAACAAACAAACAAAAAAACAACAAACAAATCAAAAAGCTGAACCAGTAGGACGACAGAAGTCCAAGTGTACAAATTATTTCAAAACCTGTTATAGATCTACATTTGCATAGATACCCAGATTGTGCAGATAATAAGTAATTAAATGCAGGGAGATAGCCACTTGAAGATATGGTTTTGGATCCCCAAAACTCATTCAAAGCCAGACTTAGTAGTACAGAAATTTATAAACCCAATGCTCCAAAAGCATGATGGGAAGAGAAAACAGAATCACCAGAAGCTCATAATTGAGAATCCTGTCCACTTATGTACAAAGTACAAAACAGGAGATCGTATCTTAAATGAGGTAGAAAATACATGAGGTGGGTTATCTCCAAAAGCATCCCATAGCACAAACTTATCCATGGTCACAGATGGTAATGTGAATACGCACCATACATTACACACATATACACATGAGCAAAACTTAAAATTCAATTTTCTGTTCTACACAAGATTACATATGAGGCTTTCTTTTTTATTTTTATTTATTTATTTACATTTCAGTTGACATTCACATTCTCCATTTCCTTGTTCTAGAAATACCCTATTTTAATCCTCCTCCCCTGTTTTGCTTTTGTACCATTTTAATTACCTGCAAGTATTAGGTCAATTCTAGGCTGAGGAACTAGCAATGCAATAGATACAGATAGTCAAGGAACAAGCAAGACAATAAACACAAATAGTTAAAGAACAAGCAAGGCAATAAGCAAAGTTCCATGAACACTCCCATGATCAAACAGTGATCAGTTATCAGGATGACCAAAATATCTGAGCCTACTTCTCTGTCCTAGGCCAAAGTAATTTTCATATCTGAAGCTTACTTTCTTGTAGATTCCTGCCTGAAATTACTTCTTTGTTCTAGCCTAAGATTTAGATTCCTGCCTAAAGCCAACTTCCTTGTTCTTGGCCAGTATCATATTCCTGCCAAGCAGCCCATTTTCTTTTCCTTGGTCCATGTCAGATTCTTTCTAAGCAGCCCCAAAAGCTCTCCACTTCTCCCCCTTTTTTTATTGCATGCAAAAGATTGAGCCTGTCTTAGGTCATTATGACAAGAATGCCTTCCTTACCAGTCTTGGAAGCTTTCAAAACAACATCATAAAAACATGAAAAGTAAAGGATAAGGAAAGGTAAGACATAACTTGTGATCAAAGAAAAGGCCTGTTGTCTACATTAATTACAGCTAGAATGTATTTAAGCTTTAAGAGAAAATGTTAAAGATTAGATATAATTTAAGATATCCAATTCTTCAGGAAAGTATAAAAACTGCAGTGTTGAATACACAATAAATATAAACACAAATGGAAAATTTACAAAACCTGTGTGAAAACAAGAAGATCCACTCTTCTAATTTGAGCTTTCAATCCTCATTCTGTTGCTCAGCTTCCTACTTCATTGCTTTAATATAAAATTAAGGAAAAAACTAACTAAGAAAAATAAAATTTTAAATATAAATTAAAATGTTTTTCTTTTATTATTTGATTACCTTCCTCTTTGGATTATTATCAATTAGGCAACAAAATAATTACCACAAATAACAAAGCATTAATCATGACCTAACCAATTAATAAACCAAGCATGAATGGCAATCTGCATTATTAGCACATGTGTGTTTTAGTATATTCTGCTTCAAAGCTTGTATCAAGATGACAGGTGAGATGTGGATGTGTTGTCAGATGTGTTGTCACATGTGGATCACTGAACACACCAACAAAGGGAACAAATTCATCAAGTTTAACAACATCCAGTGAAAAGTATAGAATAGAAAATCAGACCTGTGACTTTGCCTAGAACAAGTGACCTCGGTGTCCGGAACTCAACTTTCGGGGAGAAGTTATAGCTGAAGAGTTGCTGGTCCATCTGTAGGAAAATAAAACAAAGCCATACCGCAGGTTTCAGAAGTCATAAAGCAATCCCATCTGTAAACCACTTACAGTCTCACACAGGGCAGGCTGCTCTCTGGAATTATCACTCAAGACAGATTCAAAATTGCACACAAAATACCTTTGCTTTGATCTTTGTAAAATAAAGTCTTTCCTGGGGATTTTATTCTCTTATAATCTCTATAGCCTATTGTCATCTTTTTACCTTCCCAGTGGAAATGTTTCACAGGATTCTTCTCTGAAAACAAGTAGCATTAAGTGGGACCCAGCTGTGCTGCTCATTCCCCCTTCTTCATCCCCTCCTGTTCTAATAGCCCCAACTTTTTTCTTACTTTCCATATCTCTGACCTGCTTTCACATGTGAACTGTAGGATTTCCTAGTTATGAAATGTAGTTTGATAAATACTTGAAGAAAAGTTGCACACATTGCTCCCACTGACAGGGATCACCTCACGCAGTAAAGCTGAACAGACGTCACTGATGGATTTTCCAGACCTTGATTCCTAGAGTGCTCCTCTACTAATCACCCTGGATTTATGTATTGCTGATTCTGATTTGCTCCCCTCCCTTTTCTCCTTCTTGGGTTGCCCCACCAATCTATCTCCATTTTTCTCAATCTAAACAGATCCAATAGACTCTTACAATTTCTATTATATGAGGAAGATTGTGTATATTTGTATATTATTTAAATATTACCAGACAACCCCGGTGAAATTTCTCAGAGGCCTTCCAATTTTTACCTGAGATGGCATCTCACTTTGTCCTAGAACTTCATCAAATAGAGTAGGCAACCTGGCCCTCAAGTTCCCAAAAAACAGCTTGTCTCTACCTCCTTTCTCACTATCATGGGGATTACCTGTGTGTGATTGTCATCCCTCCTAAACTGTTATAAGTCTTCTAAAATTTGACCTCAGATCTTCATGCTTGAAAGACCAATGCTTCATCAACTGAGCCCTGCCCCTGATCTCCAATCTTCACTTTGAACATCCAAATGATACTTTTCTCATCATTTTGTAGTGCAGAGGCTAGAATGGAAGAGAGCCTATCATGTGATGGGGTGAGTGAGCTTACTGTTTTTGGGGAAAATCAAATGTGTCAGTAATACTATCTAACATTTCCACCTAGTTCCTCCATCCATAACTCTTTTCCTACACACATCTACTGAGTTACTCATCTCAGAAGCCTCCTGACATTGTAGTTTATCATAAACTTTAGCAAAAACTATTAATCATAGTGTGATATTTAATACTATTTTGTTGCCTTAACTAGAAGATAATATTTCCTATTTAGTAAACACTGTATGAAAGAGAACACAAATGCATACTTCTGAATGTCTTCCTCCTTACAATGCTATGAAATATATCAACTAGGAGACAGAAAACAGAAGCCAAAAAGGTAAATATATTAACCAAAGAACACATTAATGTATAAACAGCTGGTCATGGCCATGTTGTTTCTGGACTCAAGATCCATGTCAATGTATCCAAGTAGCCTGGTTTATCTACCTGTCTTTGAATAGGCAATTTTAACAGCCAAGTTAGCAGAAAGTGGGGGATGAAGGAGTGCTAGGTATCATAATTAGTGGCTGAATGCAGTCAATGATAGCCACCTATCCTTTCTTTCTGAAAAGTGTGAGGCCTTTCTGAAAAGCTTCATGCAGGCTAACCCAGGGCTTGAGATATATTAGGGAACCTGCCTTTTGCTGTTGTGTTTTTTTTTTTACATTAAACAATGTTTTATAGATGAAAATTATATATATATATATATGTGTGTGTGTGTGTGTGTGTGTGTGTGTGTGTGTGTGTGTGTGTGT
>NW_021605506.1:3016308-3081758 GCF_004785775.1 Grammomys surdaster
TGTGTGTGTGTGTGTGTGTGTGTGTGTGTGTGTGTGTGTGTGTGTGTGTGTGTGTGTGTGTGTGTGTGTACTGGTTTGAAATGAGATAGTATGGTCAGAAAGACAAACATGCTATCTTCCTTGTCCAACATAAAGTCTCTGCTCTAGGCTTTTCTGCATTCTTCAGCACTTTGTAGGCAGCAAGTGCCTGCTTACTATTTCCTATAAATTGATTGGTGAATATTACATAGACAGAGAAAGGAAACACATACATCTTACTGCTCTGTGTTCTAATTATCTTATGTATAAAGTGGACAGAAATCATAAAGGTATTCAAAATTCTATTTGTAAAGTACTCAACAGAATATGCCCCATTTTCCCATCTGGGCTTCACGAAATTTATAAACAAATAAGGGGCTGGGGTACCCTTCAATCAGTGAAGTGTTTGCAGAAGAAATACAACAACCTAAGTTAAGTTCCAGAATACAGGAAAAATGTCAAATGTGGTGGCATTTATTTGTAATCCCAATACTTGGGAGGAAGAGGTAGGAGGATCTCTTGAGCTCACTGGAGAGCCAACCTAGGCTTCTCTGTGTGATTTCTAGATCTATGAGATTCCTTGTGAAAAAAAAAAAAAACAGGTAAGCATTTCCTCAACACTGTTTACCTCTGGACTCCACCATAGTACAGACATACACAACATAAACAAGAAGTTTTAATTACAGTTCCAATCATTCACAAATTAAGCATCTTTACTTGTCATCCTAACCCACACATGCTCAAATGTGTTTCTCCTACATATTTCAAGAATTATGTAACAGCTAAGTGGTAAATTTTTGATGTCATGGAAATCATTTATGTTATATATCCAAAAAATTATTTATGAACTTCCATCTAATTTGAATAACTAATATTCATACCTATGATCTCCCATAGGCCACAACAAAATGATCCCCACTTCTGCTCAACTGAAATTCTTTCCACGGTTCTCTATGTGACATGTTTCAAGGGTCATGTTTCAAGAGTCTTTCTGACTTATTTTTGTCTTATGAATGACACTCATTTCACAGTATCTTTCTATGCAGTGATTACAGGGAGTTTGAAACATAAGGCTCACACAAAGGATACTCCCAGTCTTACACCGTAAACTCACACTACTTCTAGTAGTCTGAGAATGAATTTGACACAACCTTGAATCACCTGGAAGAAAGCCTCAAAGAGAGATTGCCTACATTGCATTGGCCTGTTGTTGGGCATATCTGTAAGGAATTATGTTAACATAATTGATGTGAAAACAACCAGGACACTGTGAACAGTATCATTCCCTAAACAGAGAGTTTAAAACTGAATGAGAGCAAAGAAATCAAAGTAGGCACATGCAAACATATAGATACATTTATTTCTCTTTGCTTTTGAACATTAATATGACTGGTTATGTTAAGTTTCTACCATTTTGACTTTACTCTGATGATGGATTATAACCTGGAATTATGACCTGTATTGATTTTTTCCAGGATATTTATCACAAAAACTGAAGTAAAATTAAAATCCTTCTCTTCCGTAAAGTCATATAAATCTTTATCACACAGCACCTGCAGCCATGTGGAATGTATCCACTTAGCTCACAAAAGTTCACTGAAGACCTCCTGCTAGGTATTGTTTGATAAAGAGGGAACTCTATAATAATACATGCAAAACTATTTCCTGTTTTCTTCAAAATTACATTCCATGGGTGGGTTATAGAACATAAAATATATTCCATGTCAGACAGCATGAGTTAATAAAGAAAAAGAATTATATAACAAGGATAATGGGCAGTGTATGGGAAAAGTCAAAGGAATGGGTTGAAAGACATTAAGAATGGTCTGGATATAGATAGACATTGACATATTGGCCAACAGGATACTCAAAACTATGATATTGACTAAGATAAACCATCAAATGTCTGTAGCTACAAAACAGCAGGAGTCTCTAACAGGATTCTATATGCACCTCTGAGTAGGAGATATGATGGAAGACTCACAAAGATATAGCAGTGTTTAGGTGATGGGTTAGAAAAAAAGCCTCAGGAAAAAGTGGTACTACTCAAACAAAATGTAAGTTAAGTCCAAAGGTTGAGAATCAAGGCTGACATGCTCCCATGTTGCATAGCAACTTCCTGTAGGGGAGAAAAGCTTGGCTGCAGGGAAGTATTGTGTGGGCTTGGCCTAGCTGCTATAACAGGCATGTATTATAGGTTTTTATGTTGTTGTTAGAGTCTATGGCTCCTGGAATACTATGGAGGAAGTCTGTTGGGGAGCCTCTAGATTAGATTAACTGAGGTAGGAAGACCCACCTCAAATGAATGCAACATAATTTTCAAAAGCTAGGATTCTGGAGTAAATAAAAACTGGAAAGTAAGCTGAGAACCAGCATTCATGTCTCTCTGCTTCCTGAATGGGAATTGAATATGAACAGATGCCTCATGCTCCTGTGGCAATGGTGGACTGTATTATTAAACAGTAAGCCAAAATTAATGTAAGTTTTTCTTAGGTATTTTGTCACAGCATTGGTAAGGTAACTCAAAAGAAAGAAGCACTGTAGAAATCAGTATATATATATTGACTTTTTCAAGAAAAACAAAATAAAGTGATAAAATATATTTCTTCTTTTGAGCTAGAAAAATCTTTTAGGGTTTGTTTGCTTGCTTATTTTTGATGAATTTAATAATTATTTGGTTTGTGCTTAATTGATTTGGTGGAACTACAAAGGTGTTTAAAAGGCTACAAGACAGAAGGATGTTGGAGTTGTACTTGTGAGAAGGCCATGGAATCTGATTCATAGGCAGTAAGAAGACATTAGAGATCTGGCAGATTGGGATCACCTATGGAAGTAAAAAGAGAACAGGCATAAGCTGTGAGGTCCAGGAAGGAGAAAATAGGCTAATGAGAATGTGTGATGCCTTTTCTACAGGACTCATAGTTCACAGAAAAGTTGAAAAAAGTCATCTTCTGAGAAAGATGTCATTGTATCTATTGGTAACAAGGAAAAAGTCATTTGATGTGACAAATTTGGAGGATAGGAGATGAATGGATTAAACTTACCTGAGCAAAATGATGATTGTTAAGCTCAGAGAGGGGTAGTCTAGACTTTGGCTAGACTTTATTAAGATCTGTGCTGCTGCTCTGCTGTTGGCTCTTTATGCAGAGTCACTAATATTTCACAGAAACCTACCGCACTATTTTCTCAAACAATTCTGCCTGTGCATACATAAACCTTTCAGAAACCTTATCTCTCTTTTCTACTCAGGTAGATCTTCCTTGTCTTCAAGACCAAGTTCACACTAGGAAGTAAGTAGTGATGTGTAGAGGAGAGCTGTGCCTTCCCAAGGGCTTCTGTATCATATGGGACCTCCTCTACAACCATCTGTATCCTAATTTCCCTACAGCCCTTCTACAGTCTTCTATAGTTTCCTCTTTGTGTGGGACTTCGTAAGGGTATCCTGGGTCATGGTTGAGCAGGTGCCTAGAACCCCGAGATTCTACGTGGAATTCTGCACGAGAACCGGCAGGAGTTCGGTCCCCCCCATCATCCAGGATCCTGAAAAGCAGTCACATCTCCATAGAGTCACATAGGCCAGGCTATAGGCCTCAGCCCCTAGGGATTTACATACTAATGAAGACCAGAGGGCAGAGCAAATTAAACATTCCTCCCCCAGATGCTCCCCCAATACTCCCCCTTTCTCCCTCCCTATATAACTCAGGACTGCCCTGAGTTTTTGGGGGTATGCCTAGATCCATCTATTATCTGCCATGACAATAAACCTTTTTGGAACCAAGGACTTCCTCGTGTTACTGGGGCCTGCCGCCAAGGCCCTCGGGCTGCTGGAACCATAGGGTCCCCTCCCTAATGTGGGACCCGCCACGGCGGCAGCCCCTCTGGGGTTTGCGCCGGAAGCCCCTCTGGGGTTTGCGCTGCTGTGGAGGCCTTCTTAAATTTTCCCCACATCTTTGCATGCATAGTTCTTGTTACTCATTCTGGTTAAGAGCTGATTAAACTTGAACACAACTATGTAATCCAGTGCTTCCTCCTCTCTAGTAATTTCTAATAGAATAGCTCTAGTGGTGGTTTTAAGAATTTATATATCTAGCCCTTTCCCAGGTGATGGTAATGCCAGTAAGAAAGAGGAACATGGTTAAGGGCTGTGCTGGAGTCTGGGGCAAAATTATATTCAAGCATGTGCTATGATGGAGCTCAGATACATTTGATGGAGAACCTTTGGTATGTAGACTGAGTGGAAAGGTAAGAAGTGAAGTACCTGAATGTAAAGTTCTGACCGGTCTTGGCTAATCTTCACCTGGTGCACTCTTCCATTGGCCAGATTCTCTGTGCTCATGGAGAACACATGACTTTCTCCTTTGCCTTGTTGATATCGAATCTGTAAACTTCCTTGAAAGAAAAAAGAGGTAGGGGAGACTATAATTAACAGTAGCAAAGCCAACACAGAAAAACATAATAAAATTGTTCATAAATTGGTTATTTCTGTTTTTTTGGGTATTAGTGATTCAACATTAATTTTTAAAAGACTTCATGTTCATCAGAGTTGAAATTCAAATTTCTAAGTATGCATACAAAATAAAGTGACTGTGTTTCTGTGCTATTGTTGTTATTGTTGTTTTGTGTATGTGCCATCTTAAATTGAAATGCCAGTTTGAAATCACCTCATAATTTCAGAACTCTTATGAATGAGACAGGAATGTCAGGGTTTTCAAGCAAGTTGTACTACACAGAGATACCCTGCTCCAAAAAGGCAATTAGAAAGAAAGAGAAAAGGGAGAGACTTTGAAGAAAAGGAAGACGAGAGAGGGGAGAGGGAAGAAGAGAGAGAGAAAAGGAAGCAAGCAATCCACTTTGACAAGCACACCCACAGACCTGTTTTGCAACTGTAATGTGAGAACATGAATGGGACATTGTTACTTTCATGACATGGTTCTCCCACAATCACCTTCCCCTTAGGAGTCTGAGAGATCTCCCTGTTTCCATCCACTGAGATGTAATGTAATATCTCCAATTAAAGTGTGGTGTGCTTAAGGCAAAGTGAACAATCTAAATGTTTGTGGTTCCTTAGGATATTCAAATTTTATCAGGAGAGTATTTTTCAAGGAACTGTTCACTATCCATGAGATCAGTAAAGCAGTTTAGTGAATCCCAACCTCAGAGCTTGCCTAATGGGAGGAAATTAAAGTGGCTTTAGGAGAGACTGGAAAGGCATATGAAGGACGATCCTTTATTGCTGTTTTAAGTGTGTGGAGGAGGCAGAAGATTGAGGGATCCACTAAGACAAGAGATTACATCAGAAAAAGAATAGCTATTATAGTGTGGATATTCTTTTATTAATTTGAAAGATCCTCTTTAGGAAAACATGACATAGAAGAAAAAACATTCATGGCTTTGTTTTCCTATGCATGTGCTCATTTCAGCTTTCCAATATGGCTACTTGAGGTGGTTGAGCAGAGTGGTCCAAGTGCATAACAGAGGATGCTTTCTCCATTCTGAGGGGTCAGCTGTACTGTACAGTTGGACTCTATCTCAGACATCAGAGGTACCCAAGAGAGCAGAAAATATGTGAACAGAGTAAACTGTCATTCTATCAGAGACATTAAGGAGAAAGGTACATTTACTCAAATTTACACCAAAAGGATGGATTCCGATGTGTCCCTTCCCATTTTCTCTTTATTCAACCTTCCTCAACTCACTAATTTTTGCCATATCTGGCAATCATAGGAAAAAAAAGAGTTTGCATTCAAAACTGATATTCTTGCTTATGATTCCAGTACTTGAATCCCCTTTTCTTTTCTCCGTATCCTTCTGTGAAAGTAAATATCCACTGGCTCTTTCTTCCCTAGGGTTCTCTAAGCCCCATACTCCTCCCTCAAACCTACACAATGGTAAATACTTTGGGTTTATAGTCCCAGAGGTAGTAGTCTGTCACAGGGAATGTACTATCAATATAACAATATAACAGTCTAAAGAATATGCCACGTGCCAGGTCAGAATTGGTAGAACACAAGGAGTTTCACTCTGGTTTTCCCACGCCTACAGCTGGCTGTAGGGAAGCATTGAGATACAACTCCAGGGGCAAGAAAGCACAGTCTGAGATGTGGGAAAACTGGAGATGGTTCAGGGGTCCCCTGTCCTCAATGAGACTAGTGCCAAGGGGGTTCTCTGACTCTTGAAATCCAAGCACTGCTGGGAGTCTCAGAAGAGCAGAGAACAGAGTCAGGAGGCTTGCTGGCTGTGGACAGGATCTAGCCCAGGGCCAGAGTAAAGGTGAGCCCTGGCTTGTCTCAGCAGTGATTGTCCTTAGCTTGGAGGAGGTAGGCTGGCAATGCAAAAAGGCCTTTTATAGGAGAATTAAGCTGTGGCTCTTTAGGCAAATGCTTTCTCCATGGGTCCCACAGCATATCTTGATGAAAGAGACAGTACATGGTTCTAAACTGCTTATTGACTCTTTGTGGAGGAAAATGGATCCATACCTATACCTGTACCCACTTCTCAGAATATACCTGAGATTAAATACCTTTTCAGGGAGGAATGTCTGGGGAGGGAAGGTTATTGGCTAAGCCCACCAGGTCTGTCAGTGCCTCAATAGCATAGCAATCTTTGTTTTGGGCCTACATGAGTTTCCTTATGTGGGGAGTGTGGCATGTGTTCAGGGCCAGGAATCTGTCAGGGAGCAGAAAGAGGGGAGTCACCTGAGTCTCAGGTGTACGCCAACCTAGTCTCTGGGTCTCAAACTGCTCTACATACCCAGATTCCTGGCATGGTTTTACCATCCAACAATGTATCATTCTGCATTTATCTTCCATATGGTCTCACTTTTCTACCTATTGCACATCAGCAGTGCTGTACATTGAGAGGACACTTCCTCTGCATGACAATGGACAGAGATTTTCTGTTTACAATATGAAAATTAAAAGTAAAAGTGATTATTTATGAGATGTAGTTATCTCTTCTGTTCCAAATAGGTTCTTTAAATAAACACTTGTATTAGAATGGAATATAGTCTCCACAAGTACCCCATAATATTTTAGTGGACCATTTTAATGTTGATGCACTCAAATTATAATCTATCTTTTCTTCATTTTTATATCTTTGAGATAAATCTACCTCTCTGTCTCACTCTATCTCTCTCTGTCTCTTTCTCTGTCTCTTTCCATATCTGTGAGTGTGGGGTGGGGGGAGGGTGAATTACTACTTAAAAATAATAGTGAGTTCTGGTGAGGATGTCTCAACAGGTAAAGGTGTTTTGCTACTTGGACCATCCCCAGGTCCCACATGGAAGGAGAGAACTGACACCCAATGTTGTTTTCTTGACTTACACACACATGGCATGTCACAATCCACACTCATACAGAAACATACAATGAATATATTAATATGATTAAAAAAATTTTAAGTGAAAACGGTAATATAAAACGTTTTCGTTGTTTTTTCCTGAGACAGGGTTTTTCTGTATAGCCCTGGCTGTCTAAGAACTCACTATGTAGACCAGGTTGGTCTCAAACTCAGAAATCTTCCTGCTTCTGCCTCCCAAGTCTTGGGATTAAAGGCGTGCATCACCACTGCCACTGCTCGGCATACAGAACTTATCTTACAGAAAAAAAGTAGAACTAAACACAGCGATGAGGATGCTACTTCATAGGAATCACATTCACATCTTATAAAAGAAATACCCTCATCAAGCTGTACAGAATTTCATCATTTGCCTTATTAAACCTATCTCATTACAGTTAAGTTTTTGCCTTCCATGTTCCTCTAGAAAGTCTTTGCTTTTCCTGCTTTCATTTTGCAGACATAAGAAAACAACAAAAAAGAAAGAAAAAAATAGAAAGTAATGAAGGAAAGAAAGGAAGGAAGGAAGGAAGGAAGGAAGGAAGGAAGGAAGGAAGGAAGGAAGGAAAAAGGAAAATATGGGGAATTGAAGAATTTCTTAATGTATTCACTTAATTATTTTTAAAGACACATGGTGCAGAAACTAAATCTAGCTGCTACCAAAGGTCAAAAGCTTCCTTTAGAATCAAGAAGCCAAGGTAGCCATTACACTCTGGGCCTTCTATAGAAGTTTTTACACTAGTCCCCTTTTCATTCATCCTTCAGAATTCAGCATGATGTTGAGTCTCTCAGAAAACTACAAGGATTCTTCAAGATCATAGGCCTGTCATCATCTTTATAATTCTAGATCTATGGAAGAAAACAAAAGAGCTCAGAGTTAATAGAGACATAAAGAAAAAAATCTCAATATTTAAAAAAATGTTTATTTTTTGAGAGTTTCTTAAATATATTCTGACCGTATCCAGCCCATACTGACCCTGCTAAATCCTCTCAGAGAAAATTCTTTACAGATCTCAAATAATACAAAAAGAGATGTGGACAGCTTCTTCAGTAGATGGTGAAAAACACACTAATAACACCCACACAAGAGAACAAAATGAAATTGCTTTTAGATTATGTTCAGAAGATGACCTAGAACATACTCAAAGTTAAACTGTATAATCTAAAACTATAATACATATATATATATATATATTTATATACATATATATTATCATATAATATATATTATAGTTTTATAATATATTTCATATATATGTATGTATATATACATATATACATACATATATATATAAACTTTCCTTAAAAAATATGAGCCAAAATTAAAGGTGATAATAGCCAAAATATAAGTGGGACTGAATCAACCTGAGATGTTTTCTAGATCATCAGCTAGAGAAGGCATTGGTATGCAAGCCTGATTATATTAGTTTAAGCTCCAGAATCCATAGAGAATAAAAGACCTGACATGTGAATGCCATTCTCTCATTTGTGCTTTGGCATATGTACTTTCTTACACTTAAATGCATACTTCATAGGCCCACATACACACAAATAACACATGAATTAAAAATCATTTTAAAGGCTTTTGAGCAGCATGCAAAACTGACAACATGTAAAAATGCTGACCAACATAATGAGAAAAATAACTTCCCATCAAATTCTCTAGCAAGAAATTTAATGAAGACTAAATACATAAAGAATTCACTACTTAACTGCCATACAAAATAACCTAGATGAAATGGAAACATCCTGAGTAGATATTTTAAAGAAGACACACACTATTCTATGGTAATAAAAAGGGCTCAATCAGAGAAATGTGAGTCAAAATCAAAGTGAGATACAATCTGTTACTGATAGGCATGTGTACTATTGAAACGACAAGAGGTGACAAGAGATAACAAGAGTTACCAAAACAATGAAAAACACAGGAACTCTCATAGAATATGCATGAGAATGTATATTATATAGTTTAAAAAAAAAACAACGTGAATGGTTCTATACAAGTGTTTAAGATGAGGGAGTATTGAGTTGGCTCAGTGGATAAAGGTGCTTGCTGCCAAGGGAATGAACTGAGTTAGATCCCTAGGTCCCTTGGAATAGGAAGAGAGAAATGACTCATCCAAATATTCCTATGATCTTTACATGTGCACTGTCATGTCCTAAGAGGAAATATTAAATGGATGCTAAGTCCACCAGTACACTCAGTGCATGGGCTGCAGTTTACAACAAGAATAATTTCAGCACTTTAATAAGAAACAAGCACTTCCTGTCTTCCACATCAGCATCTACCTTTGGTGATTGCACATGGGATAGATACTCAGGTGGGGTGGTCTTGAGACGGCCCCTCCTTCAGTTTCTGTCCCTCACTTTGTCTCCATATTTGCTCCCTTGAGTATTTTGTTGCTCCTTCTAAGAAGGACCGAATCACCCTCACTTGGTCTTCCTTCTTTATGGGCTTCATGTGGCCTGTGAGTTGCATCTTGGGCATTTCAAGGTTCTAGGCTAATATCCAATAATCAGTGAGTGAATACCATGTGTCTTCTTTTGTGATTGGCTTACCTCACTCAGGATGATAATTTCTAGTTCCATCCATTTACCTAGGAACCTCTCGAATTCATTGTTTTTAATAGCTGAGTAATACTCCATTGTGTAAATATACCACATTTTTTGAATCCATTCCTCAGTTGAAGGACATCTGGGTTCTTTCCAGCTCCTGGCTATTATAAATAAGGCTGCTATGAACATAGTTGAGCATATGTCCTTGTTATATGTTCGAGCATCTTCTGGGTATATGCCTAGGAGTGGTATAGCTGGATCCTCGGGTAATGCTATGTCCAATTTTCTGAGGAACCGCCAGACTGATTTCCAAAGTGGTTGCACCATCTTGCAGTCCCACCAACAATGGAGGAGTGTTCCTCTTTCTCCACACCCTCGCCAGCATCTACTATCACCTGAGTTTTTAATCTTAGCCATTCTGACTGGTGTGAGATGGAATCTCAGGGTTGTTTTGATTTGCATTTCCCTGACGACTAAGGATGCTGAACATTTCTTTAGATGCTTCTCGGCCATTCGAGTTTCTTCCGTTGAAAATTCTTTGTTAAGCTCTATACCCCATTTTTTAATAGGGTAATTTGGTTGTCTGGAGTCTAATTTCTTGAGTTCTTTGTATATATTGGATATTAGCTGATAAGAGCCTGATATGGATATCTCCTCAGAGGCCTTCAAGAGTCAGACATATTCAGAGGCAGATGCTCACAACTAGCCATTGAACTGATCATGGGGTTCTCAATAGAGGAGTTAGAGTGAAGACTGAAGGAGCTGAAAGGGTTTATGGCACCATGAGGAGAGCAACAATACCAACCAACCACAGCTCCCAGGGTCTAAACCACCAGCCTGGGAGCACTTAGGGGGGGGATCCAGGGCTTCAGCTGAATATGTAAAAGTGGAGGGCCCTGCTGGGCATAGGTGGAAGAAGAGAACCTTGACCTCATGAAGGCTGGATGCCCCAGGGGGTGGGAATTTTGAGGGTGGGGAGGTGGGAGTGGGGGGGTGTAGATAGAGGTTACATCCACAGAGAAGAAGGAGGAGGGGCGAGGGGATTGGGGGTTCCGAGGGGGTGGTGGGGGATGTGGTAAGGGGACAACATAGGAAATGTAAATAAATCATCCAATAAAAAAATAAAATAAAATAAAATAAAATAAAATAAAATAAAATAAAAAGAAACAAGCATTTTTTTCTATTTCACTGCTTTGGTTTACACTAGCAAACCAAATATTTTACAAAATATTCCACAACCTTTCTTCCCTTTAGCTCAAAATGTGTATGCATAGAATCAAGTCCAATTACTGTAGCAGGATGTATCCCAGTGCACTTTACTCTTATCTGTTCTCCTATGTCCTGGTTAGGAGCCTTTCTTGGAACATAGATAAATACGTGGAATGCTGAAATTAAGAATTTCTTTAAGTTTAACTTCTGATTGGATTGATATTAGGATTTAACTGTTGATCTGACAAAATCTGAAATCACCTGGAAAGAGAACCTTAGTTGAAGAATTGTCTACGTTATTGCATCATCTGGGCTTGTCTGTGGTGGACTGTCTTTACTTTTCATTGATGTAGGAGGACCCAGACAACTTAGAGTGACACAATTTTTGAGGTAAGAGACCCTGAACTGAATGTATAGAAGAAGAAAATGCAAGCAAGCCATGAAACAGACAGGCCTGAACACATTTACTTATCTCTGCCCTTGACTGTACATGCAATGTGAATAGTGTTCCCCTTACCTGTCTCTTTGATGTCCCTGTAACAATGCACTGCTGTGTAGAGTTATACACTGGATAAAACCCTTTCTCTCACAGGTTACATTTTGCCAGGGTGTTTTATTACAGAAAGAGAACTGAAACCAGAACAGCTGCTAACAAATCTAATCCAGCTCATGGCTTCAAACCTGTGCTTTTAACTCAGTCTTCAAATGTACATGAGATACTGGATCCACAAGAGATACTTTTTCCTATATGTGCTTAGAGATCCCATTGAGCCACTAAAGATTTATGTTTCTTTCCTTAAAGACCAAATTATACTTTACATTCATTAAAATGAAAACATTTTTCCTATTTGTGTATGGTTTATGTGATTTGAAGTCATTAGGACTCAATGCAGTAATTAGACCTGCAAAAAGTCCCATTGATGCAGCTTGATAAATTTCATATTATGCTTTTTGATATAACTTCTTTTGACTTTAGACAATCTTCATAAAAACATTCAAGCTTTAAAATATCTGAAAGTAATGTCATTTTTACATGTCTTTGAATACTCTTAATGTTTTTGACAAATGTAATAATAAATGTAGTCTTTATTCAGTGCCATTGTAAGCACTTTATTATGAAACAACTATATTCTTCTATTTCACTGCTTATACACTGGGCATAGGCACTGATGGAATGCAGGAATATTTGATGACCATCTGAGACTTAGTGCCTAGTAAGTAGAATGTTACTGAGAGTTATTACTTTCCTCTCATGAGAAACTCTCTCCCATGTTATTCATCTCTGTGTTGTCTTGTAAATGATTCTGCTTATGTAGGCCATCTATTGACATGGTCCACGTAAAGTGCACACCCCTTGAAATGTATAGTATTACAGCTGCCAACTCATAAAAGCAAGGTACCGGAGAACAATGGAGAGCCACAAGCAGTCATTACAAGATGGTCAAAAGAAGTATTTCAACAGAGCTAATTCAGCTCTAAACAAGAAAGACACAAAGGGTTTCAGAGAAGAAACATTTTTGAATTGGTGTCTAGAAGACCAAGCAAAATTAGTTTTTATATCCATCACTGATGAAAAAGCTAGACTCAGAGTGAACACCTAAAACCTCAGGGTCAGATACAGTGTACACATGTAGATCCCCAGTGTTAACTGGCCAGTCAGCTTACTCATTCAAATAATTTCAATTTGTGAGAAACCCTGTCTCAGAAAACAGACAGATGGAAAGCCATACAGTAAGACCCAGACTTCTGCTTCTGACACCCACACATGTGCACACAAGAGCAAATAAACACAAACACCTATACATGAATTACACATATAAACACCCATACACACAGCACAAGCAAGAGTTAAAACTAGAATGCTTTATTAGAGGAAAGGATAAAAAATAATAAATGCATAAATAAATAAATAAATAAATAAATAAATAAATAAATGGGATTAGTGACACTGGGAGATGGCTCAGTGGCCAAGAGCACTTCTGTAAGCATGGGTGTCTGAGGTGGAATCCCCTGCACTCTCATAAAATCTGGGAATGACAATAAGGTGGACCCTGGGTAGTCTGGTCGGTCAGCCTTTGATTCAGTGGTAGAACCTGTCTCAAGGGCTTAAGGTTGAAAGTGAGAGAAAGGGATATAAAGTATCTTTCTTCTGCATGTGTTAATATGGGCATAAACACAGACACACACACACACACGTACACACACAATTACATTTGGAAATACCTTTATTCTGGAAAAGGGATCATGCCTGACTTAGTGCCCTTCCTGAAGCAGGGGAAGTATGTCAGGAACTTATTCCTGTCTCAGTCACCACTGTTGCACTCAATTTTCCCCTCTGAAGAGCTTGTATGCAGGTTAAGTGGGGACTGAAGCTGTACAGTATCATTGAAGCAAGATCTATCCACAATAACTTTCTATCAGAAGCTTGCAATGTTACAAATAGGGATTGGAAACTCCTGTTTTACTTTGTTTTTATTAATACAATATTTACTTGTCTTCTCTTTGTCAAACCCTGAGCCAAGCACTTTCCCCAGACTACTTGGGGAGGTCCAGAAAAAGGAACACACAAGGCAGATGAGACACGAAGAAACTATGGGAGGTGGAAGTGGAGATAGCTGCTTCACGTGGAAAAGAGAATGAGAAAGGCCATCATTAGGCAAAAGAGCCCCATGGCCTCTGAGAGGGCAATGCCCAGAATTCTGTAGAAGAATTGTTTCTTCAGAGAAGGGTTCCTGGCTTAGCCAATGAAGAGACTCCCCAAAACAGTCCAAGTTCCTACCCCAGAGCCAGCCACCCCAACTACAACAACCCAAGCTCCAATCAACTTGGCAGCTGTATCAAGGTCCTTTGAAACATCGTTGGTTTGGAAGCTGCGAACGCCAAGCTGCTGAAGCTCTCAACAGTTGGCATCTGTGGTCACTTTAACTCCACTGCAGACTACTCAGCAGCTGAGAGGTGCTCTTGATTCAGGGAGTGGATAGAGATGAACTTGGAGAAGGCATACATTTTCAGGGTTGAGAGGCCGTGGCAGGAGAGCTGCTTCTAGGGTAGAGCAGACATTGTAAACTAAGCAAAACAGGATGGAGGAAGGAAGGAAGAAAGAAAGGAAAAAAGGCAGGGAGGGAAACAGGGAGGGAGGGAGGGAGGGAGGGAGGGAGGGAGGGAGGGAGGGAGGGAAGGAGGGAGGGAGCATAGCTTTTGCTATGCAAAGAAGAATGGGATGCTTGTGTGTTTGGATGGATGATAGAGGAGTATGTGAGGACTAATTGGAAAACAGTGCCTAGCACAAATTTGGAATATGAACAAACCTGACCCTAGGGAAGCTATTAACTCAAACTTTGAGCTTTGTAAAATGCTGTCATTTAATATCTTCTAAGTAGGACTCAGGAGAGTCCACTGTGAATGGCAGATTGGAAATATCACTACCACCATTTTCAGGGTGGTGGTGGGTGATAGTCAACCCACTGTACACTCCAGTGTAGTGACACTGGGAGATGGCCCAGTAGCTTGGGCCTTGTATCTTCTCAGTAGTTGTTAGCTCCACTATAGTATTCTGTCAAATATAAAGAAGACAAAGCAATTTGAGCTGGCTTCAAGCACTTCCATAAGTGAAAATATAATGATGGTCAATTAGAGATGATTTCCTAAACCACATTCTGAAATCATTAACACTCAGAATGCCAAGCTCTTAAATAGCTTCAGGCATTTCCCACATGCACAACATCACATAGCCTTTGTGTCTTGCTTGTTGTCATGGAGGAAATTCATTACTTAACTTCTTAGGTTTGAAGGGAGTGGAGTTTCATCAGGTACTGGCTCTAAAATCTCACCTTTATGAAGGTGAAAATTCTATCTAGGATACTGTTCATTCTGTATTAATTATTCCATCTTATTTTAAACTTGCCTTGGTCTCAGGAGCACAGATTTGCATCTATCTAGAATTTGTGTCCAGAGAAGTAGGGAAGTATAATCTACAGAATTCTTACTATGTGCCATAGTAGGTTTTAGGTGTTTTTGCCTGATGTAGAGGAGACTTTGAGGACACATAGTATGTAACCTTACAAAGTTGGCTTCTTGGCCATCTATGAGGGATATTTTGCTTTTCTCACCCCATCTTAAAGAAGCAATAGTTTTCCCCAGAATAAGAATTTGGATGGCATATTAATTTGAAGTAGTTATTATTTTTTTAGATGATAAAGCTACAGACTGTGAAATGCTCTGTGGCTCAGTGCTTGTCAGTAATGCCAATGATCAATTACATAATTGTATCCAGTCCCTGACTTATAATCTCATATTATGTATGAATTTGTCTTGGCTGTAGTTTTAAAAAGACTGTTCTGGGGGCTGTATTCCATCAATCAGAAAGCCATATTTTCACAAATTAATCATATATCCTTAAATATTCCTTGCACTTAGTAGGTGATTATTATATACTTAAGGTGATAATTAACAAATTGAGCAGATCTAAAATCACTTAGGCGACAAGCCCTGGGCCTGACTGTGATGGAACTACTAGAATTAAATTGAGGAGATGCATCTTAAATATAGACAATACCATTCCAAAGTCTGGGGCCTCAGTTTAAAGAATTGTTGTGGCCATGAAAGCAGGCTTTAGGGAAAATATTTTATCATGTATGGAAAGGCCTGACAACTTAGATGATTCCATATTTAGTGACAGGTGTGTGAAGTGGTATCTTTTCACATCGTAGTTCAGGGAGCATAGACAGAAGTAGAAGTACTAACAAGCTCTAACACATAAGGTACTTCTCTTTCTTCTGATATTCCCCATTTGGGTTCACCATCCTTAAGTTTTCATAACCTCTCTAAACATCAGCCTAGTTCTAAGTGTTCAAACTCATGAGCCAGTTGGTGACACTTCAAATCCAAGGTACTAAAACTTCTCACTAAACCTATAAGTTAAATGTTGACTCACTATGTAAAATAGACATAGTACAACTTGAAAAGTCCCAATAATATCTTAGTAGTTCAAATAATGCAAATAATGGCAATTCTGTACTAATCTCAAGATAATCTCTTACTTTTAAGCAATTGTAAAATAATAAAATAAATGAAAACCCAAGCTACAAATATCTCCATGAAAAATAAAAGGGATGGGAAGCTAGCAAGGGAAAAGAGAGTAAATTACTCTGAACCCCAATAGAGTAAAAGCAGAACTGTGCAGTGCCTGGGGAAGTTCCACAATTCCATAGTTCATCAAGGTAAGGAAAGCATGATGACTGGGCAAGCTGCAGAGTTCTACAGCACCTTAGAAAAGGGAAGCAAAGTGCCGGGAGAAGTTCTATCTTCATTGGTTGGAGCAGAAAGTATCAACTCTTCACATCTTGACAAATCAGGAAGAAAAAACCAGGCTTAGATTAAGGGTAAGACCTTAACCTCAAGAAGTTCCCCTGGATGCCTAGGTTCTACCTGCCAAAGGTACCATGACTACCCAAAACAGCAACATGAGAAGATAAAGCATCTCCTCACACACCTGCAGGAGACATTGCATAACATATTATAGTCAAAGTTTCATTTTAGAATATTTTAAAACTAATTCCTCATTATAGGGTAGATGGGAATGGTGAGTGGTAAAATAAAGAGATATAGCTAGAAATCAAGGAAGACAGAATAAGAAAAGAGAAAAACCTCATCTTAGACAGATTGAGCTTGCAGATGGTATCTTCGAAAAAAGGGGGGTAGCCTTAATGTGTAGCATGTTGTAGTTAGAGGTAACATGGGGTGAGCCCATTCTCTAGACCTATTTCACAGGATGCAGTCTCCTTGTCCATGGCAACTAGACTTTCTTAAACCTTCTACCCACTCCTTCTTGCTTTGTAGGAAGCATTGAAAAAAGTTATTCCCTTTGCTGGAATGAAGGTTCACAAATCAGACACCAATCCTATACCATTTGATCTCAGCTAAAACATTTGTATTCTGGAAAATCTTTTCCTTGCATTCTTGCCCTCCTCCATTTTAAAATAGGTCTTCACAGTACTAAAAAAGAAATAAAGCATTGTGTATTCTCTCACATAAGGTTTTTTCACAGCATTAAATTATGTCTCTAATACGATATCTATTTTATTAATATGTGACTCTTCCAATGCAATGGGAGGTCTGAGACAGCTGAGATTATGAGTAATTTATTCATCTTTGTTTCTTTTGTGTTGAATATTACTTAATAAAAATCACCGGAGAGCTTTAATACAATATGATAAAGGAAAAAAATTGTTTTATGAGAGGGGAAACAACCATATTTTTCATAGAATATTATTGTTAGTTAAATAACTAGCAAGGAATAGTAGAAGAGAATTTTGAAGAGAGGGAGAGAACAAAACAACCAACCTAAGAACTATGTACAAGAAGCTCCTACAGTCAAAAGACTGCCTTGTTCAATTCATAGGCAGCCAGACATATTGCACTAAACCCCTTCTTCAAGGTCAACTTCAGGTTAGTTCCCAGACCATCAAACTAAAGTTCAGTTATGCTATATGAGACCAAAAACACATGTTCTTTCATAAGATAGCCCACATTTCTTTAATAACGGAATCACTATAGAGTTCCATAGTGTGTTGACCCCACTCAAATCTTGAATCTGTACACCTACTCATCAACATGCTTTTCTTGATAGGCAAGAAAGAAGAGTAATAGCTTAAGGTAATAAGCTTTTATCAGATTCCAGGCCCTCGAGATATTATCTAGATGACACTGCCCAAATAAACAAGCATCCTCGTGCATGATGGTCTGAATGCAGCATGATTACATAGTTCACAACATTGTGCAGAAGGAAACTATTTGAAATACTTTGGGTGCAGGGAGTATAACACTAATATATGATAAATTGCATTGGATTTGTCATTTTGATTTTGTCTTTTACATGCTCTGAAGCTAAATGTTCAGGAATTGAATAAGGGACCAGGATAAACACTGCACTGGCTTCATCATTATCATCACATCACATCCATCACCACTTTCTTCATCTCCATCATCATCAAACTAGATGATGTTTCTGTGTGCCATTATTCTGGTCAGTGTTAAAATGATTCTGACTACATCTCTGCTAATTCTATGTCATATTTAAGGGCTCCTTCCCCACCAAAACAATCTGAAAAAGAAACAAGTGCAGAACTGAACACAGAGATGGCTGGCTGCCTGGAACTGTCTCATTAACAGCTGCTATCAGCTGAGTGTGCAGTTTTCTGGGCAGGCAGGCAGCAGTCTAGCAGAACGCTTAAAGATCTAATGATCATCTCCAGTTTTGATTTCTGTGCTACCATAAGAAATTTTAAAACGAGATAAAATGCTGAAGTGGTGAGTTTACATAGAAAGAAACTAATGTCTTTTATTTGTTTATGTTTTAAGGAAAAAACGTATGACTCACAAACACATTTGGTGAATTCTAGCTCAATTATACTTGAATTCCATGGTAACCTAAGGACCCAAATATCTCCTTTACCAATTTTCTCTGGATAAGGGAGGGACTATAAATAGAGAAAGTAGTGACAGAGAGAGCATCTTATCTACATTCATTTCATCTTGAATACTCCCACTACTAGAAAGCAGCCATGGGATTTCAAACACAGTTGGGAATCTGTCAGAGTCATTTCAAATGCAATTCATTAGCTCCCTACTGTAGATACAATGTCTATGCTTTAAACTATCCCTCCCCATTCATCCTTATGGCTGATTAACACAGTATGTACTGGTCAAAGTTAATACAGGACCATGGTTTTTATATTACAAGACACTTCTGCCACCTGCGTGATCTTACATCTCCAGTTTACAATGATTTCTCCACATTTCCATGGTCACTTTTTTGAAATATGCTGGATGATTGTTTGCAATCTTTTTCCAGAGAGAGACTAGATGTGCTTATGCTTGCCCTTGGGTGGTACTGGTGTTATTACTGTTAGAGTGCTTAGAGAGACAAACACTTAGGTCATCAGTGATAAGTATCTTAGAAACCCAATGTATTATTTATTGTTTGCAGTTAATATTTGTAAAGTGCTTTGAGGTCCCAGGGCAAAGCTGGAACACAAACAAGAGGTGTGTACACAATTATCAATACTTCACTGGGGATTATAACCACTTCTGTGAAGAGTGTATTTATATGTAGACATTCACACTAATACTTAAATGGTTTTAAAACAACCAGGGCATTGTTTAGCCTGTCGATAGCTTGAATTAATTTACAGACTGCTCAAGAACACAGTGCAAGCTCATCACATTCATAACACATTACAAGATACACTCTCAACCCCAGAGACCACACAATGTTTCCACAATTTACCACAGTGACACTCCTATACTTTGAAAGGGATTTTGTAATACTTGAGGACAGGTAGGAGGAATTTGAGTATCATGATGACTAAGCTTTACCAGAAATCCTCTACTAACTATGAAGCAGAACAGGAAACTAAACCAGTCTTTTCAATTGTTTTCTCTGTAATTAAGTACATAAAATTAGATTTCTGCCAATGAGTCTCAATCATCCTAATGCTTTAACCATTTAGTTCAATTCCACATGCTGTGGTGACCCCAACCCATAAAATTATTTCATTGCTACTTTGTAATTGTAATTTTGCCACTGTTATGAATTGTAATGTAAATATCTGATATGCATACTGTTTGATACTTGACCCTTATTGAGGCCTACAATGAATATAAATCTAGTAGGCAAAGTATCATAAAT
The DNA here is from genome assembly GCF_004785775.1 of Grammomys surdaster. Classification (NCBI taxonomy): domain Eukaryota; kingdom Metazoa; phylum Chordata; class Mammalia; order Rodentia; family Muridae; genus Grammomys; species Grammomys surdaster. Next base: position 3,036,116 of record NW_021605506.1, read on the forward strand.
CTGTAACCCAAGTTCTTCTATAGTTAGAGGGGAAGCAACAGCTGGAGAATCTCAGGGAAGTTGGGCTAACTTACTCATTACACATGGTAAAGAATAAGAGGCCTTGCATCCAACAAAAAAGGAAGGTGAGAGCCAACAGCTGAAGTTGCCCTCTGATGCCATCAACTGTAATACAGGAAGGTATTGTGTAAAGCAAGAAAGTGACCTGGTTCTACCATATAGTCAGCTTGTAAACATGGTTTCTCCCTGGTTTCCCTCAGCAGTTTCTACAACAGCTACTGTCTGTTACTTAAGGTAATTTTGTTGGCAGATCCTATTTCTATTGCCATTCAATGAGAAATAACTTCTGACAGCTTGCACAGGCTTCTGCCAGAGCACCTGTCTTTTATTTAAACATGAACTACTTCTCTGTATAAAACAGCTGGATAGAAGGCTGTGCCTTAATTAGCATCTTCTCTCTGGGGATTTGTACTCAATAAATTCATTCTTCAGACAAAGTACAGCTGGTGAGATGAAACAACAGAGCAACTTGTCTATAATTTTAAGAGAAACTTACAAATGTTTGTGTGTACACATGCCTGATGGAGGGGCTCATTGTTATTAGAGATAGTAGAAGCCCAACTCTCTCCTTAACCAATTAGGACTAGACTATGTGTTACAGTGGGCATACACACAGATTTTAAAGAGTGCCAGCTGAAAGTCTGTGATTTGTACCCCTGTTTCTATCTTTAAGACAGGGTCTCATGTGGTCCATTATGATTTCATAGTCCATATATAGCCAACAATGACTTTGAAATTATGATCTTTCTTTGGCCTTCCATATGTCAACTGTTGAGATTAAGCCATGCACCACCATACCTGGTATATGTGATACTGAAGATGAAAATCAAGCTTCACGTAGCCAACATAAGGGCTTTGCCAACTAAGCCCCAGAGCCAGCATGATATGCTTCTTTATAAAGAGGAAGTTTATTTAAGCCCATTCTGTTTTATTTCCTTCATTATGGCTTGCAATAATGCTGATATCATCTATCACATAAAATTACAGACCGAAATGAATAGCAAGTACTGTGTGACCTTGTAACCTAGTAAGTCTCCTGATATGCAGGGTTAATAGCAACTCTCTCTTAGACAATTCCTAAACGATTAACCACTGTAATAATAAATAAAGAAGCTACTTCTCAGGTACAATCAACTACATTTTCACAGTTCAGAGGGGACATTTTTTTGTTTGTTTTTTCAGTGTAAACCTATTTTCCTAGCCATGATTTTTTTAAATTATCTTCTATAAATCAAACTGCCTCCAAACTCACTAAGCAGCTGAGAAGCACCTTAAATTTCTGAGCATCAAGCCTCTACCTTTCCCCACAAGTATCAGGCTTATATGCATGTGCCACCACCATGGGTGGTTTTATGAGAATTAATCAAGGATGTTCCACAACAAAGATAGCTACATTCCTGGCCATAAATTTTTTTTCTGATTGTCACACTGAAGAGAAACTATGTATACATGATAAGATGTCATATGATACTTTAATAGCCATACACATTGTGTCAGTGTATCTACACATTGTGTCTTGTGATAGTTTAATTATTTGAACACATTGTGCAATTTTACAATAAGCTTAGAGAAAGCATGCTCCTCATTCATCATTTCACTAAGATGAAAATTTTTGAATTATTGTTTTATAGCTTTTGAAAGGCATATTGTATTATGATTTATAGTCACTACAAAAATAACACACAGGGGAACTTTTTATTCTTAACATATTAGCCACTGGTCACTTTAGCCATTATGGTTAATAGCTTTGACCACTTTTCCACACTCCTTATTCTTCCAGGGTCCAATAAATAATACTCTTTCAACTTCCATGAGATGAACAATTTCAATTCCACACATAAGTGAGATCATATGGCTCTTGGTTGGTTCATTTCACTTACAATATGATGGCTTTTGATGATCTACCAAAACTATATTTGTTATTCTTGTGTGCATATATGTATATATGTACCCTTGTTTATGTGGAGTATGTGAGTGTGGCTACAAATATGTGTGCATATAGAGATATAGGTCAACAAACGCTATCTTTATTGCTCTTACCTTATCTTTTGTGACAGAGTCACTCTTTACTTGTTCAGTTTATAGAGTCAATTAGAATAGTGAACAAGCTATACCTAAAAATCTGCTTGACATTAAGCCCAATGTTGGGAATAAAATCATATACTTTCATATCCAGGTATCTTATATAGATGCTAGAGATATAACCCCTAATGTCATGCTTTTGTGGCAAGGATTTTAATGACTGAGCTATCTTTCTCCATTTTATTATTATTTACCTTCTTTCATGCTACAAAATTATGTGACAAAGTAGAATGAAGGGGACAAAGGCATATCAGCTTCTGACTTTAGAGAAGCCTTAGTCCAAACTAGCAGGGAAGAAAGGCAGACAGACTATCTCAGATATGCCAGCACTCCCTCAGACAGAGCCATCTTCATTGCTGGAAGCAGAAGTGGAAGACTGGATCCTTCAGAGTGTACTAAGCATAGCTTCTTTGTCAGTATGAACCAAATTCCTAAAGGAAGCACTGCCATAAAATAGTGCCACAAGCTGGGACCAATCATTGAATCTGTGATCCTGAGGAGCACATTCAGTTCCAACTGTGACATACACATTGCTATTAATGGTATGGCTGTGTTCTCTGAGATAGTAAATCATTCCTAAAAGGTTACAGAACTGGCAGTATTCCTCTTAACAGTTTGAATGCTACCCCAGCCATGGCTGAGAAAAAAAGTTAAAGGTGACTTTTTGGTTAAACATATCTCTTAGCAGACAGGTATTTAGAGGGAACAAGAGTAGGGGCAACTAAAGACAACAAATTAAAGGGCTTATGCTCTCAAAGAGCCTTGATCAGAAGTAACAGACAACAACAGAAGAAACTTAGAGGAAAAATTATACAACACAGAATAGAAAACACAGCTGTCTTAAGAATGGCTCTATCAAGGTCAGGATAGGCATGAAATTTCATTGACAGATGGATTGTGTCTAGCTAGCAATTCTAATAATGAATGCAGAAACTGAGATTTTATTTTTAAATCAGTCTGTCTTCCTCTGTGCAAGAATGCTTCTAAGGGGTTTGTCAGAAGAAAACTGCAGAAGATCTCAGTTTTCAAAGGCTTTGGAAGAAGATGTAAGTCAAGTCTCAAACTTCTCATGGGCATGAGGAAGCAAAATAAAACCCAGGAAGTCATTATCATGGGAGAGGAAAGGGTCCACACCACAGCCACTGCTAAACCTCTCACCTGCTTTTTACACAACGTTTTCCAAAATGGAACTCACGTCTATATGCTTGCATAGCAAGCCCTTCACAGACAAAAGTTTCTTCCCAGTGCCCATTAGCTGACATATGTAGTAAGCTCTTTACTTAATGAACTATCTTCTCGAGTACTCTACAGATAGCTCTTCAGTTCTGGTCCAGGAGTGGCTGGTCCCTGGTATCCCATGCAGGTACACTGAGCTTTCTCTTCTTCCAGGGCCAAAGCAACTCCTGACATCATATATGTACACTGGCAAACACACTCCAGAACATCTCCTAAACCTTCAGTTCTCATTTTTGCTTTTAATGATGAGCATCAAATTGGTGTGGTGAAGAAACGTACAAAGGTGGAACATGATTGTACTGATCCATGAGACAAAATGTTGGCCATAAGTCAGCTTTGTAAAACCATTGCCACATTCAAAACAGTAGTCTATACATAGATAACGAAAGGCTCTGGGCAAAACAATAGGACAAGAGAGCTTATTAGTCCTTCCAGGATTAGTTCTGTCCTTTAAGGTAGCTTTCCCAGAATAAAACTCAAAGGCATGATTGGTTCTCTACCTCCTGTAGACCAATGTGTACTGTGCCTATCAGTCCTGCCATAAATATAACTCTTGTGCTGTGTAGAATCCTAGGTTCAAATTTATTGAATTCTTAGAAGGATAATCAGTATCCATACTGCTGAACTCTCAGACCATAATAAATGCCAGAGTTTGTTAAATAAACCACTTGCTGCAAATGTATGATTTCTTTCTAGGTTTTCCATTTCTTTTTTTCTTTTCTTCGTTTTTTTTTAAATGCATAGATGTGTTTGTCTGATGTGTATGAATACCACATGTGTGCTGGTATCAGTGGATGCCAGAAGACAGGGTTGGATCTTGTGGCACTGGAATTACATTTTGTAGTAAGCTGATGTGGAGGTGCTAGGGGTTGAAGTAATGTCCTCTGGAAGAACAACAAGGACTCTTAACTACTGAACCATAGCAAAACCATTCTGCGTATTCTCTTTAGGGGGACAAGAACAGTATATTATACAGTGTGTGCATATGTGTATGTGTGTGTGTTTGTGTGTATATGTTTGTGTACATGTCTAGAGGCCCTTGGTTGAGGAAAGGAGTCATCCTTCATTGATCTTCACCTTGTATATTCAGGCAGGGCATTTGAACTGAACAAAAAGCATGTAGAAAGTGTTAGTATCACTAACCAGTCCACCATGCAAAGCTAAACTTTTACCTGGGCTCTAGTGATCTGAGCAATCATATTCATTCTTGCTTGAGATGTACTCTATTCACTGAGGCATTGGGAGAGTCCACATAAGCTTTGTTGGGGGAAAAAACTGTGCTTCCTACAATTCTTTATTCACATGTTTCATTCTGGTTGAAGACATGGATTCAGCTGGTGTACAATCTTATTCTTAGATACTGTCTTGCTGGTTTTTCACTTGAGATAGTTATACTTTGATTTCTATGTGAAATCTAATTGCTTTAGTTAAATTTTCTCTCTGTTGCCAAAACGTAAACAAGTATAGCCCATGATCTAAGATCTTCAGAGAGAAAAAGGTAACATCGGTGTTTGTTCCATAAATATCAGTAATCTGGAGCAAAAATGAGTCTGCCTAGATATTACTGAGACATTGAGCCATTTTTCTGTAAGCCATCTTTTCTTCTTGGCTTCCTTTCTTCTTCTTCTTCTTCTTCCTCCTCCTCCTCCTCCTCCTCCTCCTCCTTCTTCTTCCTCTCTCTCTCTCTCTCTCTCTCTCTCTCTCTCTCTCTCTCTCTCTCTCTGTTCCTCCCTCTCTCTCTCCCTCTATGTTTCTCTCTCCCCGTTTCTTTCTTCCTTTCTCTTATTTTTTTTTTCAAAATTTAAGGGAAAAAGAAACCTTCTGGGTAAAGATGTGCTTTTTCAATACACTCACGCATGCTCTCAGTTAGAAGGAAGATCCTGAGTACATCATATCTGCCCATGAACAGTGCATAGAGTATGATTCAGCACTGGATTCCCTGTGTACTATGAAAACAAACACATATACAATAGAATGACTATAATAGTTACTGTACTGGTTTAAAGCCATTAGTTTAGTCTCAGTAGATGAAGGAGAGAGTTAAATAGCCTAAGGTCCCAAAGTTCTAATAAAAAGGAAGATAAAAAAATCCTTTTTAGTTCATACGTATGCATCTTTGGAATCCACATTGGGTGCATGCATGCTCATATTTATGTGATTTAACATTTGAGAGTTGGTGGACATGTGTGCATGTGGAGGTCAGAGGCTGATAACTAGCCTCACCTACAATCAAATTTCCTACTTTATTGAGGAGACACAATTTCTAGATAAAACTATTTTATTTAACCAGCATTTTATGTGCATTCTGTCCCAGCCCACCCAGGTGCTGATATTACATGAAGGTTACTATTCCCTCCAGGCTTTTATGTGGAGATCCAAATGCTCATTCCTTGTACTCATCCTGGTGATTATGCACTAAGTACATTCTCCACTGAGTGAGCACCAATGGTGAAAGGTCATAATAAATAAAGCAGGTGTGAAACACAGACTGCATTGACTCCTTTCTCATTGTTTGAATGGTTTCTAATTGATGTACATTTATTTGGCTCACAGTTTAACACAAAGAAGAAGGAGAAGAAGAAGAAGAAGGAGAGGGAGAGGGAGTGGGAGACGAAGAGGGATAGGGAGAGGGAGAAGAAAAAGGAGGAGGAGAAGGAGGAGGAGGAGGAGGAGGAGGAGGAGGAGGAGGAGGAGGAGAAGTTGGCTAGCCTAATTACAATCATGCCATTATAAAAGGAGGAGGGAAGATAGTAAGATCCAGAGGTTGTTCTGCTTAACTTACAGCAGCAGTGAGATTAGAACTATACATGATTAAGTAAAAGTCTTGTGAAGAAGGGACACAGTTGAGGTGCACTGGCTATTGAAGTTTGTTGTGGTAGACACAGCCAGATTTTTTTTTTCAGAGAATTAGCCTGGCAAAATTGTTGTTGCTCCAGTGCATAGTCCCAGACTCATGCATATAATGTCAACGCTAATTGGACTCTGTGAAATATGGAAAATGAGATAAAGACAGGAGGAAGACATGACAGACAGGAGCCTAAATGGAGTTGGAGGGAAAATCAAGCAGTGATAAAATTAAAGTCATCATACAAACATGAAGTTCTCAATGAATGTATAAACAAAGATTATTACTGAACAGCACTGATAGTTGATTAAAATTCCAAACCAACATCAGAATGTAGTGTGTTAAGGAGGCTCTTACTACCATGTTGCTTGTTGAGAAAACTTTAGTAGTAGAAAACAGGAAACTCCAATGATCATGTGGTTACAATCTACAAACTTTGGTGGGAGTCGAATATGCAAATTATAAGGATTTAATTTCAGAGTCAAAATGCAGCCTTCCGTCTTTCAACTGATACCCTATTGAGACTTGGTCTGTGAATCTCTAGTTAACAGACAATGACAATGCCATGATAAAACTTCTGGGAAGTGCTTAGGTAACAGACAACCTCAATGCCAGACAGATCACCTTGGATGAGAGTTTATATCAAACTCATGCATCTTGTTCCCTACTCCCTTCTCTGCCTCCTGCCTTGTAATCAGAGACCTCAATGCAGAAGACTTGTGCTGAGAATTCCCAACTCCATCCTCACAAAGTTATATGAACATACTTTACCCACATGAGCGCAGATACTCTCCTTCAGAGCCCCTGACTGATCCCTTCACATATTGCTATATTCTTGTCTGGCCATTACATCAAAAATTCTTCTAACAAACTTGTTATTCCCCTACTACATTATTTGAGGGTCCTCTTTAAGCCCTCCAATCTATAACCCAACATAGAATGGAGATACTTGTCCCATGTAAAATTCAGCTAAACCAAGATGAGGCAAGGACTTCACATCTAATGATCTTTATATCCATCCAGAGTTTAGACCTGTAGGTACAATCCAATGTGAAGGCTTTAGACAGGCTCAAGGCCAGCCCTGTGTCACACAGAAATTGTTTTTGATTTGTTTTGTGCTGTTTGGATGCTCACTGAGGTATAATGTATAGTTATATTACAAAAATAACTTGTGTTCTTAGTAAGACAACTCACTTTCACAGATGCATGCATGCAGATCAGGAGACAGAACAATACAGAATCCCCACATTACTGCTAATTCCCTTATTCCTACTAACATTTTCTATAACTACTTTTATCTTAAACTAGCAGAGATTGATTGAGTAAAATTTTAAAATTTACAACAGATTGGATATTCGATAATATGATGCTTTTATTGGTAATTTCTTTTGATGTTGGGAGATTTATCAATTTAATATTTTGGAAATATATGACACATTAGGTGCTTAAATGGACTACATAAGAGTATTCAGCTTTAATAAGAAATAAGCAATGTAGAAGAAAGTTGAAGGTGGCATTCATGCCGAAGCCTTTCAAAAATGCTAATTCCTGAAAGGAAATTCGATTTCTAACCTGTGTCTTTAATATTTTTCTGCTTAAAATTTTTTATATATTTTCTTATATTCTTTCATTTCTGCTATTTCTGTATCCTTCCAACCTATTTGTTCAAATTCTCTCTTTCTCTTTTCCTCCCCACCCATCTCTCATATAAAGGAATGACAAAAATAAAAGTAGAACCCAACAAACTAAAAAAGAAGAAAACTCAGATGACAAAAAAATCATAAACATAATAAATTAAAAAGCACATAACATACACATACACACAAACACACAAACACAAACAAACACACACACACACACACACATACACTCACACACATACACACACAGAGAATATACCCTGAATGCGGCTGATATTCCCAGAGACACACCATTGGAGAAAATTTTCTGTTCCCAAGAATGCTTCAGTTCTTCATGACTTCTTTGTTTAATCTGAGACTTGATGCCTAGTTTCTCTTTTCATTGTTTGGATTTTGTCTGTTTTGAACCTGTCCAGGTATTGCACATACTACCTCACAGTCTCTGTGAGAAAGCTGTTGATGATACCATTATCCTCCAGTAATATTAAGAGTACCTGCCAACACCATGAACACTAGTCAGCCGATGATTCTAGGGTGACACCATATGGAGTTCTCTGAGATATAACTAAGTGGTAAAATATGCATCAGTCCTGGTGTATCTCAAAGAAACAGTTTCCTTGGAATCAACCATCACCTCTGCCTCTTACAATCCAGCCTACCATGGAAGCTGGTTTTAAGATCAAAGAACAACAGGACTGCCTGCAACTTAAGGGAGTTTGGAGACAACATTCTTAACAGAGGATTCCTTGAGTCCACAGACCTGATGATGCTTTGATTTCTCTCAAAAATCCAGGTAAATGCGACTTAGATGCCTAATTACTTAACTGCCTCATTGAAGAGAACAAAATATCTGATCCAAACAACTAGTCAAAAATTTATCTGGACTCACAGGTAAAAAGGATGTCCATCATAATAGGAGAATGATGGCACCAAAGCTGTTAATGGCAGCATCCTGAGTCAGAAAGCAGACAGTGGGGACTTTGAGACTACTATGCTTAGGCTTCATCTAGTGTGGAATAAGAGTTCCCTGTGGAGCAAGATGTAGAACAACTCTCGGCTCCTCCAGTACCATGTTTGCCTGCAAGCTGCTATGCTTCCCCACCATTGTGATGATGGATTAAACCTTTGAAACTCTGGTTGGTGGGGAGTTTGATTTGGAGATGAACTTTATTATCCAGGATGCTAAGAGCATAACATGCATGACAGAGCTTTTGGAGCACTGTGATGTAACATGCCAAGCAGAAATATGGAGCATGTCTACAGCCATCCTACGAAAAAGTGTTCGGAATTTACAGACCAGCACAGAAGTGGGCCTGATTGAGCAAGTGTTGCTGAAAATGAGATGACATGATAGCAGATCTTCTAGTGGATATGCTGGGAGTTCTTGCAAGCTACAGAATCACTGTCAAGGAGCTGAAGCTTTTATTCAGCATGCTTCGAGGGGAAAGTGGAATCTGGCCAAGGCATGCAATAAAATTATTGTCAGTTCTTAATCAGATGCCACAAAGACATGGTCTTGATACATTTTACAATTTTCCTGGTTGTAGTGCTGCGGCAATTGCATTGCCTCCCATTGCAAAGTGGCCTTATTTGAATGGCTTCACTCTCAACACTTGGTTTTGAATGGACCCATTAAATAATATTAATGTTGATAAGGATAAACATTATCTGTATTGTTTTCATACTAGCAAAGGAGTAGGCTACTCTGCTCATTTTGTTGGCAACTGTTTGATAGTCACGTCTCTGAAGTCCAAAGGAAAAGGTTTCCAGCACTGTGGGAAGTATGATTTCCAGCCTTGCAAGTGGTACATGATCAGCATCATCCACATCTACAATCTATGGAGGAACAGTGAGATCCGTTGTTATGTTAATGGCCAGCTGGTATCCTATGGTGACATGGCTTGGAATGTTAACACAAATGATAGCTATGACAAGTGCTTTCTTGGATCTTCAGAAATTGCTGATGCCAATAGGGTATTCTGTGGCCAGCTTGGGTCTGTGTATGTGTTCAGCGAAGCTCTTAACCCAGCACAGATATTTGCAGTACATCAGTTAGGACCTGGTTATAAGAGTACCTTCAAGTTTAAATCTGAGAGTGATATTCATTTGGCAGAGCATCACAAACAGGTATGATGGGAAGCTTGAGAGTAGTATTGCCTTCTCCTACAACGCCCAGGCCACAGATGCTCAGCTTTGCCTGGAGTCCTCAGCAAAAGAAAATGCATCCATCTTTGTGCACTACCCACATGCATTGATGCTCCAGGATGTGAAAGCTATAGTAACGCATTCAATTCATAGTGCAATCCATTCAATTGGAGGGATTCAAGTATTTTTCCCACTTTTTGCTCATCTGGGTGGAAAAGGCTTTTTAGTCATTGGCTACTTACTTGAAAAGTCATCAAGAGTTCACATAACTAGAGCTGTCTTGGAGCAGTTTTTATCATTTGCAAAATACCTGGATGGCCTGTCTCATGGAGCACCGTTGCTGAAGCAGCTTTGTGACCACATTTTATTCAATCCTGCCATGTGGATACACACACCTGCAAAGGTTCAACTTTCCCTATACACCTACTTGTCTGCTGAGTTTATTGGAACTGCTACCATCTATACCACCATACGCAGAGTTGGGACAGTATTGCAGCTAATGCACACATTAAAATATTACTACTGGGTTATTAACCCTGCTGACAGCAGTGGCATTACACCTAAAGGATTAGGTAAGCACCTCTGTGACCTCATTTTAATTTTTCTGTGTTTAGATCCTGGGTACTAAATCTGTAGTACTAGATCCTAGGTACGAGGTCTGTAGTACTAGATCCTAGGTACTAGTACAGTGTACACATGTGCACAACAACAAAGTTATCCTTTAGCTCTTTGATTTCTTGTGAGGTACAATATTATTTTAGAACTTGCATTAAAAAAAGTTTAGGGTCAGTGAGGCAGCGCAGTGGCCACAGGTACTAGTCTTAAATGAGTTAGATCTTCAGGCTCTACATAATGGGAGGAAAGAACTGACTGCTCCATGTTGCCTTCTGACCTATCTTCTGTGGCATGTATGTACCCCCATACATAAGCACATTAACTCTATTAAGAATGTTATTGTGCTAAAATACTTTGGAATAAAAATATTTTTAATGCACTTGAAAAAAAAAAAGAAGAAAGCAGACAGTGATTGTGCTCAGGTTATATTCTGTATATAGAAAGCATATGAGTGATCCTCCTCCCATTTAGAATGAGTCTGCCCAAGTCATTAATCTAGTCTAGAAAGTTTCTCACATACATGCCTAGAGATGTGCTTCTACCAAGTTGCCTATCAAGAGTGAGCATTTGTTGTGTGGTACTTGTTATTCTGGTCATAAAATATACCATCTTAGAATCACCTCAGTATCCATGGCTACTACAGCAGGATGACCCAGTGGCAGATACATCCATGAAAATGGCAATGAAGCTACTATCACTTCATAGCAGATAGTGGACTACAGTTAGGAGAGCCTCACATAAGATTTTGTCTCTTATTCCTTTGCCTTCATCGACAGTTAGGAGAACTTCACATAAGATTTTGTCTCTTACTCCTTTGCCTTCATCCAGCTGTGAGTGATGGTGGGAGGTGCTAAAGAATATACAAATACTAGGATGAATTAAAAGTAATATTCCATGATGTAGTTTCCTGAAGATTAATATCTATGATGAATTTTGACGTTTTGGTGATACAACAAATTTGGTGGGGGCACATTGTGGTGATTCAACTCTTTAAGGGTGACTCATGCTTCTGTACATAGTTTTTTCCCTGTGCTATGTAAAACCAATAAGTCATTGATCTTTCAAGATGTACTTTGGTATAATTTTACTTGTTTCTTGGTGCCCATCTGGAGTGAAAATGTGTTTATATCTTCTCAGAATAACATAATGCAATGCCATAAAGATACTAACTATTTGATACCATAACAGATACCTGACAGAAATCTTAACATACCTTCTAATTAATATATTCTCCAGAAGGACCAACTTGCCAAACACAGCTCCTGGTTTTATAATCTTAACCTTCTACTGTCTCCATACCCTGATGAACCCTTTGTTTATTATTCATACTGAAAAATAGGAAAGCAGTGAAAGAAAATGAGTTTGGACAACTTAGGACTCTACTCACATGGGAGACAGTAAGAGAACAGAAAGCAGGGTGGGGCTTCAGTTATTTAGAGATGCTAGCATAAGCATGTATATTTCATTCATGCATCTAAAGCACTTGAAGCATTGCCAGCCAGGATGCAGTATGGCTGGAACTCAATATCCTTACAACACTGGCATAATATCCCAGATTCAATATACCTGCAGGCATGAGGAGAAAGCCAGTCCACTCAGAGGAAATAAGTTTCCAATATCCCATTTCTATTCCTGCTCATGCTGTCCTTGATTTATTGCCTTTGTTCCACTCTGCCAGGACAAAAAACTTCAGCTTTCAGGATGAAATGATATTCCAGACTCCACTAAATGTATTTGTAAGACAAGGCCAGCCAACAAAATTGAATTTCAAGTACAGAGATGGGCTGTTATTTAAAGCTTAGGAGAGATTATTGGAGGATTATTATTTTATCAAAAATATTTCAGCTGTAAAATGAGCGCTATGGTTTTCAGTAACTTTGGCAGTGTGCTAATTTATTGTCCACCTTGCAAAGATTTAGAGTTTCATTGCCAACTTATTGAAAAGCCTGACAAATGTCAGAGGCCTGTGTTCCAAGACATCCAGGCTTACTTAGTTATTGCTAGGAAAGCTGGGAGTCAGAATATTCAGAGGGAAATTACATGTACTGTTGCTTTGAGTTTTATTACTCAGCTTTCATTTCAGTTAAATGTATGAATGTCTAATTTGATGGTTTGATGATCACTATCATCTTTTTAGAGGACCTTCCTGAAAGAGGAATTCAATCATAGGCACATAAAATTGATTTATTGCCATAAGGAGCCACATTCTTTCCTTTCACTTTTTTTTTATAATATAGTATATTTTAGGTACTTTAAATTGCCTCAGTCTTTAGAAAGTATTGTTTCTCTCTGTATGTGTACATGTGCTTGTCTGCATCTTCACAAGTGCATACATGCCACAGTCGACATATAAAAGTCAGAGAACATCCTCAGTTATGGGTTCTTAGCCTCTATATTTTTAAAGACAGGATCTCTTATTCTGTTAGTGCATTTACTAAGCAAGCAGATCTGTGAGCCTCAAGCGATTCTCCTCCTTCTTTTCAACAGAGTTGCACTGAGATTACAGACCCATGCTCCTGCTAGTATAAGTTTTATGTGGGTTTTATGTAGATTCTCGCAAGTTGAACTCAGGAACTCATGTTTGCACAAGCACTTTACGCACTGATCCATCTTCCCAGGCCTGCATCTTTTACAGCACCCCCCCATGCATCTTTAACATACATTGAGAGGATAAACATTTATCAAAACTAACAGCAATAAAATGATTATAATCCATTTTCATCAGCATCTGTAAACTCTGGAAGGTTTTCTCTAATTTACTTTGATCCACACTTTGAAGTAGGGTTACTATCAACTAGAATTCCTTTCCTTTCTTCTTAGGTGTGCTTTAGTGATCTACAAGATGAGAGATGATATTGAGCACTGACAAAGAAGAATCACTAGCACATGCTTGTAAAAAGGGTCACTCACTTAAAATTAACCTGATGTTAGTTGAGGGAATTAAAAAATTTCACAAGAAAAGTTGCTATAAGAGTAGCCTGTTTCTCTTACACAGACTCTGAGCTCTCTGAGGTGCTAAGTCAGTGGGAGCAAGTTTTGTCATGAGTGTCTCCACCACAGATGAAGCTAACATCCTGCTTCAGGGGGGCAGCAATACATTCTTTGTGGAAGGAAAGGTAGGTATACTTCTTGTTCAAAAGAGAATTACAGAAGAATGTTCTCACAAGGAAAGGAAGCTTCGAACAAAAACAGAGACTCCCCAAGGGAAATAGAATAGGATGCCTTCAGTGATACAAGTGTAGAAATGACTGGATGCAGATAGAGTGTCCAACTCTATCTGAAAGTTAAAAGCAGAGAATTCATAGGAAAGTAAGAATTTATGAAGGGGGACTTTGAGATTGAACCAGGAACAGTAGAACGCTGATAGAAAGGAGGGGCAGAAACATATTTGAATATTTTTTGAAACACCACTGGGTTAGAATTTATAATATACACAGATACAGATTGGAAAACTCAATAAACACTGTGGTGCTAACTTGATTCCAAAATTCCCATATCTAGAACAAAGATGACTAAAGTAGGAGTTGGTTTTGAGCTGGAGATATAGCACTGTCAATAAGGCACTTTCAGCTCTTTAGAGAATTAAGTCCATTCCCCAGAACCTGTGTAGAATTGCTGGGTGTTGTAGGACATATCACTAATCCAAGCACTGAGATGGGAGAGACATGCATATGCATGTACCCTCAAATGCATGCAGGCATGCGTAAACACAGACATACACACAAAGACTCATACTCCACAAACACATACAGAGAGAGAGAGAGAGAGAGAGAGAGAGGTGGGGGAGAGGTGGGGGAGAGGTCTCATTTGCTGAGAGTTTATCAATTAACCTGTGTGACTAGTGAGAGCCATAAGGATCTGTCTATCTCCTTAGTGATAGGATTTGCCCAGCACATTTTCACATTTGTTGGTGACAAGTGGTTTACCTACTGATAAACTGTCCCAAACCATTGTATACATCTTTACAGAAGTATGTCATTACATGTTGCTTCTATAGCAATCTTTGATAATTTCTGTACCCTGGTGTTCAACCCTTATGTCATTCTGTGTGGGACTGCGTAAGGGTATCCTGGGTCATGGTTGAGCAGGTGCCTAGAACCCCGAGACTCTGCAGACCCTGCTGCGTGGAATTCTGCATGAGAACCGGCAGGAGTTCGGTCCCCCCCATCATCCAGGATCCTGAAAAGCAGTCACATCTCCATAGTGTCACATAGCCCAGGCTATAGGCCTCAGGCCCTAGGGATTTACATACTAATGAAGGCCAGAGGGCAGAGCAAATTAAACATTCCTCCCCCAGATGCTCCCCCAATACTCCTCCTTTCTCCCTCCCTATATAACTCGGGACTGCCCTGAGTTTTTGGGGGGTATGCCTAGATCCATCTATTATCCGCCATGACAATAAACCTTTTTGGAACCAAGGACTTCCTCGTGTTACTGGGGCCTGCCGCTGCCAAGGCCCTCAGGCCGCTGGAACCATAGGACTTCCCTCCCTAATGTGGGACCCGCCACAGCGGCAGAAGCCCCTCCAGGGCTTGCGCCACTGTGGTGGCCTTTTTAAATTTTCCCCACATTTTTGCGCCCAATGTGGGGCACGAACCCACGACCCTGAGATTAAGAGTCTCATGCTCTACCGACTGAGCTAGCCGGGCACAGGATGTTCCTCTCTTTGACCTACCCCCACCTCTTTGCCTTGTAGGGTCTTCCTCAAAACCCCATCTCACATGTGCCCGTGACATCGCCATCACCAAACCAGTATGTGTTAGCCCTCCTGCCCTCCTCTGGTGCAAAGGCACTACAGGTGCCTGCATCAACCCTCATTTTCAGGGCTCCTGCACCCCTGTGATTGTTGTCCCCCAGGTTTATCTCTATGAACCAGAAGAACTCGCCTTACAGATGGAAGGAAGCCGAAAGAAGAGAGAAATCTTCATCCCTCTGCTCACTGGACTAGGCCTTGCTGTTTCGATTGGTGCTACTGGAACTGCTGGCGCAGCCCTTGTCCAAACACAGCATCTGGCTGGCGACTTCCAGGACAAGCTTGACCAAGCAATGGCCTCTACTACGGACAGCCTTGAGTCCCTTCAACGCCAGATAACCTCTTTGGCAGGAGTGACTCTCCAAAACCGGAGAGCCCTGGACTTGATGACTGCTGAACATGGGGGGACTTGTGTTTTACTGGGGGAGGAATGCTGCTTCTATGTCAATGAATCTGGGCTGGTAGAACAAGATGTACAAATGCTCAAAGAACTCCGGGGAACCTCCAGGCATGCTATACTCCCAACACCCCTACCCCTTAGTACTCTAACCCCTTGATGGCTTGGATTCTTCCCCTCCTTGGCCCCGTACTAGCCATTGGATCTCTACTTCTCCTGGTACCTTGCCTCATTCAATTTTTAAAGCAACAAATGAGTAACATTGCAAAGGTGACCACCAATCAAGTCTTAGTTCAATATCAAACTGTTCCCAACGTAGGGGACACTTACTCTGATGACACCTCTCCTTTATAAAAGAAAAGGGAGGAATTGTGGGGCAGTGGGCTATGAGAAAGCCAGAAAGCTTGGTAGAAATCTTCGAAGCCCCGGAGACCTCGGCCTGAAAAGGGTCACAGGACAGAAGGTTGCTTCAGATTTCCTACACCATATGGCCCTCTTAGCTTCCACTTCCCACATAGAGACCTGTGACCCTTATCACGCAGAATTCCACGCAGCAGAGTCTGCAGAGTCTCGGGGTTCTAGGCGCCTGCTCAACCATGACCCAGGATACCCTTACGCAGTCCCACAATTCTGCTGTACCAAATGACTTTCATTACTGCTGGGTGTTCTCTTGTACTGCTTTATACTATGGGACAGAGCTGACATTTCTGGTGAATACTATTAAAAAGCATAAAGTTGAATGCTCCTGTGAATAGACAAAAGAGAGGGCTTAGAAGCAAACTTTCAGACCTTTCCTTTTCCATCAGCTCAGGACAAGGGTCGGACCTCTATAGAGACTACAAGTAGAATTTTTCAACTGGGCAAAACCCCAGATGCTTCCAGAATGATGTGACATAATATTTGCTATTTTAAGATACTAACATTGGGTAAACATCTCAAATATAAGGCAAACTCCCAGTAAATGTCCTTAGGAAAGCACAAGCTGCTACATCACATGACTGATAATTTAACAAAACCTATAATTTCAGCTTATAAATCATTTTGACTTAGAATTATGGAGACACCTCTACCATCTCCAAAGCACCCATGTTTCCATTGAAAACTTCTATCCTAGTTTGACTCCTAATCATCACACTTTAGAATTAGCCTCTGGACTTTGCCTGGACAGGTTATAGTTTTACTTGCTATGCTGAATAAAACAAACAAAAACAAAAAACAAAAAACTAACTAAATAAAAACAAATATTTGTTTTTCTGTTTTTCATTTCATAAAGAATTTTTAAATATGTGTTTGCTTATATCTTCTTCTGCATTGGACCCTTCTTCCTGAGAATTCCTCTAGATATTAGATACCCTGTATGCAACATATAATTTTTTGGTTCCTGCATTGTCATTTCACTGTGCCACCCCACCCTCATTCATCCTAGTTCAATTCTCTGGGCAATTTCTCAGAGTCTGTCTTCCAAATTCATAGCCTTAAAAAATCTCTTCCATCAAACTGTCAAGAATGTTTTCTTATTATTTCTGATTTTCTTTTTAAAGAATCATGATTTTATCTCATGAATTTATGTACTCTTCTATCTCTATAAAGATGTTATATGCTATATGTACATGTTAATGTAGATATTATATATATATATATATGTCCACTTCATGAAAGGCTGAAGTAGATATCTTCCTCAGTTTCTACCCTCCTTATCTTTCCTTAGACAAGGTCTCTCTCTGAATCTAGTATTCATCAAATGGCAAAACTAGCTGGTCAGTGATGTCCAAAAATCCACTTAGCTCTGACTTCTGGCACTGTGGTTATAGTCAAATGCATAGACTGGTGTAAAGCTCTCGTCCTTCTGTTTGTGGTGCAAACAATTTAATGCATCATCTCCCTATTTCTTCTGAAGACATTATGTTTTTGTTAGTTTTATGCAACCAACTATATTCCTATGTCTATGAATAACTTGGTGTCAGGAGATATCTTGGAAAGTCTAAAGATATACAAGTGACATTCTGGAGATGACAAGTAAAATTGCAGGGTCTTACATGGATAACTATAAATTGCAAGGCTTTTAGAGAGTTCACCTAAGATTTAACTCATGTTATCATGCCTCACACCACCATTACTAAGTTTACATAATAATCCCTGGTAACTAGCCAGCACTTCTGGGTAGATTTTCTGCACATCAATTAAAATGTACTGTCTTACAGTGATACTATGTAAAAAAAAGATGATTTCTTAATTCTTAATAATGATTCTATAGAATACCTAAGTTTATAGTACTAATTATTGAGCCTTTTATAAAAAGGAGCTGCAATTGGGATTCTGCAAGCCTTCTTGTGTCACATGTCAATTATGCTGACATAGAAAGAAACCATCTAGAAGATTTACAGTTAGGAAAATCATTTCTTTAGGCTGTAAAACTTGTAATCAATAACTAAAGACCATAAACTGGAAATTAACAGTTTATTGTAGGTGTAAGGAGAGAAGATGAAACATTGGCTGGATTCATCTATACAAAACTTTAAACCTAATAAGACATTAGGTAGATGATTTGCCTCTTGACATACTGTGCTAGTTTGGACCTAAGAAATGTTTTTTTTTTTAAACTTTCAATGAAACTATGCAGCTAATGTCAGGTGATGAATATTTAGTTAGATAACTAGTCTTAATAGAAACACATATAAACATCTGTGTTGTAACTCCTTATTCAATTTATGATTTATATTTATGTTTGAACTTGTTAAGACCTTTTGTAAAATGTGGCTTGGAATACCATGTGATCTATTCTTCTAAAAAAGTACAAAAACTAGAACGATGACATTAAGTAGGTAGAAGGACAAAAAGAGATGCAGAGAAGTAAAATAGAAGAAGAGACAGCAGAGCATAGGAGAATATAATAGAGCTAAGGAGAAAGAGAAGAGAAAAAGAAAAATCTAACAGTTAAGGAGCTGAAAAATTGAGGAGACAGAGGTGAGGCAGAATAGAACACAGAGAGCAGAGAAAGAGATGTAGAGAAACCAAAAAGAGGCAAGCAGAATTTTTCTTATGGTGAGATAGGATAGAACATGGTTCTTCTTTTTGACAAGGACAGGGCTCTTTCTTAATAGACCTTCTAATACACATATGTATGCATATGTAAGTTTAAACATGCATACATGTAAGTATGTAAGTTGATAAGACAGATTGTTGAGCCCAACATAAAGGTGAATGTGTGTATGAATATGTATATGAATGTGTGTCTTTCTATGCATATGTGCTTGTGTAAAAGTCTTTTTATTCTGCTGGAATGACTTTCTTGCGGCTCAATAAAAGTTAATTGCTCTAAGCCTACCTCTCAGCTGGCCAGTGAGAGAGAAGGTTGTGGGGGCAATAGGTAAAGGAGCCTTAGCAGTTAATCTTTACATCACCCCCTCCCATCACTCTCCTACACACACACTGAGTTTTACAATTGAGTGTTAATTGCCAAAAGCCTGCAGCTTCTGGTCTCAGAGTAACTTAGAGACAAGACAGGTAAATGTAAATGTATGATAAGCAAACTTTACTCTTGCAAAACCTTGTTTTGTCCACCGCTCCACATCAAAACCCTACCTAATCTGTTGTCTTGCAGAGAGGACCCAGCCTGGGAAGGCTACAAGCACTTTGGTTTGCTCATATGATTATCTTGGAAGGTTTACGGACACAGAGATTTTTCTGTCTTGTTCACCTAGATAATTGAGATGCTACAATTCAGATTAAAATTTCCAAATGTGGACTGAGTTTATTAGACAGTATGTAGCATTGACTGGTGATCACATGGGAGACTAATTTTCAGTGGGGATACTTTTATGGACCTCGGCATCATGCATATTTTTCATAGAGTTGTTCAATCTTCTATAGAAAAATGTTCTCTTTTTCTGTATTGAAGAAAGAAATTCCATAATATCATGCTGGCATCCAGAACTCAGTGTGCAGAAAATACATCATGCCTATTTAGTGCTGCATCTACAGAGAAACTTAACCTCTGAATAATTTTCTGTTCAGTTTCTACATGCCAAAAGATAAGTGTAGGCATAAATTTTTGCAACCTACTTTTAATAAGGATTCAACTTCTCCTCTAGCCCTCCACCCAGTAGAGGTAGTAGAAGAGAAAAATTATTAGGATATGTGAGAACTGGATCTATTTAGCAATAGTTCTTTGGGAGAGAGCTCTGTAGCAGGTACTACTTAGAAAATGGTGCCTGCTACGGCTTACTCCTGGGCAGCTGACATGATCCAGCAGCTCCTTGGCTCTGACAGGGCTCCAGCTAGCTAGATGCACAGGCCCTGGCACCCACAAGATGCCAGCATGGTGTCTGGCTCTGCCAATCCACTACAGTGTCCACAATGCTCAACTGATGCCAGACCATTCCTGCTATGCCCGCTGTACTGGGTAGAATAAAGACTCTTAATGCTTAAAGATTATCCAATATATTTGGAAATGCTCAATTAGCAAGATGCCCTCACCATTAGAATTGTTGCCCAATTATCTGACCTAGATATTGTAACTGCATTAGACTGCTAGAGACACACGTATATCCGCAGCCATCTTCTCTCCTCCTCCACCATCTACTCCCTCCTCTCCATCTTCACTCCACCTGCCTTTCATACTGCCCAATGACTGAGTTTTATTGCAAATATAGCAGGAAAATATCTCGCTAAAGAGATCAATCCTCTTTGCCAGCAGTTCAGTACTGTAGCAAACACCAAATACAACTCAGAAGATGCAGACTACTCCTTTAGGCAGACAGATAACACACATGCATGAAACAGAAGCTTCATTCAGTCCAGCTTTCTAACAGGCAGACACCAGGCAGAAAACATCAGCTGTAGGTCAAGCCTGAGGAAATTGCAAGGCTCACCAACCATCCTGAGGTAGGGCTGCAGGAACCTCACAAGCAGTTCCTGGGTGAGTTTCTCTCAGTGTCAGCATTATCACAAGTTGAGCTAAATAAAGCTATGTAAAATGAACCAATACATGCACGTCATTGGTGAAGAATATTGAGGTGGAACAAAGTAAACCAATGCCCTGTGCTTGCCTGCCACTGTCTTTAGGGTTTTATTCATACTCCATGATGAGTCCTTTCATGTGATTGCTATATTAAAACATCTTTTTACCTGTGTCTTCAACAAAAATCCTTTCACCTGTGTGCCCCAGCAAAACACCATTTTACATAACTGACTTTCCAAAGAAACTAGAAGTTTCCAATTCAGGTAAGTGTAAGTCAAAGGTAGAAAAGAACCTCCTATGTATCTTTCAGGACTACCATCCTATCTATTTTCTTTAGGCTGGGATTCAACATCTCTCTACATAAACACAACTTGATTGTCCCCCATTCCATGTTCAAGCCTAGGCTCTAGGGTAAGCAGAGCCTCCTCAACGTAAGCATTGTTGTGGAACTAGGAAGCCTAGGATCTGCTTAGATTAAGCAATGCACAGCACTTAGCCCAATGAACTTAGCAACTTGGCTTCCACTTGCATAGTGCTATGTGTACACCTCTTATGAAGCAATGGGGTTTCCTAAAAGCCTTTAGTAATTGCTCTTGTGTAACAAAAGACATTCTGAAGCATATCCCAGTGGTAAGACCCATTCACTGATGCAGACTATGCAGGATTTCGTCACATGCAGAGCAAGGTCAGGTAACTACCAAGAAAGGTCCTTTATTTTCTATTTTATAACTAAGCATGATTGGTTGTACATATGACTAAAATTAGGTGATTCATGAAGAAGGATATGTGCAATGAACAGAGCCTTACATAACCCAAGTTTATCAATAAAAAGTAGAAAACAATTCACATGCTAATTCCTCCTTCTTTTTCTAATGCTCCTCCACCTCCACCTGTTCCTTCTCCTCCTCCCCTTGTTCCTCCTCCTCACCTTCCTCCCCTTTGCTTTCCTCCTCGATCTACAAGAGCAGCCCATGACACTAAGCAGGGCCTTACTGTTCTGGCTTTTAATTTCACCTTTTTTGTAATTAAATTATTTGCTAGTAAGGATTCTCTAGAGTCATTGAACTTATGAAATGTCTGTATATATTACATTAAATTACTAGAATGACTTAGAGTCTTCAGTCTATCTAACCCATCAATGGGCAACTGTGAATGGAATCCCTTGAATTACACAGTTGCTAGGTCCCACAAAGGTAGGTATTTCAGATGATTTCATGTATACGCTGGAATCCTGAACTAGTAGGTTCAAACAGAGGTGATGGCAAGTAAGTTCAAGAAGATGAAAAAGGATGTCTTTCTCCTTCAATGGTCCTTATGTAGACTTCTAACAGAATTTATGGCCCAGATTAACCACCATACCTAATCCAGGTATAGACCACCATACCTGGATTTAAAACTTGATTTTTCCAAGGGTGACTTTAAACACAAGAGATATGCTTGCCTCTATCTCCTCAAATAAAAGGCATATAATACCTTTCCTGGGCCTACACTTTTCATGGCCACTATGAATCAAGATCTAGATCAAGACTGTGTGTAATCCCATGTCAAGATCCAGATGAGAAGCCTGTGCCTTCCAGCATCAAGATCTGGAGCACAGGTTTGCCCTCCAATTGTGGATTATAGTCCATTCCAAATTAGTAAAGTTAACAATCAGAAATAGCCATCACAGCTACTTCCCTATTTGTGTGCATGGATTCATATCTTTGAACATGTTGTCAAGAATCTCTAAAAAACAGGTCCCAGCAGAGACCATCAGTAACATTGGAACATAGTCCCATGAGCTCTTTTTTAGTATATCCTTGCCTCCATCTGTTCTCCAAGTTTACAATTCCTACAGTATGCTAACATTTTTGCCCACCTTAAGTTGTCTTAATCTTTGTCTTTTAGCAATTTTAGCATTTTAGATTTGTAAAAAGTTCCTTTATGTAGTTTTGGAAATGAAAGGGAAAAATTAATAAATTTATACAACTACCCATGTTTATGCTGGACCCTGTATTTTTATATGTCATTTGTCTGAACAACAATAATATAGCAGAGGTTTATTATTAACTTTAAAATCACTTATTAGTAGAAAAATCACTCATGTTTTATTCTAGTCTAACATCTCAGTTGGACCAGAACTGTCAAACTATGCTGCCTGTATCTATGCCCTACAACATGTGTGAAAGAAATTGATTTGAATCCTGAAGTTTTCTTCCCTTCAGGTTCCTGTGTGCATCTCTATGTGTCATTGTAAGAATAGCAAATACAAGGAGCTTTGTGGCAGCCTTTTATTATTTATTCTAATAACACACTTCTGAAATGTCTCACTATGTGTTTTACCCTCTTAAATTCTAACCAATAATTTCAAACTGAACACTCTTTTAAAAAGAAATCTTTTTCAGTGAAGCATTAGGGTAAGTAAACACAGGAAATAGTTTTTCAGGAAAGTGGATAACATATGAAATGTAAATAAGTAGAATATCCAATAAAAATACATTTAACAAAAACTATATTGGCTCTGCCTACACACACCATTGTTTTAATATTAGTACACATGGAAGCACAGCCAGAGACACTTACCTGGAGGTACTATTTATGTTGTCCTCCACTCTAAGCAAATTACATAGCAATAAATCATAGTTTCCATTCCATCTGCATCCAGAGGCATGCATGTCCTGCTCAGATCAATAGGCTAAGCTTCCCTTAAATAAAGGAAGGTTAAACATAGACAAATTCTCTTTAATCATACTCTCCTCTCTGGTCTGAAGTAGTTTGGGGTTTATATGTAATAAGGCAAAACTATTGTCACTAAATATTTAGGGAGTGTTAGCATGTGAGTATTCTTTCTAGGCTCTGCCCAACAGTTACCTAGCAATAGCCAGGTAGAACTGGCTTGCTATAAAAGGGACTTTTTTTTTAGCCACTCTTCACTCTCTGACTGATTTCTCTCTCCTTGTTCCCTTTTACCCTCTTTCTCCTTCTCCCTCAACCCCTCTCTGCACTTTCAACTGCTTGCTCTCTCTCTCTCTCTCTCTCTCTCTCTCTCTCTCTCTTCCCCCCGCCTCTTCTCCCTTCTCAACCCTGCTCCCCATGCCTCGAAATAAAATTCATTCTATCCTAGACCTAGACCTGTTATATGGCTGGTACCTCAAATAAGGGTAGGGATGCCTCAGCCTGGGCCCAATGGATCATCCCCTCTCCCCACACTATTCCATCCTCTACAAAACATAACAGGGAGGTCTCTATATCTATTATCTTATGCTTATATATAACCAAGCAAGCAAATGATTAAAATCAAATGCATTTTGGGAAGGGATAATCAGTAGAAAAATCATTACATAATTTAACTTATCTGTGAAAATTGAACCCCCCAAACATTGCCACTTAGAACTATGCAATTCTTGCCTTCAACAAAACAAAAAGAGACCCCAGGAACTTACCTTGGATTCTTGAGGATCTTCACTTACATGCCCCTCTATAAAATTTTACTATTTACTTCTTTCTAATCTTTACCACCGCTTTATTTTGGGCTAGTTTCCCTCAATATTTTCCAATCTTTTTGTATTTTTATTACATCAAAATAGCCTAAACCTAGACCATCATGAACAGTAGCAAGAGGTATAGGGTTGGGTACAGGCAAAAACCACACTGTTCCTCACAAAACAACTCAGTGAATCCTCAGATAAACCTGGGTGGGGGGATAATGGCCTATCATAGGAGATAAACACAACATATTACCAGAAGGAAGTAAAAAGAACACAGATATCTACATGCTCAAGCAATGAGGAGCCAAAGGAATTAATGATAATTCAAGGTATATTTGCTCTAAAAGTGAAAATGAAGTACACAGAAGAAGAACCTTCTTTTTCATCTAAGATGAAAATGTTTACCAGTCAAATGTGGCAGGAGGATAACAGCATGCCTTTTATCTGAGAAACACTTTCTTCATAGAAGTGATAAATGTATTCTTATTTCCTAAACTTCTAATTAGATGTCTAATCCAAAAGTTAAATAGGGAATCCCCTAACCTCTTAACACCTCCATTTAAAAAAGAGACCCATGTAGCTCAGTATGGAGGCAGATTTTTGGTAAATTCTGTGAAAACCCTGTTCTGTATTTATTCCACATCTTTTATCTGAGCTCTACAAACCCTTTCTAAGTATGATGTCATTGCTGTGAGATACTTGACCAACACAATTATCTAAAATCATTACATGTATGAATGGGTGCCTTAAGCATGCCCAACCTTTTCACTTCCTGAGAATCACAAGGAAAGATAATAAATTAGAGGCTCATACTATACAGGTAAGAAAGCATCCTTGCTTGAAAAAAGGAAAAAACAAACAAACAAACAAACAAACAAAAAATTGCTCCATTCTTACAACATTTCTTGAGAATTGTTTAAACTCAGAAAATACAGTGATAAGAACCAGAGGCTTTTAGAAAGTACAGGAACCATATCAGCAGACAGAATCTGAAACTCTGCCTCTGCACATGAGCCAGAGATGGCCAAATGAAACTTCAGAGAGAATACTCAGTGAAACAGTAATATTAACTTCAGGCTCTGCTGAGCATATCTACATTCACATGCCAGGAAAGAGATATATGCTCTGCCTAGAACCACTCTACTTCAATCAAGTGATGCAATCATCCCAAGGACAGCTGGAGATTTGGGAAAGGTGTTCCTCTTTAAATGACTGTACATGGAACTTTAGATTGTCTTGTTTAACCTAAAGCCCTTTGGAGAATCTTGTAAAGAATTGTCTAGAATCGCCAAGTCATTCTAATTCTCTTTAGAAGACCCATGCAGGCAAATTTCTCACTCTACATTTACTCAATCTAAATTCACTAAACTCTGTCTGACTGTGTTCACTTCTGCCAGTTGTTTGAAATGGAGATTCTGACCTGAGCCTCTAGCTATAAGGAGAGTTTCCTCCAGGAGTATGCATGTCTGTTCCAAAAACCATGCCTTCTTTGGGGCAAGCACTGACAGGGGAATTACGTATGATAAACCTTTCTGATGTGAAAAATTTCTTTAAAGAAACACACATTCTGCAAACTTTTGATTCTTTGTCAAAGACTATCTTTAACACCCTCAAAAGCCATTACTCTCCCATCTTTGTGTCTGAGCTAAACATTTTTATGACTGAGAAATGAAACTTTTTGTGATATATTAATTTAAGAGGTCATGATCACTCACCAACCAAAATGATAAACCCTTATGTTTTGTTACAAAATCTTCTCTTGGACTCAGTGGGGTCTTCCTATGTTTGTTAGTTGTGTGATTATTTATCTTACTATAGGCAGAATACAAATTTCAACCAGAGAACATTCCATGAGCTATGATTCTTTGCTCAATGATAATATTATGAAGATGAATCAAACACAGCTTTTTACTTCATGAATTTTTGGAAATTCAAAACCTTATATTTATTTTCTCTTACATGTACATATATTAATATCTAGTACATTTTAAGTTGTTATGACTAAAATGTGTATGTTGAAGTTTTTCATTCAATGTGGGTACATTTAGAGATTAAAATTAAGATCAATTGTTAAAACTAGGAATAGTATATACCTCTGTGTTGAGACATATCATTACATCCTCCTCAATGTCTTTTCTAGAATTCCTCAGTGCAGCTGCAGAAATGCTACATGTTCTCTAGGATCTGCCCTCCTTTCTGAGTATTGTAACTCTCCCTCTCACTTATCTTCAGTCTCTTTATTCAGATGCTGGTCAGAGCTCACTTGTGCTTTTTCTGACATTCTGATCATCCTTTTCTCTTTCTGCCATGCTTCCAGTCTCCACACTTAGTTCAAAAAGCATGGCTCTGTCCTCTTCACATGTGTCTTTGTCCTCTAGACAGCTGCAGAAAGTTAGTTTGCTTACTTTGAAGTTTTGTTATAGACTCTAATTAAATTATCCTTGAGCTTCTTTTAGAGTACATTCTTGACTACTTTTATTAAAGTAGACTAAAAGCCTATTTCCCCAATTTAAAAAAAAATGATGTTTTAAAGGGCATTCCCTCATCTTACAGGATTAGCATACTTCAAAGAAAAAACACAAGAGGATAAAGAAATCCTCTGTCTGTCTCTGTCTGTCTCTGTCTGTTTCTCTCTGTGTGTGTCTCTCTCTCACTTTCTCTCTCTCTCTCTCTCTCTCTCTCTCTCTCTCTCTTTCTCGTGTGTGTGTGTGTGTGTGTGTGTATGACACACACACACACACACACACACTCTGATGATGTTTCCCCCTCTCCTTCTTCATCTGTCTTTGAAGTAAACACATCAGCATAAATAGGAAATGTGTTTACTCAACAGGAGAACCCCCACAACAGCTCTGTCTGTCATACTTGATTTTGTACTTCTAATCTTCAAACACCAAGGAAATGAGTTCTGCCTTTAAGTCACTCAATCATCAACATTTTTCCTGAAGTCCTCATAGACTGACTGAATAGGTGGCTGTAGAGTTAATTATAATGCATATTTTATTAGCTTCATTTCTATAAGGATTTGACTAGCTTTCTGTCTATAGAGTCTCAGAGGTCTGATCAAAAATTTCTATGCTCTATATTTGTTTTCCTTTGATGATATCTTATGCAGGCAGAAAGTTCCACACTCATCTGTCTGAAACATATATTTTATCATGTTTAACTGTATCTGTTGACGTGGGCTTAAATAGTATGGCCTAGCCATACACTAGACTCCTTATTAGTACTTCACATATACTTTCTTTTCTCTTGTTTTTATCCCCTCTGCTGAACTCCCTACCTCTCCTTACAGGGTATGTTTCACAAGGCATTAGAAAAAAGCCATTCTTAAATGCCCTTGCCTTTATGCTTGTGTGCAGATAAACCTGCTCTCTCTATGCAATGGCAGCAACCTACAGTGAGTATACCCATAGCCCTAGTCTCTGGGCATTTTCCATTTCATCTTTTAATTATACTTTAATATCAAATGTCCCAATATTTGCCATTGTATTCATGATCTGAAAAGACGTGTCTAAGGTAATAATACATATTATTACTCTTATCAATAAGATGATGAAATGATTTTATATTAATACCTATGAGGTAAATATATATGAATCATTTTCTTTTGCCTGTACTCAATTAGTTAAAATAAATTTCCATGTACTGATTAACCCTTGACCTATCTATTATTATTAGTTTTCTTTTGTTTGTTTCTTTCTTTTTCTTATCTTTTTTGTTTGTTTTGCTTTGTTCTTATATTTTCAACAACTGGAAATTAAGATGGGGCTATTTAGTCTTTTTTCCTAGAGCTTAATCTTATCTTAGCTTGTTGAGATTGACTTCAAAACTTTTTCTTTACATGTTATGGGAAGAGAGGAGATAAAATCCTCTAGTGTCTTCTTTGGGATCTGTAGCAGGATGGTTTCCTGCTTCTGCTACATTAACCCTTAACAACAACAATGTAAGGCATGATTCTTCACAATCATGCTTCAGAATTTTTTATACCCACAGGAACTCAAGCATATTCTGGTGTCAGACATGTGAGTGATAGGAGGCAAGAGTGACCTATGGAGGGCTTCCTTGAAAAAAACAGTGATATTACAGACATCCATTGTCAACATGACGTTGTCTGGCAATTGTGAGGTTTTGCACTTTGAAAATAATTATTGTTTTGGTCTTTTCTTATTTCTGTTTCTCTTGAGCTAGTAGGTATAATATACAAATTATCTCAGGTCACAATTATTCTTTTAGAGGTATGGGCAATCAGAAATTCATACAATGAACCTTAAAATTTATGTGCTCAATAGATTTTGATAAAAAGAGAAATGATGATGTAAGGGCACATAAATCATTCAGTGGCAGAGGCATCAGAATAACCACAAAGGAAGGTAACATGGGATCACTTGGATGTTGTATTGAATGAAATTTAGCATAGAATGATAGCTTTATTGGAGTATCTTCTAACTTCTAACTTTGTTTATTTTAACCAGCAAGAAACCAAAAGACCAATTAGAATATTTTCATGGGAGGGTACATATGTAAACAGTGCAAAGATTAATATTGATTATCAACTTGACAGTATCTAAAATAACTAAAGACATAAGCCTCAGGGCGTGTCTGTGATGGTTAATCCAGATTAGGATAATTGAAGTTAGAACAACTACCCTAAATGTGGACAGCAGCATCCCGTGGCCTCAGGACCTGGACTGGATAAAAGGAAGAAACTGATTTGATCACTAGCATCCACATTTCTCTGCTTTCTTGCTACCCTCAGCTCCTTTCTCCATTATTTGCCTCCCTTGATGTACCCTAAACTACAACCCTTTGTTCCAACATTGCTTTGTTTGGCCAGTTTATCAGAGCAAAGGAAGAAAAACATCATTCATACAGATTCACATACATATGTTTTGTAATATACAATGAAAATAACATGATAAAATAAGGAGAAGGAAATTAAAATGTTTTTATTCAAATCTCATCTGCCAAGAGAATACTGACTAACCTCTTGTGGTTAACAAGTTACTCTCTTTGTGGAAAGCTTTGTGACTTTCTTCCAGAGTGAAGAGTCAACTTTGTTCCTCTCTCCCTGTACTACTATCTACTTCCTTCTTGGCATATAGTCTAACTGTACTCAATCTGTATCAACTATATGTCTATAAGAAGCTTGTACAAATACGTGTTTCTGGCTGAAAAGTGGATTCTAAATGGCAGGGCATATTCCTATCAGTCTCTCTGATATACTAATCAGTTTCAACCACTTAGAAGGAGTTTCAGGAACATTTGTCAAATGACAGTTTTGAAGGAATTTTTAGTATGATGGGTAAGGGACAATTATTATTCAGTAAAATATCCAGCTGTGCTGATGTCTTAGTTGATAGAGCACTTATTCTGTAATCAACAGCTATATGGTCTTGAGGTTCCCATAATCTCAGCATCCATGAGGTAAAGAGAGGCAAAATTATGGAATTCATTGTCTAGCTAGAATATCCTATCATCTAGCTAAGGAGAGACAATCTCTCAAAGAAATGGGTGCACCCCAGGTTGTCTTCTGGCATCCCCATGAATGCATACATGTGCTCCTGGACACACAAACACACATACACACACACACACATACACACACACATGCATGTACTCACACACATGCACAGATCCACACATGCACACTTACAACTACGTAAAAGTAAAATGGAATGTAGAGATCAAGGATATCCTTAGACCTCTCCCATCTCCAGAGAGAGGAAGCATACTGCTTCCATTTAAAGCCTCTTCTCTTATAACTGCCAAGATTCTGAGTTGTCATCTGTGATCCATAATCCTAGGCCTGTGTCTTCTGAAGATTTTCCCACCTCATAAACACCCCTCCCACATCGTCTTGTGTGTACATGTGTTTCTGTTGCAGGAGCAGGGAACAGGGGTAGGGGCTTACTTCTCAGAAATGAAAATTAGTTCAAATTAATGAAAATTAAGTTCCTGTTTTCCCTTGAAGTGACAGCAGCAGCTTAGGCTGTGTAAGACTGGAACTGAAGACATGAAATAAGGGCAATGCTGAACCTCAGTCCTGCCAAACCAAACTGCTACCAGGCCAATGCTCACAGACATGCCATTTACTCACAGGCATCTTCGCACCTCTGCCTGATTAACTTATGTAAAATAAATTTACAAGATGAGAAATTTGCTGAGTGTTTACAAGATTAATCCTTCTAATCCTGCATACTAGCTTCTCCAGCAGTGCTGGAAGTGGAGTTTGTATCCTCCTGAGATAACAGTTGGGATGTATTTTAAGCTGCCTAACTCACCATTATCACTAGATATCCAAAGTTATATTAAAATCAGAAAAAGATGAAGTGCTTTCTCACACAAAATTGTTGATTCTTCTGGAATAGGTGTGAGTAGATCCTGATTACAGACGATTTTTAGGTAAACATCTTCTCTAATTAAACTTACATGTGAGGATCCCTAACTTTCATAAGGGTAAATAATGCTCTTTTCTTTTTGGGAGAGAGGATCATTGGTAGCCCACTGGAGTCTTGAATATCCTAAAAATCTGAAGTTGTCCTTGAATATTGGCTTCCTGCCTCCAATTCTAGGTGTGAGCTACTGCTGTGGGTTCTATTGCACACTTTTCTCTTTGGTGTACCCAAATTCCACTCAAATGATCTCAGCTCTTGATCTGTTGTAAATCAGGTCAATGTTTTAATGCTAATGTTGTGAATATACTAAGACTACACTGAAGACATGGATTCTTAATTCCTCAAGGAACATTTCAAGTTCTGCAAACAAACTCCTTACAGAAAGAAATATTCATGGAAGACAATATGAGAAAATGAAAAATAACAAAATCAAAGATATAGGAAGAAGCTAAACTTGCCAGTTGTTATTTTGTCTTTCAACATTTACAATTATTATAGTTTCCTCTGCCAATAGTCACTTAATTGTTATCTGAAGAACACTAATGATGAGGAATTTAATAGCACTGAAGGCATTTGTTCCATTGGTATAATAACTAAACTCTTTAAGTTTCTTCTTTCTTTTTTTAATTTTATTTATTTTACATTCTGATATCCATTTCCCTTCCATCCTTTCTTCCCAGTACCCTCCCTTCTCTATTATTCTCACATCTACTGCCCTTCCTTTTCACTTCAGAAAAAGAGTAGGCTTCCCAAGGGTATCAACCAGCCATGGCATATCAAGTTGCATTAAGACTAGGCACTTCGCCAGGTGGTGGTGGTGCATGCCTTTAATCCCAGCACTTGGGAGGCAGAGACAGGTGGATTTCTGCTTTTGAGGCCAGCCTGGTCTACAGAGTGAGTTGCAGGACAGCCAGGGCTACACAGAGAAACCCTGTCTTGAAAAACACAAACAAACAAACAAACAAACAAAAAAATACTAGGTACCTCCTCTTCTATTAAGACTAGACAATTCAACCTAGTAACTGAAAAGGGTCCCAAAGGCAGGCAACAGAGACAGCTCCTGCTCCCACTGTTAAAATCAAGTTACACAATTATAATATATATGCAGAGACCTAGGATAGACTCAAGCCAGCTTCCTGATTGGTAGGTCAGTTTCTGTGAGCCCCTATGGACTGAAGTGAGTGGATTCTGTGGGTTTTCTGTCAAAGTCTTTTTTTCAGATAGAATGCTTCAGAAATCTAATCACTCTAACTCTGTCTCAGTTGTTTTTTTCCCATTTTAGGTAGTTTCTAAATCTGTCTCTTTTTCATGTAGTATGGAGGTAGCAGCAAGTTTTGCTTGACTCCACAGTCTCTCAGATTTATCATACCAGTGGCTACTATGAGTGTCAACAGAACAATAAGAATATTCCCTCAGTTGTGTCTTTCAGGGATAAGGAGGTGGCACAAGTACCACAGATTCTAAATAAATAATTATTGGACTACAGGCCACTCACTGCAAGGGGGAACTTAGAGAACAATTGTAGTGGGAGAGCAGGGGTAAGAGGGAAGAAATCAAGATTAGCGTATGGAAAAGCCAGTTAGCAGAGGAACACCTCCCCTGAAGGCTGCCTGTTAACAAAACAGTATGTGAAAAATCAGACCCTGGGTAAAGGAATGTAATTATGCAAAATAAACAAATAGGACCCTATGGGTCCAAGGATTTGAGTCTGATGATCCAATCCTGGCCCACTAGCCTACTCCCATGCTCAGAACTACCTTTTTCCTTCTTAATAAGCTGACAATATTATCAGTATCTAGGTGTGCTAGTCGAAATCTTTGTACCAGGACACAACAACCTGGACATTTCAGTGAATGTCTTCTAGGCTTGGATCGTGAATTCAGTCAGGATTTCTAAAAGCAAATATCCATAGGGTCAGGTGGGATTTCTAGTAAAGGCAATTTAAGAATGACTTGAAAGGAAGGCACAAAAAATATGTCACTGAGGAATTTAAGAATGATTCCCTACTAAAGAAATGTTAGTTCCTTAAAAAATTTATGTATTTCAAATATTAAAAGACTAACACTTTTCATTTATTCCTTGTGGTTAAAAAAAAAAACTCCCTGGTATGGTGGTACACATCCATAATTCCAGCACTAAGAGGCCAGGGCAGCAAAACTGAAAGTTGTAGTGAGATTCTCCCATAAGGAGAATATAAAATAAACAAAAATCTGACTTTGCTACTGGGCTAGGTAAGAGTGGTTGAGCCCTCTCTCTGACCTACTATGATATTATGAACTATGCTATCCTCATGCCTCAATTTCTACAACTGCAGCAACATGATAAAGTATGTATATTATTAGCATTAGGTAACCAGAGTTACTAGAAAAGTTAAACACAGTATAGGCTTATTAAAATAATTAGATGCAGTGATTATATTTTCATGAAATCTTGGCAGCCATATTCTCAGATGTACTCTATGACTGGTATAGGTATGAGAATGCATACCCTAAAGACTCTTCGGGATAATCCTCTCTATAACCATCTTAATATGGTTCAAACCCATCAGGAGAAAGTGTTGGAAGTTAAAAGGAAGATTACTCGGCTGAATGGTGGGAGACATTCCTCTTTTTTCTGTGGACTAGTTGCCTGCCCTATATGTACCTTCATGAACTGGCCATACCCAAGTATCCAAGAACAGCCCCATACAATTGAAAGGCTTAATATGACGAAGCTTAAGGTCTGGTCTGTTGGTATGTTCTTGGCCAAAATCCTTTAAACTAATGATAAATAGGGTATTAAATATCCCATGGGCTTGAAAAATAATCAGTCCTTTTCTTCATCCTCTTCTTCTTACTCTTTATCTTTCTCTTCCTCCTCCTTCATCTTTTTCCTCTACATTCTTGAAATGGAAATCATGTGTTGTAGACTCACTTGGTATTTTGCTATGACAGATTCAAATGGTATTTTGCTAAGGAAAGACCTGTGGAAGGACATGTGATGTTCAGAGAGAGTAGAAATATGATTCGATGGACAGTGGCAGCATACTTCCCCAGCTAGCTTTGTAAAACTTCTTTGGTCTCTCACCTTCATCTTTGCTGATCTACACTTCAATGAGAATGGCAGAGACATTCTCCTGGCATCCATGCTGGTCCTGGTTGCTCCTGCTGACTCATGATGCTACTGTCAGTTTCTTTTTCTTTCTTTCTTTCTTTTCTTTTTTTTTTTACAAATCAGCTTTGCGTATTCAGCTCATCGTTTTCCTTATCAGTTTTTAACACTGAGAATCATGATAGACAGAAAGTAAATAAAAGATACTAATACACAACTAAAAGATATAACAGAACTCACAGGGCCAGGGGAGGTGGTGCCCCTTTAATTCCAGCATTACAGAGGCACAGGCATATGGGTGACTGAGTTCCAGACCAGCCAGGGCTACAG
This sequence comes from Grammomys surdaster, assembly GCF_004785775.1. Lineage (NCBI taxonomy): Eukaryota > Metazoa > Chordata > Mammalia > Rodentia > Muridae > Grammomys > Grammomys surdaster. The sequence continues at coordinate 3,070,134 of NW_021605506.1, forward strand.
AGTGAGAACCTGTCTAAACAAGCAACAATGTGGGACATGACTTGAACCCCAGATGCAGCCTCATAAAAGCCTCACTTTATCTTTAAAAGGTAACCTGTGTCAACACTAGGGATCTTTCTTTTTACTTCTGTGTAGTTGTGTGTGTGTGTAGGCCAGAGTTTGATGGTATTTCACTTAATTTAGATAGCACCACTCATCTATTCACATAGGCTGGTCAGGAAGTCCCAGAGACACTGACTCTATCTCTCTAGCAATAAGATTTCAGGCATGTGTTGCTGTTAAGGCTTTTTTTCATTGTATGTGTCTCTATGTTCCTTTAATCATACTTCATTTATGCACTTTGCCACAGTGCAGTTGAATTTGAAGTGCAGTCAAGTTGTACTATATGACATTTAGACTGGAGCTCAGGTGGGCAGAGTGTTTCCCTGGTAAGCCCTGAGTCCATACCCAACACAATTGGTTGTGGTAGGGCACACCTGAAACCCCAGCATTTAGGCAGGAGGACTTGGGAGTTCAAGGCCAGCATAGACACATTAGACCGTCTCAGAAAAAGAAAGAGAGAGAGACAGAGACAGAGACAGAGACAGAGAGACAGAGACAGAGACAGAGACAGCGAGACAGAGAAAGGGATGCGCCATGGGAAATTCATGACAGCCTGAATGTATGTAGCATCTGAACCATCTGTGGGACTCACTGCTGAGTTCACTATCATGAATAAAATCCTTTAGCACCCCACTTGACTTCCAAGGAACATCTGGGTTAATTGTGACTATTAAGTAATGCCATTGTGAGCCTTTTCACACATATCCCCATGCTCTGTACCACAAAGAGCTGCATCCTTACTTCAATAACAACATAATCTGTTCTCTAGATTAGGAACACCAGTATGGAGAGCTGCAGGATCCCACCTCCCTACTGCATTTTAGAATCCTCAGATGTCTCAGTGCCTGCTGAACTGGCAGGTCCCTTTTTGAGGCTTCCTGCATCTTCCTACTGAGCTGCCTGTTACTGAGCTGTCTGCTTCTTGGACATACAGCATGGAAGTTCCTGAAATGGCCTAAGCTCTTGCATCTGAGCTTACAACCACAGACACTCTCATGTCCATGGCTGTGGTGCCTTTGAAGGCAGAGAGGGCTCGGTTTAATGGTACTTACCTTACTGATCTTTCCCTCTTAGGTTTGAATGTTTGTCATTGCTTTCAAACAGGGTCTCATATAGCCTAGGCTGGTCTCAAACCTCACATTCAAGTCAGGCTTGTCTTGAATTCCTGATCCTGCTGTGTCTACCTCCTGAGTGCTAGAATTATAAGTGTGTAATTCTACTCCTACCTGGACTTGACTTTTGAAATTCTCCCAGTCCAGATGCTGTGGCACATATCTGCAATCTTGGCACCCAGGAGACTGCCATGAGTTACAGGTTAGCCTGGGCTACTGAGCAAGAGCTTATCTTAAAATGAGGTCAGGGTCACCTTGGGTGGGGGGGGAGACAGAGACAGACAGAGAGAGAGGTAGAGAGAGAGAGAGACAGAGAGAAAGAAAGAGAGACAAAGAGAGAGACAGAGAGAATGTGTGTGTGTGTATGTGTGTGTGTATGTGTGTGTGTGTGCAGGTGTGTGTGTGGGGGGGGCTTCTCTTCTGCTATTCCTGTGCTGGTGTGTGGTCCATTTGGAGCTGGGTGATGCTGTGAGTTCACTGATATCACACTGTTCTGCTTATCTCCATCTCCATCCATACCCCTGCTGCTTTGGTTAGTAAAGATATTTAAAATACATCTCTATATCTGGCCAACAAAGATCTTTGGTTAAAAAACAGTTATTCTAGCTTTTGTGGGCTACAAATAGTTTTTTTTCTACTGCATATTCTTGTTCTAAGCTGGATGTGGGGGAGCATACTAAAATGACCCACATGACATTTATCCTCTAAGCTGTAGCTTGTTGATTCCAGTGACAGGTCCATCTTTGTGTGTCTGTGATGTTAAGGATAGCATCCAGGTGCTAGGCAGGGGCTCTACTACTGAGGTATGCTATCACTGCATCACAATTCTGCCTCTCATTTTAGCCTTCTTGACAAAAAACTTGCTGGGTGTGGTGTTCATGACCATAATCCCTGCACTTAGGAAGAAGAGGCAGGTGGACCCTGTCTCAACTGCCCGTCCAAAACAATAAACAAGCAAATAAGAACAGCAGCAACAACAAAACCCCTGAAATCACTGTCCTCAGAGTCTAGTAAACAGAAGCCATAATGAGAAAAAGAAACTAAAGTTGGAGACTCACATGCACATTTCAAAACCCCAAACTCACTACATAGCCTTGATCCCAACTATGGACCTGCAAAAGATGGGCGCACAGGTCAGTGAGCAGAACTGTGTGTCTCAAAACAAGCCTAAACTTCTGTGGCTGTTTTCCAATAAGGGTGTCATGGCCTTTCAATGGGAAGAAACAGATGGTTGTCAACACCCTGTGTTGATACTCATAGTCCACACACACAGAACAATGAGCTCGGACCCCGCAGCTCCAAAATGAACACAAATGAGTCAATATTCCAAGACAGGATAACCCATCTCTAAGAAGAGAGCCTCGGATTTGGCAAAGACACCAAGATGAAGGACAAAAGAAATGGATAAGCCATTATCATTTTTCCCAAGGCCTCAGACTTCAATATGGAATCCCTTTCCTCTACAGATCCTCTCTAAGGTCCTTTCCAGAAGTTTGCTACTGGTCAGGCTCCTGATGTAGTTTGAGGCAATCTATAGTCTGCCTTCAGTTTCACCCAACAGGCTCAAGTCTCCTCTCACAGACTCACCTGGAGGTATCATTTCCTGAAGCTCTGGGCAAGTGTCAGCTTGCCACCTCAAGTTATAGCTGCCCCAATGCTTTTTAAATGTCACTTTCAATACTGCTCAGTTTTAGTCCCAGCACTTAGGAGGCAGAGACAGGCAGATTTCTTGTTTGAGGCCAGTTAGGACTACATAGTGAGATTCTGCCTATAAACAAGAGAGCATTTAGAACCTCTGAAATTGTTTGTGTCAGTACTCCCTGTAATCACTGTGCCTGGGATGGGCATCCATCCAGCACATGTTTCTGGCATCCAGGACTTCATTTCTCTGTGGGCTGGTCTTAGCTCATAACAGGGGAGTCTCCATTCTCCACTGTTAGGAAACCTGTTCTTCTCCTGGTCTTGAACTTGTAATCATCCTACCTCAGTGTCCCAGGCATGTAAGAAATAACTGACAGACATGCACCACCATACCCAGTTCTATTCCCTTTCAGGGTGCGATTCAGACTCTGAATGTCTCAAGAAGAGCAGCAGCTGACAGGAACTACCACCTCCTAGGCTATCATTTCCCAATTCCTTAGCACTTACAGCCTTTTGTAAAATGATTTACTAATTTATTTAATGTATAAGTACCATAGTGTGTGTTGGGAGGTCAGAGGACAACTTTTGGGAGTTGGTTCTTTCCTTCTATCATGGTTCCCAGTGGATCAAACTCAGGATCCCAGGCTTGGTGAAAGTACCTTTATCTACTGAGTCATCTTACTGACCCTCATAAAATTAGTTTCAATCTTCTGTCTAGCATTTAAAATTACTCTCAGATATTTGGATAATCATCTCACTTTAACCAGAAGCCAGAAGCTTTAGAATTATCACTTTGGAATAAACCCCTTGGATGAGTTATAGGCATAGGATAGAATATGCTGTTTAACTCTAAGCAGCAGAATGACAGCTCTCTACATGCCTATTGCTTGTGTAGGACAGTAGACATTTCCTGCAGACCCCATGAGCCCTCAGCTGTACTGTGTATGGTCGCTACAGGGCTGTGATTGTTGACAGTGGCAGAGCCTGGTGTGCCTTCCCAGCACTACAATAAAGAGTTACAAGTGAGTAAAATCACTACCAATCTAATTGACAATCAGTTTAAAAAGTTATTTTGTGCATGTGTGTGGGCATACACATGCCATGGTTTGCATGTGGAGGTCAGGGGCAACTTATGATTGTTGGTGCTCTCTTTCTTCCATGTGGATCTCAGGGGATCAAATTCAGGTTGTCAAATTTGTCAGGAAACACCTTTACCTGCTGAGGCATCCTGCTGGCTCTAGAGAGTTTTAGTAATAAGTAATAAGTTTTATTACTATTGCTTTATTTCCTATTTTTATGGTAGCAATAAGTTTGAGCCTTTTATTTCTTCTTTGAGTCTATTCTATATGGGGAAAAGAGGACAGGGCACTAGACTCTGCTGCCTGTGTCTTCTAAGTGCTGGGATGATAGATTCACAATGTCAGCCCCCAAAATGCCTTTTGTGTGTTGTATGGTGCATACACGGAGTATGTGTCCACTCAGTGGCCAGAGCAGGAGGCTGGGCATCTTCATTGTTTTCATCCTGTTGCCTTGAGAAAGGGTCTCTCACCAGACTGGAAATTTGCTGGCTGACTGGTTCCTAGGATCTACTTGTCTCTGCACCCTGATACAGGAGTTAGAGTCATGCATGGCCATGCCTGGCTTTCATGAAGTCCTGGAGTACTAAATTCGGGTCTTCATACTTACAAGAGTGAATGCATGTGCTTACCCAGCCATCTCTCCAGCCCCACAGAGTGACTTTTATATGCTGAGTTTCCCTGAACTGAGCATCTGGCAGTTACTTTCTTGCTAACTTATTCTATATAAAAGTTGAGACTGTGTCCCCATCTACCCCATTATTCACTCTCTGAGATTTCTGTTCTCACTCTGAAGAATGTGTCATTTATACTCTACATCTACACTGTATGGTGAGCTGACAAGCCCTTCAGAGGTAAAGCCTTCTCACAGCATACTCGACAAGATCTGTGGTGAAAAATGAAACACTGCATATCCTTCCCACAGTGGTGGGTTTCTAAAAGTCTCCACACTTGTGTTGTCTGTGGTCAGTGAAATACAAGGAACAGTGTACCCCAGAGCAGGAAATGAGGCTTCTTAGCAGCTCGAGACCCAAGAAGAGCTTAGAACTCAGCTTTCTGCAGCCCTGTCCTCAGGAAGAGCTACCTCAGAGAAATGTTTCAAGTCCTAGCCCTCCAGTGTAGCATGGGGTCTCAAACCAGCTGAAGCCACCAGTGCTTCTATTTCCCATGCTCCGGGACATGAGCTAACTTTGTCCCTCCAGGACTGAGATGTTATGCAGATGCGGGATTTAGTCTGTGAGCTTTTAAAGTCCCAATGGGAACAGTATATTTTAGGAAGCCAATTTTCTGAGCTAGGTATGGTAATGCACCTGTAATCTTCCACTCAGGAATGGCTACCACAGGTGGAATAGGGCCTCCTCATCGTCTTCACCCCCTCTTATCCAGGTGACTCTTCCCTTTAAAAATTTTTTAAAAATTTAATCCATGAAGCTACCAAAAGAGTCCTATTAAATACAACAGCTATACCACCCTCTGCTACAGCCAAGTCTTTCCAGGGCCTGTATGTACTTCACAACAGCTGCCTGCCACCTTGACACCTTTCACTACACCACTCAAGGCTCCATCTTACCTGCCTGCCTCCCTGCTGCAACACCTCTACCCCTGACTACCACCTGAATTCAATAACCCCTTGACCTTTCTGGGAAGCTGTTCTAATTAGGGCTAGGCCATGGTCAGAAGCTGGGCAAACATGCTAAGTGATTTAAAGAGTAAGACAAACACTTAGTCCCACGGCTGTACCTAACCAGAGAAGGACAGTCTGTTTACTGTCTCTGCCCACATAAGACAGTCATAGTCCCTAAGAGCAGGGGTCTTGGCTGCTATAATTCCTAATCCTCCAAAGAACACTAGATCCACAGTGGCTCATCTACAAGTATTAGTGGAATAAGATGACTGAAAGATTAACTAGACTTCAAGTACACCTGTGCTGACTATAGTAGACAGAGAGACAGTAGAATGACTCAGCACAGTCCAGCTGTGACCTCTGTAGTTTGGGCTCAATAGGTCACACTGGCTTCCCAGGCCTCAGATTAGATAGGAAAGGGCCCAAGGGACAATGACTGACATTGCCAGGCACCGCCTCCACTGTAGTCTGCTTTGGTAACAATCTGCTAGCTGAGGAACTATGTTTGGTCAAATGTATTGGCGGTAGGTCCGGAAGATGTGACTTTCAAGGGCTGTTGTTGGACAAGGCTTCTGGGAAGTCACCAGTAGAGCAAAGGGTGGGTTGCCTGTCCTTTTTTCCTCCTGTCTGTCTGGAGTACAGTGTCATGGTTATCCTTTAAAGCAGGATTCTGAGATTTCTGTTATGATACGGAGAAGATATCCAAGCTTGAGTCTATTTTTGGGGGACAGTAACCAGCTCGAATGGAACAGAATGGCCCTAGGAAGATTCATTCACTACTGGTAGCAGGGCTATGTGGATTCTGCACAATATTCTGTGAAATGTTTGACTATTCCAACATACAAGAAACACCAAGGCCCAGGCTATGCTCACCAGCTCTCCAGCTTTTCTCCCTCTAGTTCAGAGCCTGAACTAGAGTATATGATCAAAGAAAATGGATACCTACACAGCAGAGGAAAAAACAAATGATCCTACCTACAGAGGGTAATATTGACCACTGGATGGTCAAAACACTAGACTAATAGAGCCCACAGAGAGTTTGTTGTTTCTCATGGAAATGCTGCTGCTTTAGGCCTCAGTAGTGCCCCAACTGCATGGGGAGTTTTCCATGAAGGTTGAACAGTCAAGTCACTGGCAAGTCAGTCACAGTATTTTTCCTATGCACACACAGCAGTGAGCATCAAATACACTCTTCCTGTGGCCTCAAGAACCATTACAGAAAGCTGCTGAAGCTACAAATGTCCACTTCTTCCTTATTCCTGTGGCTCTTCTGAAGGACCTGGGTTTGGCTCCTAGCACCCAGATCAGGCAGTTCACAACTGTCTGTAACTCCAGTTCCAGGAAATCCATTGTCCTCTTCTGGACTGTGAGGGCACTTGCATTCACATGGCACACACATGCTCAGAAATAATAAATAAATCTTTAAAAGTTTAGAGAAAAGCATTTTTGTTTACTTATTTACTTAGCATATGCATGGTGTGTGTGTGTGTGTGTGTGTGTGTGTTTAAGAGTGTGAGCATTTGTGTGCTGTGGAGTGTGTGATCAAAGGATAACCTATAGTGTCTGATCTCACCTTCTATCTTGTGAGACAGTCTCTTGTTCACTGATGTGTACTCCAGGCCAGACTGCCTCTGGACTTCAGGGATCCTCCTGTCTGCCTTCTAACTCACTGGAGTGCTGGGATTACAGATTACCATCCCTGCTTTGTATGGCTTTTTGGGACTCAAACTGAGGCTCCCACATTTGCTAGACAGATGCTTTATCCATTGATCCCTCCTGAACCCCAGCTAGAACTCGCTTCTGCAGCTGAAGGCTTCCCTTATCCCGGATTCTCTCCAGAGTGCGCTCAGGGCTAGTACGTAAAGTTGGAAGGTGGCAGGCTCCATAGGCAACCCTGCCTTGTTCTTGAAGGCCATCAGAAACATCCCGTGCTTCTCGTTCTCAGAGTGTTGCCAAGGAATGCCAAGCTTGTCCCGCACGTCCACAAGCACCCAGGAGCCCTTAAGGATGTTGTCGAAGATGGTGTTGCGGAACTCCAGCAGTGCCTTCTGGTCTGGTCGAAATCCCAGCCGTGGGTGGATGATGCGCATCTGCTTGAGGAAGGTGGACTTGCTGCTCTCGCCGGCACCGGCAGCAGTGTTTTGACCAGGAGCTACATCGCTCACCGCTCGCTGGCCAGCAGCGAGTGGATGTGGTAGCTGCACCATCCGACCTCGCACTCCCTGTTGTGCACCACGTCCGTCCTCTGCTCTCAGGCTCTGGCCTCAGCAGGCAGCAAGCTGAGGCTGTGCCCTGCCAGGCGTGTCATTGACACCCCTCAGCAAGGGCAGCCCTGCTGGGCCACCTGTCAGTTTCTGTTAGGTTGCTTCTTCACTTCTGAACCCTGTTTGCTATTCTGACACTACTGAATTGGGCTGCTGTTATTTTGACAAGTATAGATTGTAATCCCCAAAATAACTACTTCTAAACAGGTCCACATCCCTTCATCCTATTTACCACTTTTTCATCCCTACCTTTTGACAGTGAGCTATAAGAGGGTGTCATGCATTTGAGAACCCTTAATAAAAGTAGGATTGAAAAAAAATCTAACCCTACATACATGTCCTCCTTTTTTCCTCTTCCTTTTCTGCCTCATCATTCTCTCTCTGTCTCTACCCCTCTCCTCTCCTTTTCTGTCTCTCATACTTTCTTTTTCTTCCCACTATCATGGTCTAAGTATAAATAACATCCATAGCACCTATGGATCATCTATTGTTATTCTTGAGCTTTAGGTTGGAGGTTGGTCATATTGCTCACTCTTCATTTTTCTTTAGACCTTTCAGATTGAATGAGTAGGTCTTTATAGTCAACTCATATGTAATACTCCATAAGAAAGAAAACAACACACACAGTCAGAAAAAAAAAGACATACTAAAAAGATGTGTAATTTGCACCTATGGTGTAGACAATTGTATAGAAGCCACCTTCCATGCATTAGCTTGACTTCAGCTGTGACACACCACAGTTCATGCTGAAGCTGAACTGTGTGGTTGGGATGAACTAGCCAAAACTTTAGAAAGCTATCATTATAACAGAAGACTGCAAGAGTAGAACAATACTCAGGATGATGGGAGAGTGTTCTCTGAGATCATACCATAGGGATAGATGTGTGTTTTTCCTCCATTCCTTTGGTCAAACAATTAATACATATGGTGGGATTCTGACTTCATAGTGTAATTGGTTTTGCCTCTCTTAGGATGTTTTGTTCTGGCATAGTGTGATAAAAATCGTGTGATAAGACCATTATATGTGGTTATCATCATTATTTCGTGTATGATATGATTTCAGTCCTTTCTTTAACTATTCTATACCCACCAGATCTACATTTTACCCCAAACTTTGATTCACATCTTTATTGAATTCTCATAATCAGTAATGTCATCTTGATAGCCTAGGTGCTACAGATATCTTGAAAACTGGGAAGAAAGGTCTTTGCAAATTATACTTTATTGATGATGTTACCAGAAAAGCAAACACACACACATACACACACAAACAAATAGATAGATAACAATGAACTGCAACACTCAATACGAATTTTAATTCATGTATGTGTGTGAAGACAGTAGAAAGCCTTGTAAGAATGCATGAGTTTTTAAAAAATTTTAATAATTACAAGAAAGAAAAAACAAATAACAAAAATTTGTTTGAATTTCTTTGGGCAAGTAAAATACTGGAGGTCTTGCCATTTCTGAGTGACAAATATCATAGTTCAGTAGTCAGTCATTACATAAAGAATTGATACCTCTCAAAGAAAAATCAGACTCTCAAAAGTGAGGTCTTGTGCTAGATTGTTATCTGATATCATACTTTTCTCAAAGACATGGACAATGTTCATCTATAACCACAACCAGTATTTATGCTTTACAATCTCCCAGTGACAAGCATAGCAGAGAAGATGACAGAGTACATGTGGCAAGAATCCTTTCCTAATCCAGATCTCCTTATGACTTTTTACATTTAATGGATTTCAGCATGGAACAAATAATAAATAGTTACTGCAAGATAAGGCAAATTATACTCTATGAGTTTAGACTTCAGAATCAAATTGACACTGGCCCAGAATACCAATTATTGTTCATATAGGTGAACTAGAATGTATGTTATGCTGAGACTGCCCAGGTATGAGTCTCTATAGGCTACTGTAGAGTATGAGCTATCCCTCCAGGCAAGAATGGCCTTGTGGCTTCATGCCACCAACACTTACCATTCCTGGAAAGCAGAATAGCCAGAAAATTCTGAGAAGAAAAATTGAGGTAGAGCAACATGGTAGGGGCTTGTGCTGTCACGAAACTCAGTGTGATGGTTTCCTTGGATGGAGTTGTATCTTTGTAAATACCAGAAGATAAGAGGCTTGTATTCCTGGTCACCGGGTATGGTTCTTGAAACACGTATGTAACAGAGGTGCCAGAATCAAAAAGAGCTGAGATCTCTGCATAACAGAAAACAAGATGGAGTACTTTCAAACATTTAATCAATTACTCTGGATAGCTGTAATGCCTACTCATTGATTCCTCTGCATCCAACACTCGGTTTGGGGTGTTTAGAAACCACAGAATCTGTTTCTTGATGATTTTAGAGAGGCTCATATCCATTCTTGTGTATATGCACACATATGAAGATGTGGATTTCTGTTCATATTGACAATCAAAGATCAAATGTTTACCCTTTTCATTCTCCACTTTGTTTTTTGAGACACTGAATCTGGAGCTCACAGACTAGTTAGACTGGTTGCTCATTGAACTCAGGACCCTTCCTATCTCACTTCATCTGGTGACACATCTAGTTTTCTAAGTGGGTGCTAAGTATCCAGACTCAGAGTCTCATGTTTGTGTAGCAAGCATTTCACTGACAAAACCATTTCTCAAGCCCTTTTTATCCATTAGTATAATTACAATTTTGGCTGGGGAGATTAATCATAATACTCCACCTCAACTTTGTAATATTATCTTATCAGTGAGACTGTATTTATAAATCACTGAAGTGAACTGCCTAGCAGGTTTGGAATTTTTGTAATCACTGAGTTACAAGAATATATGACATAAGGATTGGGAGATGGCTCCATTGGTCAAATGTTTGATGCACAAATGTGAGGAATTGACTTTGGATCTTCAGCATCTACATTAAAATATAGGTGTGATGATATGCATATGTAACCCTAGACCTGGGGAAGCAGACAGAGAAAGAACCATGGTATTCATTGGCTAGTCTAGCAACTAGTGAGTACCAAATTTTGAAGAGAAACTTAGGAATACATCTGCTATTGATCCTGGCCTCCACACACATGTGCATGCACACATGAATACACAAACACACATACAAACACATACCCATAATCACATATGTATATATACACATGCAGTAAATACACACAAAGAATGAAGATAATGTAGCTTAAGCTCCTATCAGTAGCCTTCATGAAGTATGTCTTGTGATTAATGACATGTCCATCAGTACGTTGAAATACTTATTCTGCTGTTTGTCAGGCTCCTCTTGAGTTAACAGAAGTCATATTTTTATGGACAGGCATGAAGGAAATGTTGCTTTTTATAGTAGACTTCTTAGACCTGTAGTCACCTGTCTGTCTGGAAAATTTTGTGGCAAATTCAAGTTCATGGGAATATAATAGATTTCTCTTCTTTCCAATCAAGGAAGCAGTGTTCCTAGTACTCCCTCTACATTCTCTAAGTATGGGATGCTAAGAACAACTTTGGCTCTGTTAATGTTCCTGCCATTTTCCACCTTGTGAAAATTCTGGCGACAGTCTGTAATAGTGCCAGCTAGTTAATGCTACATGTTTATGCCTATTGTCTAGCAGGCAAGGGCTACTAGGGCAATTTTGAGAACGGTTCATGAACAATGTTTTGCTTTTATCAAGCAAGATATATCAGTGTCTCTTATGTTAAATATATTAAGTAGACACTTCCATAGTGATGTTGGCTCATCATCTGCTTGATACAAGTCTTCTTCCTGTCTTTTCTTTTTTAGGAACGGATATATGGGAGATATATATATATATATATATATATAT
>NW_021605506.1:3081858-3103785 GCF_004785775.1 Grammomys surdaster
CCGCCCCGCGACGGCCGGAAGCATATATATATATATACTTTAAATGTTATCTGCCTTCCCAGATTTCTCCTCCCAAACCACCTATCCCATTCCCCCTCCACCTTGCTTCTGTAAGGGTGCTCCCAGCCACCCAGCCACTCCCATCTCACTGTCCTAGAATTCCCCTGTGCTGGGATACCAAGCCACCAGAGAACCAAGTGCATCCCCTCCCATTGATGCCTGATAAGTCAATTCTCTACTACATATGCAGTTGGAGCTATGGGTTCCTCCATGTGTATTCTTTGGTTGGTGGTTTAGTCTCTGGGAGCTTGGGGTGGGGGGAGGGCTGGAAGCATGATACTGTTGTTCTTCCTATATGGTTACAAACCCCTTTAGCTCCTTCAGTCCTTCCCCTAACTCCACCATTGGGGTCTCCATACTCAGTACAATGGAAGGCAACAAGCATCCATATATGTATTGGTCAGGCTCTGAGAGAGTCTCTCAAGGGATAGACATACAAGGCTTCTGTAAGCAAAAGCTTCTTGGCATCAGCAATAATGTCTGAATTTGGTGTTTACAGATAGGATGGATCCCTAGATAAGACAGTCTCTTGATGGTCTTTCCTTCACTCTGTGATCCACTCTTTGCCTCAGCATTTCCTTTAGAAAAGAACAATTTTGGGTTAATGTACTTGCAAGGAGTAGATGGCTTCAACCACCACCAGTGGTTCAAACCAAAACAGGGCCAAACCACTGGATGTGGTCTCTAGTGTTTCTGTCTCCAACTTTTTGGAAATTTTGGCTAATGTCATTTTTATTTAAGACATGAGAACCTCTTGTTTTCTTGGCATCTGGGAGAATTTCTAGTGGCTACCCTCGTTTCCTTTGCTGATACATATCTCTCTTCAAATTCCTGCCCCACTGTACTTCTTCCATGTCTCCTCCCACACCTGATCCTTCCCCACTTTTTCTCTCTCACTTCTCTCTCCCTCCTATGTCCCGCTCTTCCTCTAATTCTGATGATTATTTTGTACTCTCTTCTAAGTAGGACTGCATCCACACTTTGATCTTCCTACTTCTTGAGCTTGATATGCTCTGTGAGTTGTATCATGGGTATTCCGAGCTTTTGGCTTAATGTCCAATTAGCAGTGAGTATATATCATATTTGTTCTTTGTGGATGGGTTACTTCACTTAGGATAATATTTTCTAGTTCCATTCATTTGCCTGAGAATTTCATTAAGTTATTGTTTTTGATAGCTGAGTTGTACTTGATTGTGTAAATGTACCAAACATTTTGTGTTCTTTCCTCTATTGAGGGACATCTGGATTGTTTTCAGCTTCTGGCTACTATAAATAAGGCTTCTATGAACATAGTGGAGCATGTGTCCTTTTTATATGTTGGAGCATCTTCTGGACATATGCCCAAGAATAGTAAGGATGGGTCCTCAGGTAGAATTATTTTCAATTTTTTGAAGATCTGCCACACAGATTTCCAGAGTGATTGTACCAGCTTGCAATCCCACCAGCAATGGAGTAGTGTTCCTCTTTCCCCACTTCCACACCAGCATTTGCTGTCACCTGAGATTTTGATCTTAGCCATTCTGACTGGTGTGAGGTAGAATCTCAGGGCCACTTTGATTTGCATTTCCCTAATGACTAAGGATGTTGAACATTTCTTTAGAGGCTTCTTATCCTTCTAGATTCCTCAATTGAGAATTCTGTGTCCAATTTTTAATAGGATCATTTTGTTCGTTGGAGTCTAACTTCTTGAGTTCTTTGTCTATATTAGATATTAGCCCTCTATTGGATATACAATTTGTAAAAATCTTTTACCAATCTGTACCTTGTTGTTTTGTCCTGTTGACAGTATTCTTTGTCTTACATAAGCTTTGCAATTTTATGAGATTCCATTTGTGTACGATTAATTTTAGAGCCTGAGCCACTGGTGTTCTGTTCAGGAGGTTTTCCACTGTTCTGCTGTGTTTGAGACTTTTTCTCACCTTCTTTTCTATTAGATTTATTGTATCTTGTTTTAAGTGGACATCCTTGATCCACCGGGACTTGAGATTTGTACAAGGAGATAAAAATGCATCAATTTGTATTCTTCTACAAGCTCATCACCACTTGAATCAGCAACATTTGTTCAAAATGCTGCCTTCTTTCCACGGAAGAGTTTGGATTCTTTGTCAAAGATAAGGTGACTGTAGATGTATGGGTTTATTTCTGGGTCTTCAACTCTATTCCACTGATCTAGCTTTTTGTCTCTGTACCAACTCCATGCAGTTTTAAGTCACCATTGCTCCGTAGTTCAGCTTGAGGTCAGGGATGCTGATTTTCCCAGTATTTCTCTTATTGTTGAGAATAGAAATCCTAGGTATTTTGTTATTCCAGATTAATTTAAAAATTCCTCTTTCTGTCTCTGTGAAGAATTCAGTTGGAATTTTGATGCAAATTGCATTGAATCTGTAGATTTAATTTGGTAAGATGGCCATTTTTACTATGTTAATCTTCCAGATCCATAAGTATGGGAGACCTTTCCATCTTCTGAGGTCTTCATTGATTTATTTCTTCAGAGACTTGTAGTTCTTGTCATACAGATCTTTTACTTGTTTAGTTAGATTCACACCAAAGAGAAGTAGATGGCAGGAAATAATCAAACACAGAGCTGAAATCTACTAAGTAGAAACAAAGAGAACTATACAAAGTATTAACAAAACTAGGAGCTGGTTCTTTGAGAAAATCAACAAGATAGATAAACCGAAAACCACAATTACCAGAGAGCACACCGTATTCAAACTAACAAAATCAGAACTGAAAAGGGAGACATAACAGAAACTAAAGAAATTTTAAAAATCATCATATCCTACCAAAAACCCTATACTCAACAAAACTGGAAAATCTGGATGAAATGGATGACTTTCTAGAAAGATACCAAGTTGCAAAGTTAAATTGGAATCAGATAAAACATCTAAAGTGTCTCATAACCGCTAAAGAAATAGAGGCCGTCATTAATAGTCCTCCAATCAAAAGAAGCCCAGGACTAGATGATGTTAGTGTAGCCTTCTATCGGACCTTCAAAGAAGACCTAGTACCAATCCTTTTCAAACTATTCCACAAAATAGAAATGGAAGGAACACCAACCAATTCATTCTCTGAAGCCTCGATTACACTGATACATAAAATACACAAAGATCCAAAAAAGAAAGAGAACTTCAGACCAAATTCCCATATGAATATCGATGCAAAAATACTCAATAAAATTCTCACAAACTGAATCCAAAATATATCAAAATTATCATTCACCATGATCAAGTAGGCTTCATCTCAGGGATGCAGGAATGGTTCAGTATATGGAAATCTACCAAAGTAATCCAATATATAAAAAAACTCAAAGAAAAAACACATGATCATCTCAATAGATCCTTGAAAAGCCTTTGACAAAATACAACACACCTTCATGTTAAAAGTCTTGGAAAGATCAGGAATTCAAGGTCTATACATTAACATAATAAAAGCAATATATAACAAACTAATAGTCATCATCAAACTAAATGGAGAGAATCTTGAAGCAATCCCACTAAAATTAGAAACTAGAGAAGGCTGCCCACTTTGTCCTTATCTATACAATATAGTATTGAATGTTCTAGTCAGAGCAATTAGACAACATAAAGAGTTCAAGGCAATAAGAACTGGAAAGGAAGAAGTCAAGATATCACTATTTGTGGATTATACGATAGTATGGTTAAGTTACCCAAACAAAATTAAGTGAACCAAAATTCCACTAATGAACTCCTACAGCTGATAAACTGCTTTAGCAAAGTGGCTGGATCTAAAGTTAACTCAAACAAATCAGTATCCTTCCTCTACTCAAAGGATGAATGGGCTGAGAAAGAAATTAGGGAAATGACACCCTTCACAATATGCACAAATAATATAAAATATCTTGGTGTGACTCTAACCAAGCAAGTGAAAGATCTGTAAGACAAATTTTTTTTTTCTTACAGACATATGACCTGCAGTTTGAGCTTGTAATTTTGGTTAACAAAATAAAAGCCTTTGTCTGATGTTTGTGTATTTGTATTCATACATATATGTGATTTACATTGTATAAAAAACATGTTGTAAATGAACATATATAATATGTTTGTCCTTTTTATAATGAAAATTAAGAATGACAATTTTTTATAATTAGACATATCAAAAAATTGATGTCATTGTACTTCTCATGGAGCTAGTTTTAATTATTTCCAATATTTAGATATTATTTCAGTGAAAGGCTAAATTCAACAGTATGTGTGGATGCTGCTCCTCATCCATTTTCTTATATTTTATGACAAAAGGTGAAAATGCTGGAATAGGTTTAGTTTTCCCATAGATTGTTAATAAAATATAAAGCATACTTAGTAAATTGTATATTTAGTTATTTTAGTTTACAATAGCGTAACATTTCAAAAAGTATTAAGAACCATCATTCAAGGACAATTTTTTTTTTATAATATATGCAGTGATCAAAGTGTCAAACATGACCCTGTCTATAAAATTCCTGTATCTCCTACACCTTATCAATGTGGAAATCAAGGAAGTAAGTTTGACATTAAGTTCATAAGTATTATCTGCACACAGAGAATTGTAAATTAATAAGAACCGGAACCAAGACTATTTCCACAAATCTCCAGTGATAAATGAATTAAATATGAGAAAACAATGATTCCACTGGGAAATGTGGTAGTTTAAATGTGGTGCTTACATTTATAATATAGAGGATAAAATAAAGGAAAGCCATGGCATAAATAAAATACATTCTATGATCTCTATTATATTAAATATAGGTAATGATTGTGTGTGTTTAAGTAAGATTTAACTTTCTAGATTTATACATCAATTTCAAACTCATTGTCTTGTGCCAAAATACTTAAGTGGTAGCAGTAATAATTCAGTCAGTAATAGAAGAGCACTGAAGGCATAGAAATATATATTAATAAATGATAAAAAGCATATGGATATTCACAAGCAAAACAACCATGCCAAGGATGTCAATGTGGCTATAGTGTAAAGATTCTTACAGCCAATACTGAGGACCAGATTTCAGTTTCTAAGGCCACAAGATAAAAAGAAAGAAGCTATTCCTGAAAGTTGTCCTCCCCGGCAAGCTGACAAAAACACACACATACACACAAACAAACACACACATGCTCACATGAATAAATAATTTAATTCAAATTTGGTAAGATACATGAATCATGTAAGAGCACAATTTTACAACAAATACAAAAATTAATTCAAAATGTCACAACATCCTTAATGGAAGAGATAAAATTATAGAGTACATAAAGTAAAAATTTGTTCCTATTATTTCTTGAATTAACCAATTATTTCTCATGTATGACAGTAAAAGTAGAAGCAATAAAACAGAGAAATTAAGTTGAACTCCAACAGAATGAAGGAGCTTTTTGTTTCAAATGATATAATGAAAACTGTAATAAGAAAACCCATAGATTGGGAGCATAAATTTGCAAGTATATTTATAAGAGACATATGTTCACAAGACAGCAATAAAAGAAAAAAATGCAACTGAATCGCAACCAGGACAGATATTTGCAAAAGGTTCAGATAGGCAGTTGTTCAAAAAGATGTCGAATAAGTGGTAAAGGTTTAAGAGAATGTTTAGAATGACTAGTTATCAGGTATGACCAAATCAGAGCTACAGTATTCTACCAATTCCCAACTAATAGGTGTGTGAGTGTACAGAAAAACTGAAGTTTTTGTACACTTATGGTGAGGATGGAAAATATGTAGACCACTTCAAAAAACAATTTGCCAGTTCCTCAACAGATGAAACATCGCCCAACAAGTTGACTTAACAGGTAAGTACACTTGTCATGCCCGAAGCTCGGTGACTTGTGATTTTTTTTCCCAGTGCAACACAGTGATATTAGGTCCAAAAGGGGAAATTCCATGAAGCTCCAAAAAGTGCAGGTCTATAGACTTGGTTAAAAATAAAAGAGTAGGCAAAGCTCAAGGTGGACTCTAGGATTATTTGTGGTGGATAGACCAAGGCTAATAAGCCATACTCCTCAGGAAACTGTGCAACATGATGCTGCCTGCCAGAAAGGGCCAGTATCCTTGGCATACACCTGGTTGAATATTGAAGCCCAATGCTAATTTGCAGTCTCCTCAGTACCTGTTATGTACATGTACCTGACGTGTATTTCAAAGCCAATACTTTGATCCTGACCAGTTGGTTCCTCTTACCTCTCTACTATGTAAGCTCCCAGGCTCTTACAGATTACAAAACAGAAAAGCCCCCTCTCCTTCTCCACTCCTGGTTCTCTGCTCCCTTGTTAGTCTCTTTGTTATTCTCTCCCACTTTGTTCTACTGCTCTCCTATCCCTGCTGGAGAGATAGTCCTAGCCCCCCGCTAGTCCTATCTGCTTCTTTTTCTCTCTGCTCTGGACTCTTCCTGTTGCCTCTGTTCTATCTATCATATCTACACTAAATAAAACTTTACTCCCCACAGAGCAACCATTTCCATGTGTTTTTTTTTTCACTGTGATCTCACAAGTGGAAAAAGAGAAACCAAATTCTGAAAGTTGTTTATTTTGTTCCACAAGATCACGTGGCACACTTGTGCCATGACAGCTTCATCCACCCAAGTGACTAAGAAAAAATCATGCAAAACAAAAACTAAAGCATGTATCATTTGCAAACATGCACATGAATTTCAGTAGTAGTTTTTTTTACAAACATCAGAAAATAGAGTCCTGTTGTGGGATGCCCTGGTGCTCTTAGTATTCTGATGTTAATTCTGCTTTCCCAAGAAAGAAACCTGTAAATCAGCCCCAATTAAATGCTGCCCTTATAAAAGTTGTCTTAGTCATGGTGTCTGTTCACAGCAGTAAAGTCCTAACTAAGACAGATGTTAGTACCTGACCATGCTTTTGTTTGAAGGAATTTGGATTTTGGGTCTTTGGAAAGCAGTAGAAAACTGTAAGTGGGGCTTAATGAGTTATTCTAGTAGGAATCTGAAAGACTTTGTTGATGATGGTGATTTGAACTGTGGAAGACTGGTTTTAAAGGTTTCAGAGGTTCAGTTCATTATCACCAAGATGGGAACATGGCAGCAACCAGTCAGGTATGTTGTAGAAAGAGCTGTGAGTTCTACCTCTTCATCTGAAGGATGCTGGTAATACTGACTACCAGGCAGGTAGGATGAGAATCTTAAAGCCCACACCCAGAGAGACACACCTACTTCAACAAGGCCATATCTACTCCCAAAATGCCACAACTTCTAATAGTGCCACTCTCTGGGTAGTGCACGTACAAACCATCACATGTGCTCAGCAAACTTCTTTCGTGGAAACAAAAGAAATGTTAAAAATTATAAAGATGGGAAAATCTTATTTTTTTATCATTGATATGTACTGATTTAAAAAACAACAAACAAAAAAGATGGCTTAAATGTTTCTATACCTTCTTTTGCATTGAACACTGTGGTCCTTTGATACATTTTCTAATTGATGTATTTGGACTAGAAAAGTTAATGTGTCACTAAACACAAGTATATGATCCACTTCTAGTCTTCAGCTGATCCTTCAGCCTGGATTATGTGCATGTTTTCAATTAATACTGAGCACATCTGTTCTGCTAGTTAACACACAAGTCCAATGCATGGATATGGTTATGTGGATGAGTTAAACAGAGTCTAAACACAGAAAAACATACTGAAACCACAAAGTATTAGCATTGCTGGAGGACAGGGAGAAATTGGTTCGATAATGTCATATAGGTACAACATTGTCTCACATAGGAGAAATAGTGCAGATTGTCTGAAGTCA
The DNA here is from genome assembly GCF_004785775.1 of Grammomys surdaster. NCBI lineage: Eukaryota > Metazoa > Chordata > Mammalia > Rodentia > Muridae > Grammomys > Grammomys surdaster. Next base: position 3,089,673 of record NW_021605506.1, read on the forward strand.
TAGGTGTCATTGTTTTAAACATGGCATGTGGGTAATAGAGAACTACATTTATTAACAATGGTGTGGATAGCTCAAGGGCACAGGATCATTGGTCTTGGTATATGTGTGCTACCAGACAGCAGTGGTATGTATGCCCACCTTACCTTTCTGGCAGAAAGGCCCTTCATATGGTGAGTTGGTGCAGTCACAGAAGTAGCCACTTTTTTTTTCTACACACTTGCCCCCATTGTGACAATTGCTTCCATAGCTGCTACAGTGACCTGGACAGCCAGGTCTGACTCCAGATGTGACCTTTGCCTTCTCTTTCAGGTCTATGTTCTGTCCATTCAAGTGTAAAGAGCGAATACATCCAAGAAAGCCTTTCTGCCTCGATGATGTCCCTCCTAATGGAGAAAAATAAGAAGGAAAACATTAAAGGTATCATAACTGTAATACATAGATGTAACTGGTAGATCACAGTAACTCTAACTGCTCCCCTGTCCCAAAAATCATGCTATATCCTTCTATGGACTCTCTCTGTAGACAGAGTAAGAGTATCAGCTGTGGTAACAACTCTTTCTCTTCGCCTCACAGCTGCAAACAAGAGCTTCTGCCTCACAACTACTAAGACATTAAAGAACCTTGAGTTAAGCTAGAAGATATTGATGTTTACCATGTAGCATAGAGCATTTGGTATAGGACTAATTCCTGTCTTCTTGAAAACATATAAGAACAACGTGAATCTTTTTTTTTGTTGTTGTTGTTGTTGTTCTTTGGATTTAAGAGCTTCTGACCCTCATTTCTAGGCCTATCTGACATTTGTGATCTTGACTGTATTACTCTCTCAAGGAAACTTACTTTAAGGGCAATTTCATCTCAGCTTCCTTCTGTCTACCTGTAACATCTTATTACATGAAAATAACATCTTTGTGGTAACAGTTAGCTGTGGTACTATTGTCAGCTCTGTTGAAATTTTCTGTAAGTTTCTAGTGAAAGGAAGGATGTTAAAGAAACTGTAAGTCAGGGCCAGAGATGTGATTCAGTTGGTAGAGTAGTTGCCAGACATGCATGAAGCCCTGAATTTCAATCCCAGTACCACTGTATAAACTGTGCATGGCAGTGTGCATCAATAATCTCAATACTCAGGATGAAAAGCTAGGAGGATAGGAAGTTGACAGTCATTTTTGTCCACCTGGAGACACATGTGACCCTGTTTTAAAGAAAAATTGTTTCAGAGAGAGAGAAACTGAGAGGGAAACATAGCTCCTTTTAAAATGCTTAAGAATGAATATTTACATGACCATGATATCTACATATGAATAAAATATGTAGTTTTATGTGGCCTATAGTGTCTTTCATCTAAAACAAAAGAAATAGAGTCAGATTAGGTATACCACAGAGACAAAGCTGAAACATGTGCCCTTATGATTATGCAGTACAGGACTATGCACTGGAAAAGAGAATGAGAGGAGTTGGTTCAACTCCATGTCACCCAATATTTAGCCATATTGAGAATTGAATTGCAAAAGTTTAAGGTATTCCAACTAACATTTGATGTGTTTACAGTAATACTTATTGCACATTATAGAATATAGTGTTTGTTCAGTTATTGCTGTCCTCTGGGCCTTCTCTTGATTCTTCACTTACTGCCAAAAAATCAGTAGGTACATTATGAATTATATGCTTATTATTCCTAGGGTTTATCATAACATACTCAGATAACATTTCTTGACTCACATCCAGGCTTAAGCTGGAATGTGACTTTTGGATGAGAAAACATCTGGAGGTGGTCAGAAGAAGCTTTAATTCTTCCCATGAAGAACAGACCAGGTTGAAACTTTCTATTTGTTCTGTTCACATTGAAAACTCAGATCTTCTTTGATATGAGTGTGTGTCTGCTAAGAGAAAATAAGCATAGCTAAATCCCATTAGCATGTATGTGGCCATTCTGCAAATTCTGGGAGATGTCAGAAGAGGCAGAGACCCATTCTGGATTTAGAAAATAAGTAATTAGTTTCCAACCCTTGAGCTCAAAGTCAAAACATAAATGAGTGGTGAGTTGCTAAAAGTCCTTATGTTCTGCCAAATGTTCTAATGGAAAAAAGAAGGAAGTGAAGGATGGAGGAAAAAGGAGATGGGGAAAAGGAGGAGCAGGAGAAAACACTGAGGGCAAAAGCACAAATCAATTATTCCCTGTATCTACTGGCTGTCTTAACTGAGACTCATTTCTATTTCTATTTATCCTATGCTACAATTCTATTAAATTTTGGTATACAATGGCAATCTTCAACCTGTGGGACACAACCTTTTCGTAGGCAACCAACCATTTCCAGGGTCACATATCATATATCCTACATATCAAATATTTACATGACAATTTTTCACAGTAGAAAAATTACAGTTATGAAGCAACACTGAATATAATTTAAGATTGGGGTCAGCACAACATTATTATCTGTATTAAAGGGTCACAGCATTAGGAAGATTGAAAAATACTAGTCTGGAAATAACTAGATATGCATTTGTGATTATCAAGAAAGATAGAATAGGCATTTTAAATTTTCTGTCTTAGGCAAGAAATATATCGACAAGAACAATAAAGACATAATTTGATGCTAGGTAGATGGGTCAACCAGTAAAGTGCTTGTCTAGCATAAAGGTCTAAGTTTGATCCACATACCAGTTGAAACCCAAGGTAATGTATTATATGCCTATAATCCCAGTGACATAAGATGTGATGTAGAGACAAGTAAATCTCTGGAAGCACAAAGGACAGGTAGCCTAGTTATGATGAAGTTACAAGGCAAATAAGGAACATTGTCTTAAAGAAATTGGGGAAAGTGTCTCAGGACTGTTTTCAGACGTCTATATTTCAGTACTATGCATGTGATCACATGCACCCACATGTGCATCCACGTACAAAAATATGTACACCCAGTCATGCATACATACACAGGAGAGAAAGTGGGATTGGTAAGTTGAAAGGATGATAAGAAAATGCATGACATAAAAAATAATGAGCAGTGTAGATAGTTAGAAATGGAATGACGGTTAGAAATAAACCTTCCTTAATCTACTCCAGGTATGGTGGCTTCATCCCCAACTCTCGGGTTTCAAAAACCAGTTAGGTCTCTCTGCCACCTGATTACATTTCAGGACCTAAGATCTTCGCTATTGCTTCAGCTCTCTGCCTCCCTTGCTGTTTCCATGTTCCCTACCATTATCATCACGAACTCTAGCCATCCTCAACAATGTCCACAAATTAAGCATTTTGTTGGTCCTGGTGTTATCACAGCAATAGAAGAGTAATAAACACACATGTAATATTCACTGTCTGACTCCAAAAAAAGTTAGAACAAAAATCCTGAGGCCCATGGCTCTGAAATAATGACAAAATTTAGATTCTTTCCAGTTTCAATAATAATGCAGACCAGGAGGCCAAACCTCAGTTGCACAGCCTTGTCTGTGTCAATTTCAGTGATTACAAATCTTTTAATCACAAAATAAATCAATGATATGTGCAGGCTATCACAAAGAAAGGTTCATTATTTCTTTTTGGGGGAGTTATGTACAATAATGAGGGGAGGATTTATGGAGTGTAAGACTTGCCTCATTTTTTTTACTCTATACTCACTCCCCTTCTTGGATTTGAATAATGTTTTTATGCTTTGTTAGTCTCATTTATCTCCTAGCAGAGTTTGCAAATACAAGATCTATTGTACATTTTTATATGTGGCTTAGTCAAAAATTTAATAAATGGAGAAAGGGTAGCTGTGGTAATTTCTCTAATAAAAATGCACTTGATAATGTAGACCATGGAAAACTCACTGTGATTTTTCCTAGACAAGAAACTCATGACTCTTCCACATGCTGACAGAAAAGGATAACATGAGATAGTGTACAATACCTTTTAGAGTGAACTACAACTGTACTTTTACCTGCTTATCTTTTATTTTTTCAAGGTAGAAACTCTACAGAATAGATTATTTTTATTATAAGAAATGTACAGACTAGCCTAAATGTTGAATAATTTTAAGAGGATGCATATCATTATAATAACATAAACATATGTACACATCCATGTATGTGAACACAAAACAGAAACACAAGCACTACAGTATACCTAATCACACATCTATACATGCATTTATATGTATACACATAGGTAATACAAGCACAGGTGTACCCATACATGTAGGCTCAAAGAGACCATACAAACACATGTATACACACACATGTACACAGAGACAACACAAAAGCAGTGCACATATATATTAGATGCACATATAGAAATACATGTACAGGTAGTTTTGGAGGACAAGTTGTAAGAGACAGTTTTCTTCTTCTACCATGTGAGTTCTGTCAGGTTGTCAGGCTTGGCAGCAAATGCTTCTATCTGCTAAGACAATTTTCCATTCCCAAGGTGCCAATTTTTAAAAAGAAAGAAATACTTGAAAAATTACAAATGATAAATCAGATAGCAGTGTGCCAACTTTCTTGCTTGCTTCTCTCCAGACCCTATCCAGATTTGCTGACTCTTCACATATATGTTTCTGCTGCTATCCTAATATATTTTCTGATTTGTTGTTTTTCATCTTGTCATATTTATAGTTGATGAGTGGCTATTTTTCCAAATTATAACATTTCTTCCCAGAAGGCTTATTAAGGCCAGTGATGTAAACAGAATTTGAACTATTCACAAACTATTCACAAGGCCTTCCCAAAGGTTATGTAAGTAATAACAATTGTTAGGACAAGATATACTTTAATTTCCAACTTCCACACTAAGATGTAGGTAAGAAACATGAGGGATGTATCTTTTGGGAGCCAACTTCTTTGCCAAAGGGAGCTGTCAGTGAGGCACCTATCAGAGCCATATGTGTTGCTATAAGCATGTCTCATCTATAGTTCTATAGGAAGCACTAAACTCACTGTCTCAGTAAGGTAGACTTGAATGTAATTGCTTCTTTGTTTTATAGGTTTTGCCTTGTATAGGATGAATGCACAGTTTTTTACATTTCCCAAGGAAAATTCATACAACAGATTTCTGTAGAGTTAAAAGAATGAAAAACATATCTTTGAACATAGAGTAGTTTGTAGCCAGTTTTTAAAGTCTCAATCATGATCTACAAGTTCTTCAAGAATCAAAATAATTCCATTTCTTCTCTCTATGACCGTTTCTAACATGTTTATGTAATATTAGACATTCCAAGTTCTTCTAATTCTCAATGGACAAGAAAGTGGTGTTGCTACCTTTCAATCCACACAGTAGAAAAGTCAATTTCATAAATATCATCTTGGCTACGGTCAAGAGTCAGACAAACTTTACAGTGAAGAGTTGAGGATGAAATCATACCTGGTGACTGGCAATACCACAGAGGACTCAGAGACCTGAGTCTGTGAGCTGAGTTATTATACTGAATAATTGAGGCTAATACTACAACAAAGAGAATCTATTTTTTCAGCTTCTCTCTTAAATAGTTTTCTATTTTTAGAAATATACACACATTCACTTATCTTTTTGCCTCCTGACATCAATCTTGTTGAGATGAAAGTCCATTGGTTGGACAGTTTGGTATGGAATGTCTCATTTTGTCCTAGAATACAGTGAGTAAATTTGGGTACTGTTTTTTTGGATTGAGTATGTATCGACTCCTAAAAGTCACTGACTTCATTTCAAGACTGATTTTTCCTAACAGATATTTAAATTGATTAAAAATTTAGTGAGTTGTACAAGCATGTGGAAGGAACTAGAAGAGAAATCTGGATAGAGTTGAGGCCAAGTTAGTCTAAAGATCATGCCAATTTCTCTTATGCTACTCCATCCAGTGAGTCTCACTGTGCTTTAGAAATTACTGGGCCTTATTGAGTTTGTCTTGATGAAGCGGAAAAGGAGGGGGAAAGCTGTTAGAGGTTATTTTAGTGTATTTGTTTGTCTCACTATTTAGTATTTAGTGACAGGTACATTTGCAAATGTCATCTGGACAGAGACACAAGAAGTTGAAACATTTCCATTTTTGTTTAATTCATCTGAACAATGAATTAATTAATGTTTTGCTTAGTCCTTTACTCTTTCTCCTAACCGGTCCCTGTGATAAAAATATGTTACCAAAGGCAACAAGAAAGAAAGGACTGATCCAGTTTATAATCCCAGGTAGAATCTATCGTTGGGTAAATTAGATGCTGAAACTTGAATAACCTACTCATATCTATAATCAAAAAGAGAGAGAATGAATATCTGCATGTTTACCATTAGCTTAACTTTTCCTCTTTTACATACAGGAATCAAATGGCAAATGTCCATTGTCACTAGAGAATTGCATTTATGTCTGTATCCCTGCACAAGTCCAGGAATCTCCCCATTCACATGGTCTTCATTAGCTCCCCTGCTGGTAGCATTGAATTGGCCAAATGCAATTCTAATTTAAGAAAAAAATAGTATATTAATGTTTCTTTGGTTGCTAATTTTCAATCTCATTGTACCTCCTTCTCCCTTTCCCTTTTTCTTCTTTCTTTATCTCACTTGTTTCATCCTCTCATTTCTTCTACCTTTGAATATTCAGCAATTTATTATATGAACTACTTCACCCAAAGCCACTAAATTGTCTACAAAAGCTGATTATTTTTCATAGTAAATCTTAATTGCTAATTTGACATATGTAGAATTCGGTAGGTGACAAGCCTCTGGCATATATATGAGATAGTTTCTAGCTTGTGTCAATTGATGTGGAAAAATCCACTCTAAATGTGGATCATGCCACTTCCATTTTCTTCTTTCCAGGACTGAATTAAAAAAGGAAGTGGGGGGATGACAGTGAGGGAACTAAGCATCAACATGCATCTCCTTCTACTTCCTAACTAGGATAATGTAATGTAATTGGCTGCCTCAAATGCCTACATGAATAAAAGAAACAGAAGGAGCCAATATCAGAAATAAGACCCACAGTCTCATATTCACAAGTATTCACTGGACAATTGTAGCATATGTAGAAAGATGTCACACCCAACTGGGAAGGAGTAGTACATTTTCCTTTGCTGTTGTATGCAGACAGGTATGAATCATAAAGGAAATAGACCTGTCAGTCTTAAACTCCATATCCATTCAGAGGCAAAAACAATCATATCCTTATGCCAACAACTACTCTACCATAGTCTCATGCAGAATACTAACTCACAGCACAAGTATAAGATCAGAAGTTCAGGCTTCCAGCACTCACATAGCAGCTGGGAAGTTTGTCATGACTGCCACCTATAATCTTATCATTCAGGAGACAAAGATATCATGCTCCAAGAGGTAGGCTGGTTTTTTATACCAGCCAAATCATGGGATCAATAAAGATGTTTACCCAGTAATGAAGTACAAAATTATCAAGAAATGATCTTTATATTACCCTCTATCATCTACATATATGCACATATTCTTATGTGTAGTAAAATACAAATTTGCTCATGTATATGCAAACATGCATTCAAAACCAGACACACACACAAACAAACAAACACATCACACACATACACACACATACACACACATCACACATGTACACATTACACACACACACACACATACACACACACACACACACACACATATATATGTCTCCCAAACCTAACAAAGCAGAAATAATGAAACTGTTAAAAGTTCTAATGGTGAGATTATAATTTAGCTACATAATATACTTTAAAAGCTGCATCCCATAAAATTTCTTGTATTCTGCCACATTAACACATTGGAAAATATGTGTATATTACAAATAGTCTTAACTATCATGGTGACAAAACAGTGTTGAGTTATGTCATTGATTCCGTGAATTCATTAAATTTCTTGTATTCTGCCACATCAATGCAGTGGACGACATGTGTATATTACAAATAATCTTAACTATCATGGTGACAAAACTGTGTTGAGTTACGTTATTGATTATGTGTATTCATCAAGCAATGAGTCATTGATCAGCATATTTCATGTTGTTCTCTTGAAAAATCAATTCAGTACTAGAACACAGTTTATGAGACACAGCCTATGCCTGGTGATCACAGCAGAGATCCAGTCACCAAAATTTTGCAAGACACTGTACTTCAATTTAAAATGTCTCCCATATCCAAATGTGTCTAGACAAGCATATCCATCAGTACTTAAGTGATGTCATTCTCAATCTATTCCAGTCAAGACACTCCAAAAATGACATCTTTTTCTCTCTATTAAAGATAAGCATCTAGTGTTTCCACATGTCTGAGTTTTTCACATGTCACAGTTTTTCATTTGGACTGATGTTGCCAATTGGAAACAATATAGATTCACTTGTTAAAAGATTGTCAATGAGGGGTTGTTTAGATTAGGCTTGGCTATGGGCATACCTAAGAGGGATAATCTTGATTAAGTTAATCCTTGTTGGAGTGTCTAACATAAAAGTAGGTGATACTGCTTTTTGGCTTTAGGTCCTAGACTAAATAAAAGACAAGAAGGTGACCTGAAAATAAACATACAAGTATTCATTCTCTTTCTGTTCTTAACTTTTGAAATGAGGAATTGCTTCAAGTTCCTGCCTCTAATTTATCTAGTGATGGATTCTAACCTATAGCTGTAAACTGAATAAACCCTTTCTTTCCTGTTTATTTTGTTGGAATATTTTATCACAGCAACTGGATGGGAAACTAGTGAAATGATTGACCAAAAACACTTATTGATTCATTCACTGGTTCATTAATTAATTAAGAGCTCAGATGAATTAAACAAAAATGGAAATGTTCGGACTTCAATTATCTTTGGCCAGATGACATTTGCAAATGCACCCCATCAGTGAATAGTGAACAGTGAGATATAAAACAACAGACTAAGATGACCTCAATATTAGTTTCTGCTGGATATATAATACATAGCTAATGAAGACACATATAAAATGGGTGATAAAATGAAAATCTCATAGTCTCATATTCTATTATCTCCTTTAAATTAGCAAGTATGTTTTCAGTGATAATATTTGTAGCTTCAAAATTTATAGTAGCTCACATATAAAGGAAGCAAATAATAAATATACATCAAATTTAGATGTAGTTGCACATCTGGTAGTGAGATATAAACTGTTGGTCTTGACAGAAAACATAGGTGAAAAAAAGGTATTTAGAACGGTTATTATGTAATTTATTTATAGGTCTATCTAAGCATTCAAATTCAAGTTTTTAACAGAAGCATACACCCTTAGCTTTTATAGTATTATGTTATGTCAACATTTTAAACTCCTCTTTGTATTTAACGCTTTGCTTTAACAGCTCTGTAACTTATATTTTTCAAAATCTCTGTCTATTAAATTATAGTACAAAAATTGGCCTTAGTATCAGAACTGGACTAAAATATCTAAAACACACCCTATATCACACACATACACACACACACACTTACACACACACATGCTCATACACATGTACACACAATGATGTACACATACACATGAGCACCATGGAAATGAGTGACACTTTCATACTCTTATCTATATTACCCAACAAGGATACTCAGAATTAACTTGTGTATGACAAGCTATGGATGGAGAAAATGAGGGAGGGAAGAGAGAGGAATAGATGGAGAAATAAAAGAAGAGACAAGTTGAGACCATGTCTTCTGACATCTGAATATATCCATTACCATTACTAACAATAGCCACCTTTTCAGAGAACATATTGAAATATACAATCTGCAATTAATATCACTGAAAACATACTTGCTAAATGAAAGGAGATACTAGAATATGAGAACATCAGATTATCATTTCATCACCCATCAAACATAATACTAGTGCTTACTGAGGGAATGGATGACTGAAGATATCTCCTAAGAGACCTGGTTGCTTCTCTGTATAACATCAAGGCAATTCTACCTCAGTGATGTTTTTCCATTGGATATCAACGTGTGCCTATATTTTAAATGAGTGACAAATCTAGAGATGTAGCCCATTTGCTAGAATGTTTGCCTTCTATACATGAAGCTCTGGGTTTGATCACAAGTACTACATTCAACATGCATCGTGGTGCAGAGCTCCAATCTTAGTATCTCTCTGATTGGAGGTAGCTTACACCTCCAATCCTCTCAAATGAATCATTTAAAAAAATGCTCTACAAACATACTTACAGTCCAAACCCATAGAAGCATTTTCTCAACTGAGAGTCTCTCTTTCAAGTGACTCTATCTTGGGTTGTGATGATATAGAAGCAGCCAGCATACTCCTCAAAGTTTACTACTCAAAACTGAAGTAATTGGATTAGTCAAACTATTTGATCACACTGTTAACAATGGTTATCAGGAGCCAAGTATCACTAAGAAGCATAAAGAACTGGAATCTACATGCCTACACTGTAAGCTTCTATTACAATGATCTAAAACATAAAATTTTGTAAATGTCTGACACATGAGCAGAAATGTTAGCAAAAGAATCTGAGAGGGGCAAAACATTTATGTGTGAGTAGACCAGACTTTAATGTGATGACAATGAAGCTAAAAAAAAATATATATGATGAAAAGTAGCACCATATTTAAATTTTTCCCTGTTGAAAAAATATTAGGAATTTTCCTTGAGCTACAGCACAAAGCTATCTTCTGGTTTTTAGCATAAAGTATGATATAAAATGCCTCCTACCTACAAACAACTGGCCAGTCAAATGAAGTTGTAAATGGTCTTGCTCTGAGGCCTCCCGCATACTCTGTGGAAGGTTGTCCACTTGCAGTAAGGTCTCCTTGAGGTTTCTTTCAACTTGTATGTAATGCCATTGGTTGTCATTCAGAGGAAAAGGAGACTGAACGAGGAGATCAACAGGGCCATTCCCTACATCAATGGTGAATGTGACCTCAAAAGGAGCTGCAGCAAAAAAATAAAAGGATAAAGGCCATCGTCAGTGTCTTGCAAGCACAATAATGTTCAGAGTGTTTATTGAAAGGTATTATATGTCTCCATCAATGTGGAGAGGACATATTTAAGCTCCTTATAGCACTGGATCTCTATCATTAGCATCAAATACTAATGACTAGAATGTATGTGCTCTATGACCTTCCTATTTCAGGTGTTCCTAATTGTTCAATACAGCAGAGACCTAGTACATCTGTACCTATCTAAATTTCTGCTCTAGCATGGTGTTACCTGTACCTTACTGTACACATGGGGTTAGGTAAGCATCTCTAACCTACACAAAGGAAAACCGTGTCATTAGAACATGTTCCATGATATTTAAAGAGACTTTATCAAGATGTGGATAATTAAGGTGAGAAGACTACCTCAATGTGAGTAATGTCATTCCATGGCCTGGAACCCTGAACTAAATAAGAAAAGGAAAGTAAGTTGAACAGTAGCATTTGTTACTTTCTGTTGTTGACAACATATGTAATGTAACCTGCTACCTCAAGCTCTTATCTTTATGTCTTCCCCACTCTGATGAAATATACTCTGAATCTATGAGTCAGAATAGTAAAATCTTCTGTACTTAAGTTACTCTTGTCAGGTGTTTTGTTTAAGTAATAAGAATGACCAATAAAACAGCAGTGTGGAAGGTTGATAATGGTGGTGATAGTGACGGTAATGGTGCTGATAGTAGCAGTAATAATAGTAGTGATAATAATTATAGTGACTATCTTGATGGTTCTGGCAATAGAGGAAAGGACGGTGGTGGATATGATGCTGATGGTGAGAGTAATGGTGGTTATGTTAATGATGGTGGTAATAGTATCTATATAGTGTAACAGAGAGACCAACATGTAATTGTGTAAAGCACAGATATTTTTTTTCATTTTCATCTTAAAACAACTCTGAGAAATGCTTAATTATTGTCAATTATCAATGAGATAAAGATAAGAAAGAAATAGTATCCCAAATAGAGATATTTGTCTCTCAAGAAAAAGCTTCCTTACAAGCCACCCTTGTCTTTACCTCACCCTCTGAGGATTTTATAAGAACAACAACAAAAAAAAATGAGTCCATTTAATTATAAGCCTAAGTTGAGGAGACAGTGGTCTCCTTAGTTACTGTAGACTTCACCTATCACATCTGGGCTCTTTCTTAGCACTTTATGGTTTTTCCTCTTTTCTTGGCCTAAAGCAGGAAGTGAGTATCTATTTGACCACAAAATGAACTGTCACAGTAAAGATCTCCAACCTCTGTACAACCTGAGTCCATGTCTCCCAAGCCTCTAACACTTATCAGAAAAATGTTCTTGTTAAAAAAGCTTAGTCATAGACAGGGTCTAGTAACTGAAGACAGACAACTTTGCTATCTTTTGAGTCCTAACCTTAAAGATAAACTATAAGCTGGTACCTGCAAACAACAAAAGAGAGTTGACAGCATAGACTACAGAGCCACTCTTGCCTGATGATGTTTTTATATCATAGTTCAGTTTTCTTATCTAAAAATTTGGAATAAAAAATTAGCTAATTATGAAGTTATCTGTATTTTTATCTTGATTGCATTCTTTGAACTGTTCATGGAATGAAGTAAGTGCTTATAAGTGGTAGTTTTATTATATCTGTAATGTGTGATTTCTGAGTATGGCTTAGCTGTGAAACTAATAGTATGACACAGCTCCTGGCCCTGGAGCAGAGCCAGCAAGATGTGCTGTTGGTTGCTGCACACATAAAGCTTGTTTGCATAACAATGTTCTTATTTCACTCCATATTCCTCCTTTGGGTTATGTTTGCCTAGTCAAGGTTAATGACTCCATGATAATCACAAACAGGGAAGCAATAATGCGTCTGGTAATCCTCAGCAAAACGGTGGTGCTGTGACCTTCAGGGCAGCTCTTAAGTCTATGGAAAAGAATTCTGAAAACATGATGAGTTCAAGAACACATAAATCAATGCAAGAAATGTCACTTACAGGATTTTTCTGCTATTTAAAATATATGGATGCAATATGAATTGTATGAGGGGCTTCATGGACTGAAAAGAACAAAGGCAACTGCACAATGAGTGAGCATAGTCTGAATGATATTAAGGAAGAAAAGATGACATTGTCAATAGAAGAAAAAAAACTGAATTATGAAAGGGAAAGGAATAGTTAAGGATACAAGGCTCAGATGGTTGTATAATATTAGTGGTAAAATGATGCTCTCCTCTATGGATATCATTCATAACTAAATTTGATCCAGAACGCTAAAGGATGTAGGTATATTTGTGATTCAAATAGAGGTTGGGGACAGACAAAAAGTATGGTATAAAGAAAAAAGATAATGTCTTGATGATATTCCTACTTTCTGGGATTGCTTAATATTTTCAAATAATAAGCCTTGGAGTTGCTGAGGTTAAAAAAAAATCCAAAGACTAGAAGAATATATTGAGGTAGCTAAGAATTATAAAAATTGGCATAAACAAGAACTCACTAAATTGCAAAAATAATTATAAAAAATATTATACTTAAAGTTAACTTTAACACATAAAAATGGCATCTATGTCTAGTCTTGGCAACTACAAGTGGTGTGCCCATTAAACCACGTAGGACTTGTTGTGTTAAAAATAAATGTACTAGATGTCTGATTCATTTGTTTAGATATTTGGTTCCTAATAGTCAAGAGGTTAAGACCATAAAAATGGTCATAAAATGCTGATTCATGGAATTATCAAAAGGCAGCGTGGGTAAATGATTAAACGATATGTAATTTCTCAGTAAGTAGCTTAGACAAATAAAAGAGCGAGCTTTGTTCTTCAAGAGAGAGCCATCTCAACATTCTTCCACCATTCTCATTCACCCCTTCCTCAGAACCTTTTCCCAAGCTGAGGTTGGAACTTAGCATGTGATTACCCAATGTATGTAAATTTATTTATTTTACAAAGCCATGCTCTGAAAAAATAGGACTGAAAAGAACAGACTGCACAAATAAATAAATAAATAAATAAATAAATAAATAAATAAATGAAGTCCTTGAGTGATGTTGTGTTTTTTGTCTTCTTGTCTTTCTATTTCTTTGTGTGTTTGTCCATGAATGTACTGATCCGTGTGTGTGTGTGTGTGTGTGTGTGTGTGTGTGTGTGTAACTATGTGTGTTAAATAGGTATATAGATGATAAATAGATGATAGATATATAGATAATAGGGAGATAAATAGATAAGCCAATAGATAGATAGATAGATAGATAGATAGATAGATAGATAGATAGATAGATA
>NW_021605506.1:3103795-3117334 GCF_004785775.1 Grammomys surdaster
ATAGATAGATAGATAGATAGATAGATAGATAGATAGATAGATAGATATGCAGAAATTTATGGGTGCCAATGAAGGCTAAAGGTCAACCGCAGAAATACTATGAGAAAAATTTTTGAAGAACTCCAGGGATCTCAGCTCTCTCTAGAGAAAATTTGAAAGAACTTCTACCTCATCTCAGGTAGAACAAAAGCCCAATTTTTCTATTTACATATCGATTCATTTATTTTCAGGTTCCCTTTTGTTTATCCTATGAATCAGCATCCTAAGACCCCACCCCATTGTTTCTTAGAAGACAACAAGTGTACAATGTTTTCTTAACATTTCAAAAGAATTCAGAGATCTCTACCTTTGTTAAGCACAGGGGTGATAAGCTAGTTGGGTAAAATCCTCTCCTGAAGTTATCATTTCTACCACACTTGGGATAACCTTCCTCTGTCTTAGGAGGACATTCAACTCAGGAATCTATCTCACTTTGTAAACATTAAAAAAAAAAAAAAAAAAAAAAAAAAAAAAAAAACCCTTAGCTGGATGGGATCTCCTGCTATCACTACTCAGTAAGTGTCTTCATCTCCTAGTAGGTTTCTTATAACTTGGCTCACAGTGCAGCTGGTTTCCTTTCTTTAAATCTATGAAACCCCTTATATAATTCTTATTGCACCCTTATTTTTGCATAGTCGAGAAATTATATATTTTCAAACTACTGGAGCCTCATTCTAGGGTTCTTTCCCAGGGGCAGTAACCCTGTTATTTTGTCCCAACTAAGGCCATGCTGGCCTTGGCAGGAATCTATAGAAGAACATTTGCTTAGTACAAGCCCTGGTTCCACACAGATGTAGCAAAACCAAGGCTGTACTCCTCAAAAAGGGGCGTGTGCCATGCTGTAGTTCTGTTTAGCTGCTTTTGGTTTTTACCCCTATATGCTAGGACCCTTGTAAAACCTCTTTAAATGTTTTTGTTACAACTTATCTCTATTTCAATAACTATCAAAGACTAAGAAAGTTTAAATCATTCCTCCTGGATGTGAAGAAATATCTGTAAAATAAACACTAGTAGTAACATTATAATGATTGAATGTATAGCACAAGCCAGACACGCTGCTAATAATTTTCTATCACTGTTGACACAGTTGAGCCTCACTACAAACTTTATAGACAGGGCTATTTCTTTCATCAGTGAGGGAACTGAGCACAGGTATAAGGTTGTCACAGTGTCTTTCAGTGCTAAGATTTAAGTTCTAGTAATATGTTTTAGAGCCTATAGTTTTAACTCATGCCTCCAACTTCAGATCTTATATAGTTTATGTAATCTCCCATGACTATCATGGCTAGAATACATAGTAGACATAACTGTATACAATTGAATATAAAATTAATAAATGGTACTGTAATACTATATGATAGACTCCAGACATTGTGGCAGGCCTCAGGAGTAATCACATAATCTCGTGGAACTGGATAGGAAATCGGGAACCAGTCACACAATCATACTATCACTAACTTTTCCATACAACTGCCTCACAGGAACATTTTCTCATGATTTGTCCCTTTATTGTTCAAGCAACATCTAAGGGATCTTTGATGGTATTTATCAAGCCAGACCTAGTTCCCAGCGTGATCATAATTGAATCAAACACAATGAGCTCACTACTCTCTTTTCTGAAGATTGTCAAAGGAATAGCCTGTAGATACCTGATTAGAATACTTGACAAGGATTTGAGAAAGAGATGTCTACGCATAGTCCCTGTAATATTGTTTCATTCCTCTACAGTCAGAATGTATCTCTGTATCCCAGAGGAAATCCTTTAGTGCCTACCCTCTAATGCTCTTCCCACTACTCAGCTCAAAGCTTCATGAAGAGGTATCCATGCACCCTTGACCTCTAAATCAGGGTAGGGATGGAGAAAATTCTGTACTGTGCTTGCCAACTTATTGTCCAGTGTACAGCTCAGAAAGATGAATGGATTTATGTATGAGATAAAAAGTCCATTTATGAGATGATACAAGATGATTATGGCCAGTTAACTATTCTGATCTCCTATGAACTCATTTACCATTTCAGAAATATAAATTCAGTAAAACGTTGCTTAACTTCTTTAAAGACATAGCCTCTTGAAAAGTCAGTAGCTGCTTTGATTCATATATTTCAAAAACACTGTCTGATACAATAGTGCTGAAACATTCTGAAAAACCCAGAACTCAGATCTGGATAGAGGATAATTTTATCTCCTTATTACACCTAAAATTCTTGACTCTCAATATAGTTTTACAAATCAGATAAAGGAAATATTGAAAGAAGTAGAGACATTCTGTGGATTCTATGTCTAGAAACTTCCTGTCCTTGTTACTAAGAATGGATTGTCTATGCTAATTATGATGGTTAACTTAAATTTTCACTTTTATAGGATTCAATTTCCCCATGTTGAAAAGCCTCTGGGCATGTTCATGCAAGGTTTCAAAGATTATATTAATAGGCCTTAGAAGACCTACTCTAAATGTAAGCTATATCATTTCACAGAAGTTGGAATACCTTCCTTAAGAAAAAAAATTAAACAGACAAAAGACTTGAGAACCGTCATGTACTTTTCTGTGTGTCCTGACTGCAGTTCCAGTGTGACCATTTGCCTTAAGTTTCTGGTGCCATGTCTTCTCTGCCATTAAGAACAATGTGCTCAAACTCTGAGCCAAAACTGGACTCTTTGTTCCTTAAGTTTCTTCTCTTAAGTATTTTGTCCACAGCAACAACAACAACAACAACAAAAAAATAGCTAATCTGACCATCTTATTTACGTGCCAGTTGCACAATGAGTTTGACTACAAAGTGATGACTAGAGATAATGTTGTTGAATTTTGAAGAGAATGCAGGAAAGTATGAAACTAGAATGATCAATCACCAATATGGTAAAATTGAATTTTTTGTAATTTTAACTTATTAGGATTTACAGATTTTTTTACTATCTTACTTTCAAATCTACAACTTGATAGCACTTTTAGTAATCCACTGATGAGCTACCAAATAGAAAAAAAAATCACTCTAAAACGTGTTTGTTTGGATTTATCTATGTATTGAATATGTACATACATACATACATACATACATACATGCACATTTTTCTATTGAGAAACCTGGGGAAATTCTAATTTAAATTTTATTTAAAGCATACTGAGATAGCTTTCAAAGATCACTTGAAATAATATTACTTAGTGCAGTAATATTACAAAATGCCTTTTAATATTATTTAAGATATTAGAATTTTCTCCATTTACATGTCGGTTTTCAGGATTTAATTTAAGTCATCAAGTTTGGGGTCAAATGATTTCCCCATTGATCCATCTTGCTGGCACAGAATTTTTTTTAATTATTAATTTCAACACAAACAGAAGAAATTGGTGCCTCTGGAAATAATATTAGATGCAATACCATGATCCATTAGAGTGAGAAACTACTGAGTTTTTTCCTCTCAAGACTTAGCAGAATCTAGTGCCTTCATTAAGTAGGCATGGCTTTGGCATAAACCATGCATTTTTTCCTTCCCTAATCATAGTCACTGATATGAAGGTGCTCAGGGGATCTGGATAGCTGGAAGATGACTTGTATAGCAGCTGGAGAAGGTATTTCACTTCAGGGAGACAGCTAGTTTTAGGCTGAAAGAGATATGTAAAGTGTGAGAAGAGGGAGAAAATTGGACATATATCACTTTATGGAGGAATTTAACCAGAGGTAAAATGAGCCTGATGTACCCTGCCAGTGAATTCTCATCCTATGGGTGCAGATGGAATGAGATTTATAGTGACTGTAGCCAAATGCATCCCATTGACATCTGAGAACCACTAATTCTCCAATGCATAAATAAGTAATGAGTACATAAAGAAATGTACAAAGTTATACTTGGGAGACCAAAATTTACATATATAATAGATTCAATAACCTAGGCATGCTGCCACTCATTGGTAGATGGTTTAATAAAGTATTTGTCTCAGAAGCATAAGTATCTGAGTTTTATTCCTAGAATCCACATGCAAGGGACATGCATGGGACAAGACACAACTTGACAGTCCCAGCCCTTGACAGTTTCTACCCTGGGGAGGTAGAAACAGGAGTATCTCTGAAGCACACTGACAGGTCAGCCTATCACAGTCCATGAGAGACTTTGTCTTATAAAAGGTGAACAGCATTTCTGAAAATGATAATGAAGATTATCATTTTGCTTACACACACACTGAAAAGAGGGAAGAGAAAAAAGGAAAGAGAGAGAGCAGGAGATTTTCCTTCCATTATTGAATCATGCCAAGATATCTATTTCTCTCTTCATAGCCAATGTGAGTTTACAATAAAAGCACTATTTTTTTAATTAGTACATAATTCAGTACACATTGTTTCAGAACTAAAGAACATAGAGGCTGGGTTGTTTTTCATAGACTACAGGCATCAAATGGAAGGTAATGCAACTAAAATGCTGTTATTGGAAGAAACCCCGGGATGAAGTGGATTGGAAATTAAAAAAAAAATAGAATTCAGAAGCTTCCTTTGCTCTGTTCAACAATCGAAATATATCAACCTTGAAAACTGCTGTTCAGATAGCTAAGAGGAACACTCTTGGAGGATAAGACTGTATTCATTCTGAGTCACTGCTTCTTCTAAAGGACTCTTCCTTTCCAAGTAGCTTCCCTGCAGGGTTTCTTTTTGATACATCTTTATTGGTTATTTTATATATTTACATTTCAAATGTTATTCCCCTTCCTAGTTTCCCCTCCAAAGCCCCCCATCCCACCACCTCAGGGTTTCTTGATATGAGTTCCATAATATAAAATGTATACCTGCTTTAAAGCGTAATGTAATTGTATCTGTAGCTAACAAGAGTGAAGGTTTTGTCATTTTGTTTGAGCTTTTTCTCTTCATAGCAGTAGTAACAATAATAATAATAATAATAATAATAATGTTTTATAAATATACAGCCTAATAGTTTTTAGTTTTATTTGTATATAATTACTTATGCTCTATTAATAAAGACTGAACTCTGGGTCTTGTGGATGCTAGTCTTTCATTCTGTTAATGAATTACATCATCAGACTTCCATATTACACTTAAAAACAGTCTAATATCAAATGTTTGTGTTTAGTAAGTAATATTTGACAGTATGATAATTGTAAACACTAAATTATTACATGATGCCTTTTTGTTTTTTAAATTTAATACTAATATGAATGAAAAATGTACAGCACACAGGGAGCAGTGCACTGCTATAAGGTATAAACAATTTGGACACTGATCTGTAATTAACATTCAATCATTGTTCATTAACTTGTGATAGTACAGCATAACATTGACTATGGGTTTAGTGTATGAAAAGGCTGTAGGGCCTGATATTTTTTATTAAGTATAAACTGAGCTTATTATATCCACACTATGGAATGGTTGATAATCAACCTGATTTTCAGACCCTTACCATGTTAGGTATGAAAGATTTCTATTTTACAATATCATAAGAGCTTCCTCCATCAATACCTGGGGTCCTTGGACTTTAAGAAAGTGAAAAGTAATGTGGAGACACTTTCTTTCCAGTGTGTCATTCGAAACTACAAAAAGAAATACTTAGATTCGGAATCTTTTGCTGGATGAATAACAAAACAAATCTCTGTCCCTTGCCCTCCTACATATGGACATGTATCCTTTCAATGAAGGTTCATATTTCCAATATATATGTCTAAAATATTTGTTTAGTTTTAAAGGATATTGCATGAAGTTACATCACAGTGATATAGTCAGTTTGTTCATTCAAACGTTGGAAGACATTCACATAGAGAAGGGTAGAGGAATGTCCAAGAACAAGCTCAAGCAGCTATGGCAAGAACAGATTAAGAACCAGTTGGAGTACAGGTAATGGAAACCATGCAGTGAAAATCAACTGAAAGCAACAGTAAGAGAGGCTGAAATGTGTTTAAAGTTATTTTGTTTATTTATCTGAGTGTTTGTGTGTTTCAATTTACAGATATGCAGGTACACTTGTGGGCAATGGTGTTCATTCATGTGTGTGCACATTCATGAAGAGTCTATAGGACAACCTTGGTATCATTTCCTCAGGATGTCAAACTTGTTCTGTGAGATAGTTTTTCACTGGCTAAAAGGGACTGTCTTTTTCTGCTCCAAACTTGGAGCATATGCACACACCACTACCTGGAACTTATCATTTCTATTATATATCCAGCAGTATTATGCCTATCTATGACTCCTTTGTCATGGGAAGAATTCCTGGCATTGTTATTTGGGTTTTGGGGAACTGAACTCAGGTCTTCACACTTGAATGGAAGTAATTTACTGGTGGATCTGTTTTGCCAGCTCATTAAAAAAAAATGACTTCTGAAGCATGAGTGCAACAGTAAAGTGGATCTAAATATGAAGAGAATGGTGAAGAGAAATCATCCCTGCTTCCCATAGAGTGTAGTGAGTATTACAGATTAAAGTTACAGGTAAAAAATAACCATACCTTAATAAAGAATGGAGCCTGCAAAATATGTGCATGGCTACTATTGCGAAGTACATATCATGATGAAACAATGACAAATGCTAAGAGAATATAATAAATCATAACATAGTAGCCAGATTTGATAGCCTCAGTACTAGTCTCTCTGATAGCTAGTGATATTAGCTTAATACTAAAAACTTGTACTGGTGGCTAGTGGTAAGGATAAAGTGAAATCTGGCTCTGTGAACCACTGACATTGAACTCATAAATGACAGCACTTACAGCTCATTTCAAGTCGGAGGAAGTCTTTAATGCCAAGGTTTTCTAGAAATACTCCAGATAAAGCGGTGGTCTTAAAAAAGAAGGAAATGTCAGCGCTGATTTCCGCATGGAAGGTAGGAAAGTAGAGATAAGAAGCTTCAGTAGTAAACGAGACAGCATTCCAGAAGTGTCCTGTGAAGCACAGACACCTTAAACATTTGTTTTCAATGTGATATGAAAAAGCAATGGGCTTGTGGGTAATTTCCAAAACTAAGAAAACACTGAAGGGAAAACTAACAAAGGAACCAAATAGTTTGTGTTCCTACAATTCAGATAACCGGCTAGTTGGAGGTTGGGAGGGTGTGTACTCACGGTCACCATAGCAACGCAAGGGGCCAATTTTCCAAGCCGCTTCTGAGTTTGATCTGTTGACATCAGTGATAATTATCTGAGTTACAGGCAAGTGATCTTTGAAGGAAAGAAAACCAGTATCTTTTGCCCTGCAAAACATAAATTTCAGCGAAGGGGCGAAAGATAAAACGTAGGTTATGCTAAAGCCCTCTGCTTTCAACGGAGTATCCTCTGCAGTGTTAAATGTGACATTATACATCACTTCATTTTCCTATAAAGGAAGATATTCTTTGTAAGGAACTAACTTGAAAAAAGACATCACAAAGGAACTTGAATTGAATGCAGCCTGGCTACTGTTGCAAGGAGCTTAATAGAAGGTCTTTTATTTGGGGCATGTTTGAATACTTGGAATTATGATTACAGAACTCATGGTTGTTCCCAAACACCACGGAATTCTATATCGTCCCTAAATGTGCTTTCAGAAGCACAAGTAGTTTACAAAGATCAAAGTGCTAATCATAATCAAGAGGACCCAAATGCTCTCTCCAGTGTTTATGTGACACTAAAGATCACTTCACATTCCTATAAAAGAATATCTTCTATCTGAGGAACTAACTTGAATACAGACATCATCAATCTCTTTCAAAACTCACTCAGAGGACATAGATAAACCACCTGCCAACAGGTTTTAATCAGGTTTGAATATTTCGCATCACATTTTAAGTTGTGTGAAAATAAATTTCTATAGTTAATTGGTTGCTTTATGCTTTGTTCTTTAGAAGTATCTTTCTGGTTAATGGCTCCTGCTTTGTTGTTGTTAATGATACAAATATGGAATTACCTAGTTTTATTTTGATAAGAAAACAAAAAGAATAAAATCAATATTTCCTCATCTTTTAAAGTTGTCTTTCAGAATCCAGGTAAAGATGGTACCACTTGGCAAAGCATAAAATTTAGAAGTGTAAACCTGGTGTTGTATTGTTGTGGAAATGGCAGTACAATATGCTTTGTGTGTGAGCATGGAGACCAGAATCTGGATCTTCTGAACCTTAACAAAATAAGCCTACTTTTGTAGCACTTAGGGTTTGGTAAGTGGAGACAGTCAGATATCTGGGGCCTGCTGGCCAGCCAGCTTGAGCAAATTAGTGAGCTCCAATCCAATGAGAAGCCTTGTCTCAAAAAATAAGCTGCATTTTATACTATCTGAAGAATAACAACAGAAACTGACTTCTGGCTTCCACATGTATACCTATACATGATCACACAAACCTGTACAAAATAATAAAAATGTTCATACATGTAACCCATACACGCACCAGGAAGAGCTTAAAGAAGTATAGGGGGTATGTGTTATCCAAGTACATAGTTCATTGTATGACATTTTTCAAAAAATAGATAAAAACAATAGTTTAATTAAATAATACAAATTCAATTAAAATAAATAAATTGCATTGTAATAATAGTTTCCTAGGATACCAAGTCACTATTTTGCTTTCTCCAGTAGCTGCCTCATGTTTGAAAACCCATGTTAGAGTTAAGAGTCACCTGCATCTAAGAAATATTGAGTCACAATTGTGTGCCACACCAACTGTTACATTTCTCATTTAATCTCATTATGCTCTGACTGACACTGATGGTATCCACAGAGGCATTTACTTCTGGAACTGCTGGACATTTCTGTTTTCACATCTAAACTTTGTTTAGCAGACAGCAATTCTAAAACCCTTTAATACCTCAGAGTATGGATGTGAAACTGAATGATCAAGTTGTGAACCCAAGAATGGATTCCCAATTTTTAGCATATCAGAGTTCTCTGATATCCCATTGGCAAAGACCAGGTACTCCTTGTTGGAAGCTGGTGTATCTCCATGCAGTTACCTTCTTCTCCAGACATCTTTGCATGCTTGGAAACAGCACTAAGCCCTTAAGCTATCTTTGTAGGTTTTCAGCTGACTGTCCCTTTCTATTCACACAGGCTTTCTACACACACACACACACACACACACACACACACACACACACACACACACCACATTTCAATTGACTGGGTTTCAGATTGCTAATCTGCTATCGGTTTGAGACTGAATCCCTAGGATTATACCACAGTCATCCTGACAGTTGCTATGGAAGATCACAGCCTCCTCAGTTACAAACTCAGAGCTCTTTTGCTTTATTCCCACAGCAGGTCCATCCCTTTTGATAAAGTTACCAGAAGCCACATTTTGAGGTTTTTTTTCAGATTTTCAAAAATATCTCTTTAATATGCCCAGTATTTGATAGTTGAAAGAAATTTTATTAGACAGGCATGGATTTTTTTTGTAACATCCATCCTTTAATCTTACATATATATTTATCTATAGCTTTTATAAACATAAATTTAATAAACAAAGGAATGTTGCCATTTATATATGATTTTGGGTTTTGTAATATTACAATAAACAAAATTATAAATAGCCACATACTTTCTTAAAACTGAGGACATACTCTATCTGATAGAGGTGGAGATTATTTGCTAACTCAGCTAGCAATCTCCAGAGACAGTTACCCTATCTTTTCCCATTTTTAAAAATAAAATTAGGACAAGAAACTCTAAGAGACTGAATGACTTCGATCCTTTAGTTAATAAATGAGAAATGTAGTATTTGATTATCTTGTAGTTAGCATCTGGAGTATGACAGTGCTACCAGAATGGGGAAAAAAGGAACAACTCTATGTGATACATGCATGATCAGTCTATAATGGCAGTGCTGTAAGATGTGCAAAGAGTATAGGATAAGCTCTTTTCCTTGTGCACAATAATATTTGTGTACTTTAAGCACACAAGCATTGGGATTGTCTGAAATCAGCCATTGCTTTTCCATGGGCTGTGTAAGAATAAGGACAAAAGTAATGACATAGAGAAGGAAAATAAAAGTAGATTGCCGTATAAGATCTGTTCTGTGCCTCAACTAATCAAGGACTCCAGAAAATTCACAGCAAGAAGAGGCTGCCAGGAATGTGTCTGAATGTGGCCAGGAAAGACTCTGATGAAGGCTAACTAACTTTCTTCCCTTCACTGTCTAAACTTTAATCATAGCACCAAGTTACCTCCCTTGATGCTATGATGAAGGTTTATTTTGTTGAAGGGTACTGTTCATCATCATGCCAGGAGATTGTGGCAACTGGTAACAGTTCTATCAGACTGTTAAAAGGTAAATGCTGGTGTTCAGCACTCTCTTTCCTTTTTACTCAGTCTGGAGTACCAGGATATGGAACGGCCTTTGCATCTCAGTTCATCTCATTAACCTAATCATGCTCATCTCCTCATTAATTCCAGATCCTGTCCAGTTGGCCATCCTTGTTGATCATCATATACCTATGCTGTTTTCTCAAGGAGTGGGAATTCTCCACATGTTCTTCATGGCCTGAGCCTGGGTATTGTCTCTGTAATAATTTGTGTAATGGTTAATGTCTCTTCAGTCATTTTTCTCAATCTGTCACAATCCTTCCCCTAAGAATTCTAAGATGGGGTTATAGTCAATATAATAATGTATAATGCAATAAAAAACACAAATCATAACTCAAATATTTCTGCCATTGCACTATTTGTAACAGCAACAAATCAATGATGATTCTCACCATGGAAGGGTAAAAATACATAATGCTAAAAGCAGAATATGAAGAACTGCGCATCCATTAAAACCAGCAGGATGTTCTAACTTGTATGTTACTTTAATGAAGCCAAGAAAAACATTCATAACAAGTGTTTTTCTAGAAGAAGTAAGGTGAAAAATAAAACACTTAATTTGATACACATCTACCAATAACTGAATGTGGATATATATGAAATACTTGTTTTGGAAATATTCTACGCACATAAACATTATCTAAAGAAGTCTTTTCTATGGGTTAAATATTAGCGGCTGCACAACTGATTAAAATAACGTTCATTCCACAACTACAGTAAACCTTCATTAGTCCATTGCAGAGGGATGGGATGTCAGGGTCCTTTTCTCATCCACAAGGATTTCGGGGGCTGGTACTGCATAGGTCTTGTGCAGTGAAACCATTAATATCATGTCCAGACAACATCTCTTTTTCTGCATATTTCTCATTTTTGGCTCGTAAAATTTCCCTGATTCATCTTCTGTAATGTTTCTTGACCATTGGGTAGAATAGCTGTCCCATTTAGGGATGAGTACCCACCATCCCACTCTCAACACTGACAGCAATTTCAGTTTTCTATATTGTCCATACTCCAATAAGTAGCCTTTCACTCACATTTGGGTAAGCAACTAAAATTAAATTCAGCATCTACAGAAAAAAAAAAAGGAACATGAAAGTAAAGGGAAATTAGGTGAGCACCAACAGGATGGGGGCCAGGAAAAGAAATAGGAATGGAAAATTGCAGAAATTCATAGAAACCTATGAAACTATCAAATGATAAAAATAAAAAAAAGTGTACATGGGATGAATACATGAAGATTCAAAGTGCTATTACGATGAGAACTCTTTTTATTCATGTATTCTGAAATCTTTGAATATCTTATAATAAAGGTATATTTTTAAATAAACCTGAAAGTTACAAATTCAGCAAGATAACCACCTGTAAACTCATGTATATAACCTTACAATCATATGTATTGTTTAAAATGTGGCAGTTTAGGAATTAAAACTACAAGAAGTTTGCAGAGCAGACAACAAAATGGGCTCATCTTGTTCAGTTCTGAGTGTTAGCTACACATAGCAGTAATCCCTTGTCTGTCAAATCTGAGTAGTACCTCTTCACATTGTTTCTGAAGACAGGGCCTACCCATGGCCTGGAACTTGTAGGTTTGACTAAGATTCACAGATCATTAGTCCTTGGTGTGTTTGTAGGACTTGACAGATGAAAAATACAGAGAAACCTCAGTGTACATCTTCAGTGTGTGTGTGTGTGTGTGTGTGTGTGTGTGTAATGAGTATATGGGTTCAGCTGTGTGCATGGATGTACATGAATGTGTTTGCACCTGTAAGCAGAGTGTCCTTGGAGCTCTCCATCTTACCCAGGCCTTGTCACGTCTTCACTGACTCATCATTGGAATTATAAGTGTGACTCATGGTGTCTGACTTATTTTCTCTGAGTTCTAGAGAGTAGATTCAGGACCTCATGCTTATTCAACAGGTACTTTTCCAAATAAACTATCTGTACTACTTTTCTTACAAACATTAGAAAGATACATCATAGAACAGAATTGGATAATAAATCATTTGTACTATTTATTCTCTATGGGTGATGGCATAGCCACAACATTGAATCCATTTCTAGAAGACCCTTTAATGCAGTTTTTGACAGAATAACAAATAATTCTTTTCCACATAAAAAATTTCCAAAAATAAGCATGTGAAAATTGGCTTTAAAATTCAATTGTTGGTTGTAAGTACCTCCTACTACAACCCCAACTTTTTATTTTTCTGTGATCTCTTGAGTGTATAATACAATTCTACTCTCTCTACATGAATATAGTGCAAGATAGTTTTATTTTTAAAACATCTTAGTCCCACTCATGGACCTAAATAAACTGTGAAAAAGTTGCTTCCAGCCTGTTTATGCTTAAGGGTCAATTCAAAGAGTCATAGAGCAGGAAGGGTCCTGGAACTGCTTGAGGGTAAAAAGACCTGAGTATTTCTCCAAAACCAAAAAAGAAACAAAAAACAAATCATGAAGTGGCATAACAATCTGTAGGAAGAGAACAGAGTTAGCCAAGAGCTGACAGAAGGCCATCTTGTCACTAACTCACTATTCGAACTCTGCAAGCCCAATGTCTTCAAAGCAGCAGAAACACTTTTCTCCAACAAAAGTTCTGATTTGATGCCAGTGACAGATAGGCATATATATTAGGTAACAGTCCATGATAACCACTCAAGCAATTTGAACTTCTGCCTAAGTAGTTTCAAAACAAACTGAAAAGTGTATTAGCTTAGAAATTGATAAACATAATCAAATGACATATTCTGGAGAGGCTGGTTGACATAGCCCCAGGACTCCATCTGTCCAAATCTGGACCTAAAAATGTTTCCATCATGTTAGAAATTTTCTATGATTTTTTCTTTTCTCTTTTCTTTCTTTTCTCTTTTTATTTTTCTTTACTCATTTCTCTCTTCCTTTCTTTCCTTCTTTTTTTCTTTCTCCTTTTCTTTTATAGATTTTGGATGTGACATTTTACTTGGATACTGTGAGTCCAGCTGAGGTTTAATGCTTGTATGGAAAACACTATTGTCTGAGTTATACCTTCAGTCCCAAAGAAAAATTTTGAAAGTGAGTAGAAAATTAATTCACAACAGAAGTATATATGGTAAACTTGGTAATTAGTTCCTATGGTGATATCAGAGAAGAATGTGACTAAGAAGTTATTCAGCACCTGTTAAGTCTGACCAGGATTTAACCCACCAACCTAAGAACAGAGGTAAATATATGACCAAGAGAAGTTACCTAGTCATCATTCATT
>NW_021605506.1:3117734-3130960 GCF_004785775.1 Grammomys surdaster
AGAAAGAAAGAAAGAAAGAAAGAAAGAAAGAAAGAAAGAAAGAAAGAGGGAGAGAGAGACAAGAAGGAAGGAAGGAAGGAAGGAAGGAAGGAAGGAAGGAAGGAAGGAAGGAAGGAAGGAAGGAAGGAGGGAAGGAAGGAAAGAAGGGAGGAAGGAACCAAAACTAAACCTTTGTTCTGTGTATCAGAACACATGAATGAACCTACCCATACTCACAATTATGCATACAGCATCACATAAGTGTATGCACATGCATGCACACACACACACACGCACACACACACAATTTTATATATGTACATAAAAGCAAAGATCCATAAATGAGAGAAAATGTATGGATTTTTCTTTCTGTGATTTGCTTAATATAATTATGTCCAGTTGTATTTCATTTCTTACAAAAAAACAAACAAAAGCAAAAAACTTAATGCTTTTTTTCCTCCTGAAAAACATTGTGAATGTGTACCATATTTTCCTCATTGAATAATTTGTTGTTGGAAGCAAAGATTGATTTTATTTCTTTATTTCCTCTTCCTTGCTTTTTAGATTTTGACTGAATAGAAACCCTTCAGTAATCAATTTTAAAGAATAGTAAATAATTTCTTTCCATAAGTTCTACAATTACAGACTCAAACCACTGTACACAGAAAATACTTAAAAGAAAATTGTCTTTTTACCAGTTAAGAACAATTTTTTTAATTTTATGAATATTTTCTAGACAGCATGGTAAAACTATTTTAAGCCTATCAAATATATGCTAGATATTACAATAATCTGATGATGACTGACAGAAGAGCTAGATATATTCTGTGTATATTACATGCCATTTTATATGTGAGATCAGAACATCTGTGCATTTTAGTATGAGTAGTAGACCTGGAACCAAACACCAACAGATATGTGGCCAATTATACCCCTGACCGATTTAACCAACTGAGGCTTCGATTAATTTTAGGCAAAGGGTTTTTTCTAGAAATGGCAACTGAGTGATATTTTTACCCCCACTGCACCTCCATCTTTTCTAACTCTCTCCCACTTTTTTACCAACCATATGAAGCCCACACATTTTCTTAGTTCATCTGATCTCATTGGAGCATATGGCAGTAAGTGCTAATAACCAGTCTGTTGTAATAGAAGATGCTCTCATGACTAAGGAGCACTTTCTCCACTGTCCTATGTATTTCTCAAAGACAAAGAATATATGATTTTCCTTTTCTCTGATTTCTTTTTCTTGAGTGACTGGCATAGAGTGGTTTTTAGTCAACACATTGAAAATTAACAATACCACATGAGGTAAAACATGCATTACAATATAGTTTGGATTTTCTGGGGATATAAGATGGTTGTCTTGGAGTAGAAAACAATACAGAATATAAGGGGATATTGTCACAAATATCAGTATTACTTGTCAACATACAAGAACAGACTTGTTACCTTTTTGTATATGAGTGTCTTGCTTTTTTATATGTGAACCTTGTGCATACAGTGCTCATAGAGGCTTTAAGATGTCACTGTATCTTTTGGGATTAAGGACAGTTGTCAGATGACAGCTGGGTGCAAATATAAGTCCTTTGGAAGAGCAGCCAATTACTCTTGTTAGTGAGTCAGCTCTCAGGCTCCTATGCACCCCACTTCCTTTTTAAATCCCACACTAATCTACATTGAATTTTTTTCTGCATTTCTCTTTTGGAGCAATTCTGAGGATCAGTTAATATTTCCAACCACTGTAGGAAAATTGAAGTTTTCCTTACCATTCATCTGTGTCCGCATCACAATTGCAAAAATGTTTAATGTCCAGGCAGCTCTCCTTGAGGCCACATTTACACTGCTCGACTCCAGGAACAGATTCTTCCCAGTAGGGATACCTTTCATTGGACCTTCCAACCCACCAGGTGAATGAGGCTCCATCTGAAAGACAAGATGTTTCATAAGTCAGGAGTAATAACAAAATAGCTACAGGCTAGCTCACAGTAATGTATGTGCGTGTGTGTGTGTGTGTGTGTGTGTGTGTGTGTGTGTGTGTGTGTGTGGTGTATGTGAGTATGTGTACTTGTGTGTGTGTGTGTGTGTGTGTGTGGTGTATGTGAGTACGTGTGCTTGTGTGTATGTGTGAGCATATATAAATGTAAATTTTCTCTTCCCCTCCCTGACATCTTTTCCATACTTTCTGGATTTCATTTTCTCTTTTCTCCTTTATCGTTTTCAATTTTCCAAAGATTTAATATACATACTTATTCATACATACAGGTGTTTATATAAAAGATATCTCTATTAAAAGAATATATTTACTAGAAGAGTAATGAATGACATCATTGAGAGTCAGGGACATACTCAATTGATAAGAGATTAAACAATGTCATAAATCATTTACTTGAATGATTTTTTTAATTTAAAGCATACTTTATTTTTATGTGTAGAAATGCAAATTTTATAGTTTAAGTAGTGCATAATAGAGTGTTTTAATATACTTTTAAACACAGCAAATCAAAATATTTAGTTTACAAAATCCCTCCCTTCAAAAGAAGTTTTAATAAAAGTCACATTAAGTTGGTCAGCAATACATATATTTTCAGTGATTTGACATATTTTAATGGTATTGTACCAGTAGTCAGTGGAATTAAAAAGAAAACTGAAATTGTACAATTGCTGCCTCAAATGGATACCAGAATTTGCATACTTGTCAAATGCCAATCTGGTCTTCTTCAATACACAGAGGGATGAATCCACATAACCATCATAAAAAAATTTACAATAAAGTAAAAAAGTCAGGACAAACAGTGTTATACTATTTCTCATGATATGTATGTAATTTCTCCTGCATCTGTTCTTCTTCATTATCTTAATCACCTAACACTGCTCTCTCTTGGTCTTCTTTCTAAATTTTAAGTCAGTTTTAAATAAACACACACACACACACACACACACACACAAACAGACACACTCCTCCTTATATATGTGGATACAATCACATTGTTTCAAAATTATCCCAAAAAAATAACACTAGTAAGAGCCATGATTAGCCAAACCTGTCTTCTTTTTAATAGATAGTAAAGAAGGTAGAAATTAAGGGTAAATAGAATGTAAGGATATGAAAGGAACCACAGTGATATTTTTTGTCACAACAATACTAGAATCAAAGTGATCTTATGATCTAGGAAAAGTCATGAACTCTCAAGTTCATAGATTTAAAGTGAAATGAGCCTTTGAAAATTATACCCTGGTCAGCCAGACACAATGTTGTGAAATTACGATTCACTAAGACAAACGGGGGTGGGAGAATACTTAGCTTGCGTTTCTGATTTCATTATAATCTTTCTGTTCTCTTTAATGATAGTGAATACAACAGTAGCTTATAGATATCATTCAGAAAAATGATACTAGATCCCAAATAAGAACCAGCACAGATATGGAGGCCCTAGATAGTATCAGCTAAATGCACCAGCCATTCTCATGGCAATGACTATCTTCTTTTTTGCATGACAAATGCTAGATACTTAAAAAAAAATCCTTGTTTTTTTATTTATTTGTAAGATTTGTGATTCTACTATTAAGCCTGGGGAAATAGTACAACTGAATAGAGTGCTTGCTGTCTTCCCAGGACCATATACATAAACCAGGCATAGTGGTGTAGGTCTGCAATCCCAGCAGTAGGGATGTAGAGACTAGAGATCAGAAATTCAACAATGCTTTAGCTACTTGATAAACCAGATGCCAGCCTGGGTCTCAGAACAAAAGAACAATTCTAAAATAATTGCAAATTTTTGTTTGTGCGTGGTAGTATATGGGGCATTTATGCAGACAAGACTTTGTTATACAGGGAAAACCTTATGTCTCATATAGTCTTTTACTACATATACAAAGGATCTACTTTCTTGGAATGGTTCACATAGCTAAATGTCCCAGAAGTCTTTGAGGCAAACAGGCAGAGTGAGGATATTCAGAAGTTCTATGCTATAAACAGTGAGAAAAATAGGGAAAGTTCTTTATGAAAAGCATAGTCATTCTAGGGTGCTAATTTCTGAAAGGAGCTTGAAGAGTCTGCTTTCATTTCTGTAGCACATCTGCCCTACCTTCCACACTTCCTTTAGTTTTATTTTCCCACTTAGAGTTCCCCATGTAGATGTCTGCTAACTAGTGCTCATCTCTTAAGTGTATTGCTAAATGACACAAATATATCCCTCTTCTCAAGTAACTTAATCATCTTTAAAAACATCAGATGAATTGCCTTCCTCCTAAAGCCCTGACTAAACAAACCACACTTGAACAGTCTGGAGAGCTGACAGGCTACTTTGTTTTAACTAAACACAAAGAAAGAAAAAGGAAGAAAACAAAAGAAAAATATTTAAATGTATTCATATTCAAATATGTGTATAAAAGCTGAGGACTATTTTTCTTTTCCTTCCAGATAACTCATCTTTATTTCTCCATTCTTATAAAGAAATGGAGAATGGAAAATGAGGAAACTGAGAACCAAAAGCAATATGTGGTTTATCGTACATCATTTGTACAGTCAAAGAAACAATATACAGTTTTGCTGGACACTTTGGCCTTTGGAGACATTTTTTTTTCAATTGACAGAATACTTCTTCATCATGAAAGGAATAAAATACTGTTACTTAATTATAATTAAAATGTTGAGTGACTTGACAAATATTTACTGAGGAGTTTTATTGGTGACGGACACTATTTTGGATATTTTAAGTACTACATCGTCAGGGATAAATCACAGACAAACCAAATTGAAGAAATAGACAATATACAAGAATACAAATGACAATCATGTCAGTCAATCGAATGGTGGCCTTGCAAGCTGACAATCTGAGCTCTATCTTTGGAAATCTATGGAGGCAGGGGAGATACAGTGGTACTTCCTTGTAATCACAATGTTGGGGAGGTAGGGATGGATGGATACCTGGCCTCCATTGCCAGCTAGACTACACTATTCAGAGTTCTATATGAATGAGAGAGACTACATGATGGTTGGCACCAATCCATATGTGCACAGAAAGAAAATGTGTCCCCTGAGGTCGAGAGAGGTAGGTGTGTGTGTGTGTGTGTGTGTGTGTGTGTGTGTGTGTGTGTTGAAGTAAGAGGAGAGAGTATAGAGAAATGGAAGAGAATGAGGAATAGGAAGATAAGAGGAGGAAAATGAACATTAGTCCCTAGTTACCTCTTCATGAACTGTTAAAAGAAAAATATCAGCATTCCAAACATTGCCGAAGCTCAACTTCACTCTTACTAATCAGTAAGACATACAATACTGTTTAAGGCTCCCACAATGTGTGTGAATATCCTATTCATAGAAGAATGGCTTAAAGAGAGAAGAAAACATAATGTGTGTGCTTGCCAGCACATAAATGACTGTGCAAGTAGAGGACAGACATGGCTGTCCAGTGTCTTTCTGGACAATGCTCCACCTTAGTAATGCCAGCAAGGAGCTAGAGATCCCATGGAAACAGAGCTGCTGCTGCGCTGATCTGTTGCTGCCGCCATTGTTCTGACTTCAATTCTTTTATTTTAGTTTGTCTCACATTATCCTCAGAGTACCAGTGTTCCTTATTTTTAATTTGGATTAAAATATAATTACATCACCTCCTCAGTTTCTTTTCTTTTCTTAGATCCCTTCCCATGTCCCATTGCTTCAATTCCTTTTCTTTATATCACTAGTCTTATTATTATTGTTGTTGTTTTGTTAAATATATATGTATAAATATGTTTATACAACCTGCTGAATACATATTTGTTGCTTGTTTGAATATGATTTCTTAGCTGACCATTTACTATTGGAAAGCTGATTAGGGAGCTTATACTTCTGAACTACTAACACTCCCTCTCTTGCAATCATTAGTTGCTGTATTTCTTTGTCTAGGACTTGGTCCCTATTTGATTCACCCCTCCACATCAGCATGTAGATTGGTATTGTTATCTGTGTCTTGTTTTAGCAGCTCTATTGTTGATGAATCATGCCTGTAGATTACTTGTCATTTTGAGGAAATAGTTTCACAATCAACTTCTTGATGTGTTGGCTCTCACAAGTTTTCAACTTCCTCTTCCATGATGTTCCCTGAGCCTTATGTACAGGAATTATTGTTTTGATGTGGTATGTACTCACAGCTTTATATTTTGATTAACTCAGCATGTCAAAAGAAGAAGTAAAGTCTATATATCCTGTCCTATTTCCTGCCATGCAACCCTTTTATCTATCTACACATAGTGTCTCTTTCAAATATGATGTTTGCATTTTCTTTAATTTAAATGAATAATTTCCATAACAATAACAGTCTTGACTCATCTCTTAGTCTTCTTTTCTTAAGATAGGGTCTGAAATATCACAGGCTTGCCTAAAACTCTCTATGTAATCAAAGGTGACTTGGTACTTCTTATCCTTCTGTTTTGATTTCTCTAGGACCAAATATAAATGAGTCCACTACAATTCCCTGTTTATGCCATGCTGGGGATAGAACCCAGGCCCTCATGCATGCTAGACAAGCATTCTGCCAAGGGAACTCTATACCTAGATATTTGCCTCTGAGTCTTAATGTCTCACACTCATGTGTTCACTAAGAAACTATTCTGAGAATGCTGGAGAAACTATTCTCATGACTAATCGCTTCATTAAGCAGTGTAGTTCTTTCCACTAATTCAACCATGGGATGAATTAAGATTAAATATATCTTTAAGATGCCTTCATGTTTCTGTAATTAATAATAACAATAATAATAATAATAATTAATAATAATAAATCTCTGACAAAAGCAACTTAAAAGACAGACAGGTATTTTGGATTGCATTTCTGAAGTTCATCAGAAGAACTGGAGGCAGGAGGGTTGATGGTCCCATTGTTTCACATTCAGTCCACATTAGGGAATGAACAAGAAGTTAGGGTGAGCTATCAACACTCAAGGCCTACCTCCAGTGACTTATTGCCTTCTATGGGACTTCACTTCATAACACTTTCACAACACAAAAAAGCAAGTGCTTAAGCACACAAAGTCATGGGAACACTTTATATCTAAATCACAGAGCACAAATCCACATGAATCTCCCTACTCTGTTTCTGTCTCTCTCTCCTGTCTCTTGCCCTATTTCTCTATGTGTGTCAGACACACACACATGCATATATATATATATATATATATATATACATATATACATATATATAATTAAATATAAATAATTATTCTTAAATAATATAAAGGGATACACAATTACCATGTTAACTGTTTCTCAGCTCTATGGTGTGTGAAGGTCAGGGTGTGATGTGTCACTATGCTGCTAGTGCTCTTAAAATTCAGAGCAAAAAAGCAAGTGTCTTCAGCTACATGTAACACAAATATGAAGGAGACAGGCATTCAAATATAGCTCAGAGCTAGACACTGACTTTTGCCCAAAAATCCTAAACAAAGTCTTCTGGAAACAATGGTATTTGTTTGTAGGATACACATTAAGGACTTCCACAAACATTGTCCTGGCAGAGGAAGGACTTCTTTTCGTAAGGGACCTAAGGGAAAGGGACCTACTTCAGTGTTTTTAGGAGAAACAGGACTCCACATTCACTAAGCATCATATGACACTGACTGTAGCTGGAGGGTCTAGGTGCAGAAAATAAGAGAAGAAGCTGGGGTCACTGGAGTTCTGAGACCAAATGATTACTTCACTGTGGGAACAAAATGTATAGATAAATGCTGAGGTAAAAGAAAATATGAACACACAGGAGAGAATGAGCTATGGTTCAGAGAGTGATGTTCTTTGTTGAACAAACATGAAAACCTGATCATCAAAACCTAGGACAGATAGTGTGTTTGTAATTCGAACACTGGACAGTCAGAGCCAGATAAAAGTGCCCCCCTTCCAAACTGGGTCAGTGAGCTCTGTCTTCAATGTCAGACCTTGTTAAAAGCAATTAGATGTATAGGAGAGTGAATAGTTGAGGAAGTTAACATCAACTTCTGTTTCCACATGCAGGTATATATCCATGCACATGTATATAAAAAAACACACAAAGGCACACAAACAAAGACATTTTATACACTCTTTCACTCTAAAGAGCCATATCATATATGGAGAAAAACTAACATAGTCTTAGAAATCAAGCCCATTCGTATCAGAAGACAAAGACAGACATTCATCACTATCTATCCTGGTCTTACTGCTTTTTTGGCCAGGAGTATTAAATTAGAGAATAAACAACAGTGTGAATAAGAGTTACTTGGCCGCAGCAGAAAAAAATGTTTCCATACTTTTTTTTTTCTCTTTCTTGCTTATTCATTGGGGGTGGTGGTGGTGGAGGGAGGCATAGAAAAAATTTAATGACACTGCCACTCCAAGCAAATGATAAATGTTTTGTTGATGAGGTCCTTTAAAGCTGGAAAAGCCAAGGCTCTCTAGAGTAAACTACATGGTTAGAAACAGTTATGTGAGAATGAAACTAAAGTTATTCTTTTTGCATTAAGTTTTTATGAGAAAATAGAGAAGATTTTTGAGATTTTTTTTTCCCCCTGAAGAATGTTGATAAAGAGCAGAAAGGTGAAATAACTTGTTCAAATTCATATGGTAAGTAGAGCAAGAGCTGGGTTCAAGGTTGTTATTAAGCCTTTCTAAGATGTGGTTCATACTGACTCTCACCCATCTCTTCCTAGTCTCATAAATTTTTTAATGAATCAGAAATATTGAAAATTGTGATGTTCACAGAAAAAAAAGTTCCATTTTAGAGACTGATAATAATATAAGAAAAAATTAGCATGGGAATGAACTTTTTCTTTTATGACATGAGCTATTTTTATTTCTTTGTTGTTTAATCTTTTTACTTATTAAGCATGTGGCTTCATGTGTGTATATGTTGTGTACCTATGGGTGGGGTGATAGAGAGTGTGTGAACCTGACACTATGTATGTGTGGAGGTCAGAAGATAGTCTTAGGCATCCATCTTTTCCTTATATAGTGTTTGAGACAGGAATCCTTTTTATTTGCCACTGTATACCACAAAGTTTCTGGAAACGCTCTGATTGCAGCTTCCCAATTTGCTACAATAATAGTTGGCTCACATACATGCACTACTGTGTGTGGCTTGACATGGATTCTAGGAATTTAAACTCACATCTTTACTTACATGGCAAATACTTTATCCACTGAGTCATTTCCCCATACCTTACACAAAATTTCTGATATGACTAATTTTGAAGTGCTAATTGAGAAATACAAAATAGAGAAGGGCTCCAAATCTCTAGCAAAGTGTGATGTGAGAAGGAAAAATCTTCAGTGAGCCAACCCACAGGGACAGATGTGAGGAATAAGGATGATGATATAAGTTAATCTGTGCTGAGTGATACAATAAAATATAACAAATGCTGACAGTGTTGGACAACCAACTATCTGAGCAATACAAGAGAGACTGTGACTTGGTTTAGATCCAGGAGCCAAAGCCAAGGAAGTTAATGTTAAACACCTACCCTTTCTGAGCACTTAAAATGTTCCAGGCAGTTTCCTGCAATGTTGGACCTTACTCCATTAAAAATTCAAAATAACATTTTAAGAAGCATTCTTTAATCTCCATTTTGCAGATGAGTAACAATGATACAGACACAGGTAAAATCATTAGCTTGAGGAAGATTAAAAGCGAAGGAATAATCTACTTCACATCACAGTGGCCTCCTTTATAAGGTTTCTCAGTTATAATGATGAACAAATCATACTCTACCATTGCTTCAGTTAGGGATTTCTGTTGTCCTTGGATCTCAAACATTTTAAATCATTCAGTTATACATGTTTGTCATAAAGTGAGCAAGCAAGTGTGTGTGTGTGTGTGTGTGTGTGTGAATGCAGGAGCATGAATGTGTGCATGTGTATGTGAGTGTGGGTAAGTGTGTGTATGTACCAATGTATAAAAGTCAGAGAGCAACTTGGAGAAATCTTTTCTGGTCTACAACTTTTGTGGAACCTGGAGATCTCAGTTAGATCAACATAGTTCCAAGGCATCTAACCATTGAACCCTCTCACCAAACCTCAAAGAATATTTTGTGAGAAACTGATACTTAAAGACTCTTACATAAAATGACTTAAAATTATTTTGAATTCACATCATTCTCTGAAATTCAAATCATATCCAGATTATTTATAATATGCAACACAGGTATAAATGTAAACAGCCATGGGAATCAACACATATTATAAAGTCAAAACGTATTTAATACATGTATATACTTAAACATACAATTTTAATACATAATTGCTTCATTTGGATGCATAATGTGTAAATGGGGGTAGACTGTATGCAACAGATGATTCAACTTTCTGTATATAATCTCCTGGTAGTTCTCCTAAAGAATGTTAGAAAATACATAGCCCTTATGATGGCCAATCAGACCTTATGGTGGTTCTCTACCTGTGGGTCACAAACGCTTTTGGTGTCAAAGAACCCTTTCACAGGAGTTGTATATCAGATACCCTGCATATCAGTATTAACATTACAATTCATAATTTTAGAAAACTTACAGTTACAAAGTAGCAACAAAATTTTATGGCTAAGGGTCACTACAACACGAGGAATGGTATTAAGGGGTCACAACATTAGGAAGGTTGAGAATCACTGCCGTATAAATACCGGCTGTCACAGGTAACTCAACATTATATTACCCCACACCAGCTTGAGCAGTAACCTCCAACTAGGCTGGAGTCTTAGCAAGTACTCGCATACCTTCTCACATGTGCTATGCAGGGCTATAGACTGTGAGAGGGAGCCTGGTAAGGTCAAGCTAAAATCTAGAAGCTCCAGCAACCCGGAAGGGATGGTAAGAACTTTGCCTGCTCCCAGCACCTGGCCCCTGTCAAGTAGCTGTAGGCCCCCAAAGAGAGATTTGTGGCCATCAGTCAAGTAGGGCAATGCCCCAAGCCCTTCTATATGTAGATGAGGCATACCTAACATCTAAAAGTAAGAGGATAGGAAAAGAGATGTAACCACAAGTCACATAGGCCCCAAACTTCTCCATGCTAATGAAGTACCTTGAAACCTGGAGGGCTTAGACAATAAGCTTCCTTTCCCACACATTCCTCCCAACAAAAGATATTTAATCTCATGCCCACCCTGAGAAGTGGGGTATGGTTTAACTCATCAATTTTCCACCATGAAGGTAAACTATTTGGATCCATGGGGTGTCTGTTTTCATCAGGATCCACCAGGGGAGCCATGAAAAAGGCCTACAGTGCTGCAGCCTAATCTCCCAGAGAAGGCCACTCGGTGCTTCCAGTCACAAACACTACCAAGCCTGCTGCCATCAAGCTAAGGATCTCCGCTGGAGCAAGCTGGAACTCTCCCTCTTGCCCCTGGCCCTGGCCTAGATGCTGATCCCAGGTCACAGGCCCCCAACTCCATTCTCTGCTCTTTGGCGACTCCCAGCAGCACGTGGATGTCTAAGAGTCTGAGAACCCTATGGCCCTAATAGGTCCAGGGACCCCTGAAACTGCTTCAACCTTCAAACAAGCCAGGCTGTACTTTCCTATGGCTGTAGCTGTGTCTTGGTGCTTCTCTACACCCCAACATCTGCCAGGCAGCATTCTGCCTCCCCAAGTGGCCATGCACAGTGGCAGAGAGGATAAAGGTCTACAACTCTACAATGCTACTCCCACTGGCTATACTCTGCCTAAACTTCTCAGAACTTTACAGTAATTGACTATATTGTATATTTGGATCCTAAAATTAAATCACATGCCTTTCTTGTTTACTGGACCTAAAATGTTGTAAAAACATTTTCTTAGGATCTTAACTGTGTTTGTATTCCCATGAAGCTACTTGGCAATTTTACTTTACTTTTCAATGTATACACTTATGTGTGTGTGAAGGGGGTTATATGTATATGATTACAGGTGCCAAATGAGGTCAGTCAGAAGAGTGGATGATACAAGTAGATATATGATTTGGATGTTGGAAAGCAAATTTGGTTCCTCTGCACAAGTATGGTGGATGTTCCTTAGTACTTAGCCAAGTTACAGCATCATGAATCGATGTGTTACTTGTTTTCTTTATGGAATACTTGTTAGATATGTCCATTTGTCTTATTCCTTACGTCCAATGCCTTATGTATAACTATCACCCCATAATAGGGTCCTGATACACATGTGGAAATAAAATATATACTTGTATACAGAACAAATAACATGTGGCTAAATGACAGCTTTTTGTTTAAGAGAACTTGTAGATGTTTCAAAAAGCCTGGGTTTGATTCCCAACATCCCCATGGTAGTTTATAGCCAACTATAGTTCTGTGAAATCCAATATACTCGTCTGACTTCTGTGGGCATGAGGCACACTCAGGATGCACAGAGAGACAGACAGAAAGACAGAGAGACAGACAGACAGACAAAATAATTATAAGCATAACATATAATAACATCTTTTTGATGAAAAACTAATATACAAACACAAAGAAGGGATAAAAATCCAAGTATTTCCACAGATTACAGAAATACATAAAATAAAAGCAAAGATAAAGCAAAATTTTTCTTGAACCAAGTTTGTCACTTTATATTGTTGCCATGAAATATATATGTAAAGTAACTTGAAGGAGGAAAGGTTTATTTTCACCAATAGCATCAGAATTTACAGCTCATTATTGTTGGGCATGAAGTGAATCAGATCATCACAGCAGAAAGCTGTGGTGAAGAACAATGCCTTACTTCACAGTTTCTGGTGAGCAGCTTAAACATGATTTTCCAAAAGGCAGGATACATGTGACAAAGGTACATGTAGAGTAAGGTGCTTACAATGTCCTACTTTCTTCTACATCATAATAGTCTCACCACATCAATCTATTTATCCACAAATAATCCCAAAGGCTCTCCGAATAGTCATCTCTTAAAAATTAGAAACTGGGGTTGGGGATTTAGCTTAGTGGCAGAGCACTTGCCTAGCAAGTGAAAGGCATTTGGTTTATTCCTCAGCTCCAGAAAAAAAAAGAAAGAAAAAAAGAAAAAAATAAGAATTAGACCCAACAGTTGAGGACAAAACCTTAAACACTCAAGTTTTGGTGGCCATAATTCATATTCAGAAATAATAACATACTCAAATACCCATGCTTAAAAATGTTTCCAGTCTGTATGCCTGTCTCTGTCTCTCTGTCTCTGCCTCTCTCTTTTTCTCCCTCTCTCTCTCTCTCTCTCTCTCTCTCTGTCTCTCTCTCTCTCTCTCTCTCTCTCTCTCTCTCTCTCTCTCTCTCTCTCTGCCTCTCTCTCTGTCT
>NW_021605506.1:3131060-3195373 GCF_004785775.1 Grammomys surdaster
TCTCTCTCTCTCTCTCTCTCTCTCTCTCTCTCTCTCCCTCTCTCGCTTTGTACGTGTCTGTCTGTCTGTCTGTCTGACTGTCTGTATGTCTGTGTGTTTGTGTGTGTAGGCCAATGGACAAAGTTGGTTATATTCTTTTATTGTTCTCCATATTTTTGTTTTTAAGACAGAGTCTCGCACAGAACCTATATTTCCTGGCTTATAAATTAGGGGACCTTCCTGTCCTATTCTTTTCAGGATTGGGTTATTGTATAATATTGTTTTAACATGGCTCTCTGAGATGGAATTTGCATCCTCTTGCTTGTGTAAAAAAAATTCAAATGAAACATCTTGCCACACCCACTATTTTCCTTATTTTCTCAGAGATCCAGTCATAAGCTCCCTAATGCCATTTCGGTAAATGGATCACTATACAATAGTAGGTGCAAAAAATTAGGTCACTGAATAACTTTATAACAATCTGAGTTGGTGTATTATATGATGGTTTCACAATGACAAAACCTCATAACCCCTCTAAAACATCTACAAAAATCAAGCCAGTTAAATGGAAAATAAAATACAAGACAGTAAGATTCTTATAACCAAGACTTCAAAATATGATACATGAAAAAAATAAAAAATTATCATTAGCTCTAATGCAAGTCAGAAAGAAATAAATTTGAAGTAGATTATGGACAATGTGTGGAATTCAAAGAGAGAAATTGCTAATATATAGGGGAGAGTACAGTTCTTGGCTACTATCATCTACTATCATTTGTATTACAAATATATGTGGCTATTTCTTTCAGTTTTTCAACCAAAGAGTCCAAATTGGATTTCTGTGCCATTTATGATCTAAAACAAGCCGACATTTATTATTTCATTCAATCATTCCAATAGTGCTAGAAAAATTTCTCCTCTTATTTTGCAGATAATGGAAGCAAGCAAATCATTACTAAATTCTTCAACTTGACAAAGAATTAAAATTTAAATTCAATTTTATGGTACCAAACATTAGTAGTATATTTTCTATTATATTATATTTTCGATATTATGAACAGTGACCTATACCATTGATTAAAATTGTGTGTATACACACACACACACATGTATATATATGAAGTATCAGAACTATATGGTAGACTAATTGCTCACTCCTCTACTATCATTGAAGCTACCAGGACAGGCACAGGAGCAAATGAGTAAAAATAACTAAGGTAAGCAAACAAAATATACAAATATCTGCTCACAGACCTCATAATGGACTATTACATTGTACTATAATGAACACAATGAAAAGGTCAAAAGCAGTCTTCACTGTACTGATATATCGACAACCAAAGCATTTAGTTTCAAAGAAAAGAAACTCAAACTTGCCTCTTCCCAAATGAAAAGCTCAGAAACATTATGAGGTTAGGATTGTGTATAGAATTAAATGCACAAATAAATCCCATTAAGCAATTTATGGTTGAATCATTAGATAGCAGGTCTGAGGAATTTTCTAACTTTTTCCATTAGATTCTTCACCATTCTAATGGTAGAAATCCCTCA
This sequence comes from Grammomys surdaster, assembly GCF_004785775.1. NCBI lineage: Eukaryota > Metazoa > Chordata > Mammalia > Rodentia > Muridae > Grammomys > Grammomys surdaster. Next base: position 3,132,591 of record NW_021605506.1, read on the forward strand.
TAGTTAGTCACATCATTCAGACCTCTTGACAAATAATAGAGATTGCAAATTGCTAATGAGATACATTGTTAGAGGTTTAATTCAAGTACCACAACATATGTATTGTGTTAAACAAAGTATAATAATAGGTAGGAACAAAATACACAAGTAATGAATCTGAATGTGTAGCTGAAAGAAGGTCATCAAATAATAACTAATTATGTATGGCCTTGTAGTTACTCCTTTTAAATCAAGACATTATCTTCTACCAATCTTTACATAAATTTACATAAATAAATTTACATAAATAAATTTACATAAACAAATTTACATAAATAAATTTACATAAAGCTACAGATCTTTACATAATTTCTTTTGTAGATACCCAGAGAAATATCTCCCAGGTTTATTCATTCTTCTCCAGGACCTATTTTTATACTTTGAGTCATTTTCTGCAGGAAACAGATTTAAAATATTGTAGACATTAGAAGACAAGAATTCAAATTTGTGAAATTTCTTGTTACTCTAATTCTCTTCATGGCTGAATTCGGTTACCACAGCTTCAAATCCTTTCTCTGATGGCATCCTGCACATATTTTTTTGAATCATATCAAAGGGAAGGTGAGGGGACTCCTCATTATCCCTTCTGTTCCCCTGTTCCTCATTAGTCCATCTACTCACACATGTGCTGAGTCTGTAGTCACAGGACTCCTCCCATCTTACACTCTATTGTTACCAGCTCACATCTCTGGTGCTCTGAGGAACGGGGGAAATTTTAATTTATCATTCTCTACACATAAGTCACCTATTTCTTATACATAAATGCTTCAAAATGAGATACTCTGCTCCACTACTTTTTATTTTTTGGGGGGTATTCGTTTTTCACCTTCATTTAATATTTTTTTATTGGATAGTTTATTTACATTTCAGATGTAATCCCCTTTTCCCATTTCTCCCTACCTAGGAACCCCCATCCCATCTCCTCTCCTCCTGCTTCTATGAGGATATGCCCCCACTCACCCTCCCACTTCTACCTCCCCACCAGGATTTACTCCACACTGGGGCATCTAGCCTTTACTTGACCAAATACTTCCTCACCCACCTATGCCTGACAATGTCATCCTCCCCTACATATACAGCTGGGACCGTGGGTTCCCCCCTATATGCTCCCAGGCTGGCGGTTTAGGCCCTGGGAGCTCTGGTTGCATGGTATTGTTGCTCTCCCCATGGGGCCATAAACCCTTTCAGCTCATTTAGTCTCCTCTTTTACTCCTCCATTGGGAACTTCATGATCAGCTCAATGGTTAGCTGTGAGTATCCGTCTCTGTATATTTCAGACTCTGGCAGACCTCTAAGGAAACAGCTATATCAGGCTCCTGTCAGCATTGCACTTCCTGGCATCCACATCAGCGTCTACCTTTCATAACTGTACAAGGGATGGATACCCAGGTCGAGCAGTCTTTGGATGATCCCTCCTTCAGTTTCTGTTTCACACTTTGTCTCCATATTTGCTCCCATGAGTATTTTGTTACCCCTTCTTAGAAGTGCCAAAGCACCCACAATTTGGTCTTCCTTGTTCATGAGCTTCATGTGGTCTGCGAGTTATATCTTGGATATTGTGAGCTTTGGGGTAATATCCAATTATCAGTGAGTGTGTACCATGTGTGTTCTTTTGTGATTGGGTAACCTTACTCAGGATGATATTTTCTAGTTCTACCCATTTACCTAAGAATTTCTCGAATTCATTGTTTTTAATAATTGATTAATCTCCATTGTGTAAATGTACCACATTTTCTATATCCATACCTCTGTTGAAGGTCATCTGGGTTCTTTCCAGCTTCTGGCTATTATAAATAAGGCTGCTATGTACATAGTGAAGCATGTGTCCTTTTTATATGTTGGAGGATCTTCTGGGTATATGCCCAGGAGTGGTATATGAAATCAAATCAGTCAGCGTATGGTAAGGAACTGGAACTGCCACTGCCTCAGAGAACGTAACCTTCCTGCTGTATTGTTATATTGTAGAAGAAAGGAGGTATCTCTCCTAATTTTCTATAGAGCCCACTGCTGCTATTTTGGATGTTGAATGTGCTCAAGTAACTGGAAGTGACTATGGATCTACTGAAAGTGGGACATAGTGAGAGGTACTTATGTTATTAACGGTATGTACCTGAAAATGACTGTAAGATTCCTTACTCTGCCACATAATCCCTGCCATTAGCATCCTGCAAGGCTACAAGAGGCACAAAGTGAGAGATCCATATAATCTCAAATTGGAACACTAAAAAAAAGATTACACAAAGAATAAAGCTTCTCTATTTGTATGTAAAACATCTCACAGATTTTATTACAGTTACAGAACACAAGTGACACAGATATTAACCCATTCATGATAATTCCTTAATGACCTGATCATCTCCAAAAAAACTCCCTTGGGGACTATAGTTCAATCTTCAAATTTTGAGTAACAAAAACATTCAGACAACAGTAATAAGACAAATTTTAATATACCAATAACACTTTGTAGAAGTATTGTGACAGAGATAAGTTGAGCACCCCAAGTTAATCACATTTCTTTCTATTATAGTTACATAATCTTTATTAACATTTTATGTTATAGTAACTCACCATCTAACAAAAGAAAATTGCTTTTCTCATGAAGTAGCCACAAATTATAATATGAATTCAGGACTAGAGGTTAATAATTTTTGTTTCTTATTTTATTTTTTAAAATAACATATTGATTCTAGTTAGTTCCCCCCACATTTAGACAAATACAGGTACACCATGTGGAGCTGGTCCTTGTTCCTGAAGGAAATATGACGTGCCTTTATTCAGCACCCATCAACCGCCAGTAACTCCTCATTAGGGATGAATAGTAGGAGATCCTCTGTCCTCCATGCTGAAACTTTGAACTGGTTTATCTTAGTGGAGGTCACTGTAAAGGTCACCACATCTGCTGTGAGTTGAGGTGTTGATGTACGCAAAATCTACATTATGTCAAGAAGTCAGCATTTCACAACACGCTACTCCATGTAATGGCTTTTACCTTCTTTAACACCCGCCTGTGCCTAGATTATACCCCACAATCTTGGGCATGATAATTGCTTTGTTTCATCAGTAGCTGAGTATTCATGGCCAATTATTCTCAGAGCATTCTCACTTTTCTCTCCATTAAATATGCCCTTTGCAATAAAATATTTTTTCTGATCAAGGTTAAGAGGAGCACAAATCTTTCAATTCCAGGAGCTAGTCATTTTATGATTTTATATATATATATATATATATATATACACACACACACACACACACACACACACACACACACACACACTAGAATGAGAAAGTGAACATGTTGACAGCAGAGGAATAAATTTTCACTTAGATATTCAGTAAAGTTATTTAAATGAAAGCAATAAAGACTATAAATATATAGCATACTCTCAACTTGTTTTACACAGTTTATGCTTTCCTTTAAGAGCATATATATAGATATATATGTGCACACACATGAAAACACATATGCATATGCTTACATGGTCTTGCTTATTGGAATTTACTTATATGTGCTTTTTATTATTTTTCACATTTCTTTGTTTCTCAATTTTTTCTCTGACTCTTTCTCTGTTGCCTTTGCTATCTTTCTGATATTTCCTCCTTCTATTTCTTTCTTGTGGTGAATTTCCTCTATTTTCCCTAAATTGTTTGCCACTGTTTTCTCTACATAAATCTTTGATCTACTATCAGTAAAATATGTTAATTTCTCCTTTTAAAATACATACAATCACAAACACAACGCATTTCATAACAATTTAAGTATGCATGAATCTGTTGCTGAGAGTTAACAGGCATTATCTGGTTATGGTAAATAATGAAAGAAAAAGAAATAGCAAGAAGACTTAACATAAATTCCTACATAAAACAAACTTCCTTTCAAATTTGTTGTAATTGGTGTGTAAATTTATCAAAAATAACATGAAAGAGATAGTGTGAGTTACATTTTCACAATTCTAACAGAAAACAAAAACTGTCTATTCATTTATTTTCATAGTTGAATTTATGTCTGCAAATCTAATGATCATTAAAGCCTTGAGCAAATCCCAGACAGAAAGCACAAATCATACGTATTAGAAAGTGCTGAATACTTGCACAGCAGCATCATAAGGGGACTAGGCACAGAGCAGCTATTCTAATGAATAAAATATGAAGACCGTCCAATTAAACTGACCAGAAAGAAGTGGTCAGAGGATAATGAGCATAATGATAGCAATAAAAACAGGATTCATGCCTCTGTCTCCTATTTCACATGACTAAATCTGAATAATACTTATTAACTCCTCTCCTGTTTTTGACTATGTACACACACACATAAACACATGCGCACAGACACATACATAAATAAAGCAGGGTGGTGGATTTCTTGCCCTTAAGGATTTTCTGTTCCATTCAGTTTCATGATAACACACAGAGGTCATTTAACTGTTCTGAAAGGCATTTTAAAGTCAAAAAGTATATGAAAGCTGTAATCTTGATTTAATTATAATACATCAATTAAATATGACTTTATATGCAGAAAACTTAGATTGAGTGACCATATGATATTAGTTTCATATGTTGATACAAAGCAGATTTTGAAATACAAAAGTGAAAACACTAACTTGTTTTTACTGAGAACTCACAATACACTTATTATACTTAGTTTCCATAGCATAAATGGTAGAGAGTAAGCAATGAGGCTATGAGCTACTGAAATGGGTCACTGAGTAAAGGCACCTGCCATTAAGCCTTATAATCTGAGTTCAATATCTAGAACACTAATTGTGGAAGGAGAGAATCAATTCTAATTAGTCGTCCACTGAACTCCATACATGTGTTATGACATTGTAAAATTTTAAAGTGAGGTTGTAAAATATTAACCTTAATGTACGTAACTGTAGAGATCATTAGTAATCATTACAATTATACCACCAGCATATGTTACAAATGCTTTAGTAACTGAATAAATAATGTCTGTGGATAAATATATATGTACATACACATCCACACTGTAACACAACACAGAATATTCTTCTTTATTAAAAAATCTAGTGACATAACACTCACATAAGTGATTAAGCTAACATAATTTTCTTCAAGGATGAATGATCTGTCATGTAAGGCAGGGTCACTCAGCCTTTTTATAACTCCAGTGCTCAGAGAAAGGCATATGTTCTTGAATAAGTATGAGGTTCATTCTTCAGTAGTGACTCTATTGCTATCACAATAAATAGCAAAGTGACTCAAAGAGCCTGACACACATTGCTATCACTTGGCTCCAAAGCTAGAAATCCTCTTCCTCAGGATGGCCTGGTACTATATAGGTAAGACTGACCTCAGACACACAAAGGTCTGCCTGCCTTTACCTTCCGAGTGCTGGTAAGTCAGGTACAACCATGAAGCAGAATGTTTGTACAGTGCCTTACTGAGATAGCAAGAATGAAGGCTGATGCTGACAATAGAAATTAGTAACAGTAAATGCATTCAGATCCCATAAACACTTTTCAATTGAACAATGTTCACTCATTGGTTTAAGTTAAGTATTAAATAAAGATATTCTCAGATCCGAAGTCTCTAATACGCAAGCCATGTATGTGTCTGTGCTGATTTCTGAGAAGGTCCTGAATTGCATCACAGTCTCCTAATTGGAAGATAAATTTTGTGTCATTTCTTTATTAGTGAAAACTCCAACCAAGGATAAGAATGAAATGATAATTCTTGATTATTTAGGAAGTATTTAAGAAGGTGATTTAGGGTCTGGCACTGCTTACAGAACTAGGATTGCAGAAATGAACCCTGTGGGACATTATAGGACCCAGAAATACCTTCTTTTATTTCTTCCCACATATTTTTTTTTAAATCAAATCATAATTTTTTACTTATTCACACAGGGGATATAAACACAAAAAGGCAGGACGTGGGGAAGGGGATGACACCAGAGCATTGGTGTTCAGGGGAGTACAGATATCTTTCAGAACATGATACCGGCTGGGTCAAGGTTCAGGGGACAGGTCACTACGACTCTGTCTATAATTCACTTGTCCTTATCTAAGTTGGTATTATCTGCCAAGGCTACCTATTAACAAGGTCTATGACTACTCAGGCTGGTAAATTTCTACAAAGCTGCCTGTTTATAATAGCTTATAGCCCTCTGTTCCAATGTTTTTCCACAGAGACCCAAGACTTGGTGTTAGTATACATGTATGACAGGTCTATTACAGATTTTAGGCCTATGGCTGATTTTAGGCCTTCAGTGTGTAATCAGGGCTGCCCCTGACATCTCCTCCCTTCTCTAAGCATAGAAGGGCTGTGTCAATTCTAATCTTGCGAAGGCGGGGAAACAGGCCTGACCTCCAGTAATTGAAGGAGACCTTGTAATGGGTCTGGTCCCCCTGTCGTTGTCCAGTGAAGCATGAGGGCCATACCCATTCCAATATCTTTTTCCTGGAAAGGGAATACTTTTAACATCAACCCCTATGCAGTCAGGCTTGCCCCTCAGGGAACCCAGAGAGATATTTTTAATTTTTATTTATATTCCCTTGCAGTGCTTAGCCTCACAGCCTAAGCAAGAATTCAGATCACCAGTCAGGGGGGTTCTGGGTGGCCCCTCTCTGCTTGGACTAGGGGTGAAAGTCCCCTCTTTTAGACTGAGTGGAGGTGGGTTTTGGGAACACCCTGGATAGAGTAACAACCTCGTCTTGAGTCTCGTGGTCCTCCATAGCTAAATTATGATAATGTATCTGAATAGGTTTTGCTATCAAAGTGTTTATATTTTGTTTCACAAAGTTAGTCAGTCTATTTAAGGCCCAGAGATCAAAAGAAATAAGCAAAAATAACCCAATTAATGGTCCCAAGATGGGAGAAAGTCGGGCTGACAACCATGGAGAGGTTGAAAGCCAATTCTTGTACCAGCTCTTATCTTTCTCTCTCTGTCTTTTCTCAGGGCCTACTCTGACCTTTTTCATGCTCCCTTTAACCATCCCTGTCTTGTCTATGTAAAGGCAACATTCTTCTTTAAGGGCTGTACACAGTCAAGAGCTATACACAGTCTTTTCTATTGTAAAAGAGTAAATCAAGTCCAATAAAGTCCTTTAAAATTTTTGGAGGTCTCTTCAGACAGTGAAACGAGGGATTTCTTCAGATTAGTGATGTCAATCTCTAGCTGTTTGATATTCTTGTCAACAGCCCATCAAGGCCAGAGGTCTCACTCCAGTCTAACATTAATGATTCAATTCAATTAACATTTGCAAGAAAATAAATGTTTACAAAAGGATGTACTGTGAGACACACAATGACACACTACGGATATAAACGGACAGGGAGACGTGAAATTGGGGTTCATGATGTGAAATTCACAAAAAGTTAATAAAATGTTAAAATTTAAAACTCATTAATGTTTCTAAGGAAAAACAACAACAACAACAACCACAACAACAAAAAACACATGTAAACATAGTGACAAATCAAATCCAGATGTAATAACTCAGTTTTGTTATTTTTAAAGAATAAAATTACCAGGAAAATAATTAGTCAAACAGAATATTTAGAATTTAGAAAATCACAAAGTAATGGCTAGTGAAACTGAGAAAGATAAAAGTAAAATAAAATATATCTTATGTTTATAGTTTAGAATATTTAACATTTTTAATATGCTCAAACCACTCAAATTTACTACATATCTAACACAGTAACTGAAGAAATTCTAATGTCATTTTTAACATAAGCAGTAAAGCAGTTCTATAATTATGTAAAGCTATAAAAGATCTTAAAGTCCAACCTGAATGTAAGCAAGAGTAGAAGTGTGATGATAATTGATTGTGAGATAAATTACAAAGCATCAAATAAAAGTAGTGTGGTATCATCATATAAGAAGACACAAATCCCAAGGACAGGATACAAAACTGAGTGACAAATTCATGCCAATAAAGTAAACTGAACATCAACTGGGTTGCAAAAACATAAAAAAAAATTGAAATATATACTTTGTAATAAAGTGTACTAAAAAAACTGGATATTATGAAGAACTTTATACATCGTTAAAAAAATCAATCTTAAACAAATATTAAAGAAAAGATTTCTAACAATAAAACCATTAGAAGAAAACATTTTGAAAGAAAAATCTTAATATCCCTTGGCAATGAAAATTTAAAAAGTGACCCCTCTCCCAAGTACAGATGACATTATCAAAAACTGACAGGTAGTATTATACCAAATTAAAAGGCTTCTGTGTGAAGCAAAAAACAAAAAAAAACAAAAAAAAAAACAAAAAAAAACAAACAAAAAAAAATCAATCACTAAACGTGAATATAACAACAGATAACAAGGGACTAATTTTCAAAACATGTCCATCTCAAATAACTCAGGGCCCAAAGCAAAGAAGTCATTTAAACAAGAGGGAAAAACCAGAATAAATATTTCCTAAAGCAAGTAGATGACTCCTAAGTATTTGAAAACATACTTAACAACCAAAATCATCGTTCAAATTCAAGGGAAAAATCATAACGGGATGTCACCTCTGTCCTGTTATTACTAATAAGTCTGTAGAAACCAACCCTTGAGTGTCATTGTTGGTAACAGAACTTGGTAAAGAATAACAATATGGGTGCTTCTCAACAACAAAAGTCAGTGTTATGAAGTTGAAAAGATAGTTTAGTGGCAAAAGGTGAATACTGTTTTTGAAGTGGACCCAATTTTGGTTCTCATTACTTCAGTCATTTCAGATCACCACTATCTATAACTCTAGCTCCAGGATATCTGATGGAATTTTCTGGCTTCCACAGGCAACTTCATTCATGTGTACAAATTCACACACAGATATACATGCATATAATTAAAATTAAATATGTAAAAGTAGATCTATTATTTCAGTAGTACTCTTTTTTGTTGTTTTGTTTTGTTGTTGTTGTTGTTCCTGTTTTGTTTTGGTTTGTTGCTGTTTTGGTTTGGTTTTGGTTTTTGGTTTTTATTTCTTGTTTACTTGAGACAGTATTTCACTTTGTAGCCTTGGGTGTCCTGGAACACACTCTAAAGACCATAATGTCCTTGAACACACAGAGATCCATCTGCTTCTGCCTCCCAAGTGTTGGGACAAAAAACATATGCCAACAAAATTAGCTAAGAGTTTTTAATCTTGGTATAAATTCAAAAGAGTTGAAAGATATATTTACATGAGGGCTAAAGAGGATAGAAATAGGAAAAAAGGAACAGAGACTCTCAGACTTCTGGGGCTCAAGTCAAAAAAAAGGTCAAAGGTCTGAAATGTGATATCAGGAGAGCTAGTCTAGATGTTGATGCTCCTGCCCTGGCTGAGTATAAGGCAAGCTAGAGTTCCACATCAGATACCAAAACTAGAAGAGAAGTTCACATGGACTGATCACATAAACAAAACATAAACAATATGGAAGACCAAGACAATAAAATCACAAACCCACCCACAATGAACCCATTTAGTTCATTCAGCCACAGATCACTTACAAGTAGCAACTTGAGAACCTAGCATCACAAAACAAAAGACACCAACCACCACTGTTCTATCACCACTAAAAATTGTTTCAGTCCATAAAATAAACTTATACACACCATATCATTCTACTTAAAACATCCTTCCAACACTGAAAATGCAAACATTTTAAATGTAGATTGTATCTATGGCTCTCCCCAAATGTACTAGTTTTATAGAAATGTTCTCCAATGAGAATTACCTTGAAGAAATCCAAGATACAGAATTATAAGAAACAATAATAAACTGGGGTTTAAAGAAGACATGAACAGTACAATGCACTTAGAGACTACAGCAATAATCATTTATGGTGACCTAGAAAATGGAAATATATGGCTGAATAAAATGATGAAAAAGACGAGGATTTAGAAGTTGTATTCAGAGAAAAAGTGAAAGTATTTCAGGGAAAAAAAGCTAATGTGAAGTTGGAATTGAAAGTTTAGTAGGTTTTATAAGTAAAATAATGCCAAGGTTTAGCCTCACCATGAAGGGCATTTTGAAAAACGGGGAACAGGAACAGCACTGATGCAATGATGACTCAGCCTCAGTAATAGATACAAGCTGTCAGTTCAACTGCTCCCTCTTTGCCTGAGCATTCTCATCATTCTTCCTTCTTCCTTTTTCTCATTCTTTTTCCTTCTTCCTTTTGGCTAATTTGCCTTCTCCTTTTCCATTCTTTTGTCTTGTCCCTTTTCGTTCATTTGGCTACTCTTGATCAGACAGCCTGAAAACAGTCTTTTATTTACTAAAGTTATATCATCAAGGCTTTAGCCATTTTTAATATTTTTTAAAGAAATCCTTACATTTACACACACTCTATGAGTCTTGGATCATGTCTCAGATCATCAGTCTCAACTTATGCTTCCTTAAAATAGAAAATAAACAGAAGGTAAAAGCACATTTCCTTATAGTTTTTATACAGTCTCTTCTTTACAAGTAGCTAGGAACAGCTCTTATAGTTTCCTGGTACAGCAGAAGGCAGTCTTCAGTAACTACTTTTGTGAAAGAACAGAAAGGTGTCAGACTACTAAGGTTAAAATAAATTCTTACAAAGTTTTAAAATATATGCAAGTAAAGCATCTAGCTCTCTCTAATATCTCTCTAGACACTGTCATCTCCAATCTTTCAAACAGCAAGGAGAACAAAGCACTGATTTTTATATGCTTATACATCATCTTTTATTTCTATAATCTTTGTTTCCTATCATAGCAATTCCATAGTCTCATACACTCTCCTTCTAATACTATTCATTTCTAGACGATATACAAGCTTTTCTCCTATGAGATAAACATATCTATTTGCTTGATTTTTATAGATTCCTTCTTTTTCAATCTGTGCCTTTTCTTCTTGAGACTACTTTAACTCTCTATACTTGATGTCTCCAAGTTCAACCTGTCTAATTAATGCAGCAGTCATTAAAATGGAGGATACATGTATCTCTTCATAATTCAAAATTCAAAATCAAGTATTACAAGGAACAATTTCTACAAAGGACCATGTAGGCTTCTATGTCCCCTGTAGTTTTGTTGTCTATATCATATCCCATGGCCCTAAAGGAAAGGCACAAAGTCTGTTCCTCATTCTCTATAGTCTAATGACTATCTCCATTTCTTGTTCCTGAGAATCACATATGTTTCATTTACTGTAGAGTGACTAACTCTGAGTAATGAGGGAAGTATATTCCTCTGAAATAGAGATTTAAAGTAAAACACATAGATGAAACAGCAGGTCAGTTTCAGGGCAACAGCAGCAATCAACACAAATGGGGATCAATGGTCTGGTAATGCTCCAAGGGGAGGAAATGTCACACTTCCCCATACACAGCCTTTGGAGACCCATCAAAATCAAGAGGAAAATAGATTATCAAACCTTGAAGATAAAGTAGAGCTATTAGACCATTCCAGCAAAGACTGTGAATTAAACATACACACACACACACACACACACACACACACACACACCATTCAGGACTTATGAAACACCATGAATAGATTTAATCTTCAAAGTATAGATATAAGGTGAATAAATCAAGTTCAGTGGCATAGACCATATTCTCAATAGGAAAATGGAAGAAAACTTGCATAATTAAGGACAGGCCTTCCCATACAGATATTGAAAACCATGAAACACTAACTAGGCAGGACTAGAAAACAAGTCTCCATGAAATATTTTATTTTAAACACTAAATATAAAGAATAGATAGATAGATAGATAGACAGATAGATAGACAGACAGATAGATAGATTCTAGATATAGATACAGATGATATAGATGATATAGATGTAGATGTAGATATAGATATAGATATAAAACCAATCATTGAAAACTGTGGCAAAAAAAAACATTAGTCACAAAAGTACAATAATCAGAATAACACATAACTTTCTCATGATAATATTAAAATACAGGATACTAGCAATTTCTAAAAGGTCATAAAAACCAGGATAGATCACTGTACTGAGCATGACTACTCGCTACAGATGAAGAAGAAGTAGAAAACCGCATATGACACAAACAGGTTGAAAGTATTTATAACCTACTACACCAGCCCTACTGAGAATTTTAGAAATAACACTGACATTTAAGAGAACAATATGGCTTTCTGCTGGGGCAGACTCCTAGCTGATCTGCTCCTGTGAAGACACCATATCCTGACCCATTCTAGAGGATCCACTGCACTCAGATTAGTTGGAAAGAACCTTCCCCCACAGCCTGAAGGCCCAGAGCTGCAACTGGGAGCTGGGGACACTAAGGATCAATCACTCACCAAAACCTCATCCTCCTGAATACAACTTCCCTTTGCCCCTTCAGCCTGATCTTGTCTGCTGGGGCAGACTCCTAGGTGGTCTGTTCCCATGAAGAAACCATATCCTCACCCATTGACATGGGTTCCTTCTGGTCTGAGCCTGTGCCCTGAGCAGGCCTTGGGCTCTAGCTCTGCAACCAACCCCATAAAATCCACATGAAGCTGGACTCTCAGGAGCTCTAACACCCCCAAGGATGGCAGGATTTCAAAATCCCAGAGGCAGCCTGACTCCCAGGAGCTCTTACACCCAGGATCTCAAAGTCATAATGATAGCTCGACTCTGCGGAGTTCTGATACAACCAGTATAACAGGAGAGACAGGGTCGAATCCAAGAAAGTGAGTACAGGCATCACTAGAGATAACCAGATGTCGAAAGACAAGGTTACTTGGTATCATCAGAACCCAATTTTACCACCATAGCAAGTCCTGGATACCCACTCGGATCAGAAAAGCAAGATTCAGATTTAAAAACAATTTTCATGATAATGATAGAGGACTTTAAGAAGGACATAAATTACTCCCTTAAAGAATTATAGGAGAATACAGGTAAACAAGTAGAAGCCCTTAAAGAGGAAACACAAAAATCCCTTAAAGAATTACAAGAAAACACAACCAAACAGGTCAAAGCAATGAACAAAACCATCCAGAATCTAAAAATGGAAGTAGAAAATAAAGAAATCACGAATAGAGACTACCCTGGAGATAGAAAACCTAGGAAAGGGATCAGGAATGATATATTAAAGCATCACCAACAGAATACAAGAGATAGAAGAAAGGATCTCAGGTGCAGAAGATACCACAGAAAACATTGACACAACTGTCGAAGAAAATGCAAAATGCAAAAAGCTCCTAACCCAAAACATCCAAAAAATCCAGGACATAATGAGCAGACCAAACCTAAGGATAATAGGTATAGAAGAGAGTGAAAGTTTCCAACTTAAAGGGCCAGTAATTATCTTCAACAAAATTACAGAAGAAAACTTCCCTAACCTAAAGAAAGAGATGACCATGAAAAGAAGCCTATAGAACTCCAAATAGACTAGATTAAGGTCAGCTGTATTTCAGGACAATAGTGAAAACACTGCATTGTATTGGTACAGAGACAAGCAGGAAGATCAATGGAATAGAATTGAAGACCCAGAAATGAACACACACATCTATGGTGACTTGATCTTTGACAAAGCAGGTAAAACCATCCAGTGTGAAAAAGATAGGATTTTCAACAAATAGCCTGTGGAAGAATGCAAATCAATCCATTTGTAACTCCTTGTACAAAGTTCAAGTCCATGTGGATCAAAGATCTCCATATAAAACCAAATACACTGAAATTAATAGAAGAGAAAGTAGAGAAGAGCCTCGAATCCATGGGCAGAGGGGAAAAGTTCCTGAAGAGAAGATCGATGGCTTATGCTCTAAGATCAAGAATTGATGAATGGCACCTCAAAAAATTGCAAAGCTTCTTTAAGGCAAAGGAAACTGTCAATAGGACAAAATGGCAACCAACAGATTGGGAAAAAAAATTTACCAAACCTACATCTGATAGAAGGCTAATATCTAATATATACAAAGAATTCAAGAAGTTAGACTCCAAACAAATAACCCTATTAGAAAACGGGGTACAGAGCTAAATAAAGAATTCCCAACTAAGGAAACTCAAACGATTGAAAAGCTCCTAAAGAAATGTTCAACATCTTTAGTCATCAGGAAAATACAAGTCAAAACAACCCTGAGATTCAACCTCACACCAATCAGAATGGCTAAGAAAAAACCTCAGGTGATTGCAGATGATTGTGGGGATGCGGAGAAAGAGGAACAATCCTCTATTGTTGGTGAATTGAAAGCTGGTACAACTACTCTATAAATCAGTCTGGCAGTTCATCAGAAAACTGGACATCCCTATTACCTGAGAACCCAGCTATATCACCCCTGGGCATATACCTAAAAGATGTTCCAACATATTACAAGAACACATGCTCCACTATGTTCATAGCAGCCTTATTTATAATAGCTAGAAGCTGGGAAGAACCCAGATGTCCTTCAACAGAGGAATGGATACAGAAAATGTGGTACATTTACACAATGGAGTACTACTCAGCTATTAAAAATTGTGAATTCATGAAATTCTTAGGCAAATGGATGGAACTAGAAAAACATCATCCTGAGTGAGGTAACCCAATCATAAAGAACACCCATGATATGCACCACTGATAAGTGGATATTATCGCAAAAGCTCACAATACCCAAGATACAACCCACAGACCCTGTGAAGCTCAAGAACAAGGAAGACAATAATGTGAGTGTTTCTGTCCTTCTTAGAAGAAGTAACAGAATACTTATGGGAACAAATGTGGAGACAAAGTGTGGAGAAGAGACTGTAGAAGGGGCTGTCCAGAGACTGCTCCACCTGGGGATCCATCCCATGTGCAGTGGCAGACAGTGTTGTGGATGTCAGGAAGTGCATGTTGACAGGAACCTGATATAGCTGTCTCCTGAAAGACTCTTGGCAGAGCCTATCATTACAGAGGTGGCTGCACACAGCTAACCATTAAACTGAGCACAATGTCCACAATGAAGGAGTTAGAGAAAAGACTGAAGGAACTGAAGGGGCTTGCAGTCCCATGGGGAGAATGACAATACCAACCAACCAGAGCTCCCAGGGTCTAAACTGCTAGCCTGGGAACACACATGGAGGGACCCATGGCTCCAGCTCTACATGTAGTGGAGGATGGCCTTGTAGGGCATTGGTAGGAGAGGAGGTCATTGGTCCCGTGAATGCTGGATGACTCAGTGTGGAGGAATTAGAGGGCAGAAAGGCAGGAGTGTGTGGATGGTTAGGGGCACACCCTCATAGAAGCAAGAGGAGGGGGGATGAGATAGGGCATTTCACGGGGGATGGGGAAAGTGGATAACATTTGAAATGTAAATAAAATATTCAATTTTAAAAAATTTAAAAAAGAAAAGAATATGTAAAAAATAAAAGAATAATATCTTAATGGTTATTTCATGAATTTATCTTCATGAATAGCAATCACACAAGATTATAGATAAAAGAAATAATTTTATTTTCATTTAAAAAAGAGAATAATATGATTGCCACTTTATATTCAAATGCTACTGATTTTGATAATTAAAAAAAAAATTCCTCTTCAGCATCTGTTTGATTTGTACATTTCAAATATGCCACATAGAATGCTTTGTGTATAGGGAAGCACACATGTGTCATGGTATTTTTGTAAGGTAAGAAGACAGTAAATGTAACTTTTCACTTTTTACCTGAGACTTCTTGTTATTTCCATTGCTCTACAATGAAGTGTAAAGTAGCAAATCCTTTCAAACATTAGATGAAGGGAACTGAGAGCTGTAACACTCCCTTCATGTGTTGTTTGACAAGATTTGCTACTATGGTTAGGGGCACACCCTCATAGAAGCAAGAGGAGGAGGGATGAGATAGGACATCTGTGGAAGCTGAGGTAGATAAATGATCTTGACTTTAGGAATCAGCAGTGTTAGGTGAGAAGTTAAGACAACATATTTTTAAAGTACAAGTAGAATCTTCCTAATCTGAAAACACAACACAGGAAATGATCCTAAACTTAAAAGAATTTTGAGTACCCTTGTGAATTCACAACTTAATAACACAACATAAATTTTGCGTGGTGAACAACGATTACTGAAATATTATAGGCTGTGTGTGTATGTTATAAACCTAAATTGATTAGTATATACTTAAATCTCTCTCTATCACTTATCATCATGTAGACTCAATAGTCTAAAATGTGACAAGACACCTCGGGTATAAATCTCTATTACCAAGCATTTCAAACAAGGTGTGATTATCCCACTCAATAAAGGAAGAGAAAGGAAATGGTTGGGAGCAACATTCTTAGTGTGATTTCATAAAGTGCAGAGTTACTGCTATCTCCAAAGAAACTCAGCATTGCACTGTCATGGCAACAGGACTTCAGGTTCACAAGTAGCATATGTGTTATTTTTAAGTTATGAAAATACAACAAATGTATTTACCATTGCAAATGGACATAAAGTTGACATCATAATTTCTAAATATTATGTTTGGTGAGGTCTCTAAGTCTTTTCCATGGAAAATAAATATTTCTTTAACTTTTTCCCTCCTTATTTGAATACCCCTAATATAACTGGCCATCTAATGATTTACAATAAAATTTTCAAAGTAATTTTCTGAGCCTTCAAATACTTCGTCTTAAAAAGAAAGTAATCATGAAAATACCATTAAGTGTGAGCTATTTCTTGTTAGATCAATTGAAATCTTGACACTTATAATAGCATAGGGAATGAGAGGAAGCCCATGGATGCTGCTCACATCTAAACCAGGATAAACCCGAGTGCTTGTGGTTTCAAAGCAGGAAACAACCAGGTTTCTCAGCACTTTCTTGTCAACACTTACTACTAAAATACTTCAGATAGAAACTCTAAAAACTACCAATACATTAAATCAAGACAAAGCATCCAGCTATGGGAAAGGGCTGAAAGTACTAGCTTTGTGTAGGAAGAGCTACGTTGGGAGGAGTAAGGAGAGGAAGAGGAGGAGTTGGAAGAGGAAGAGAAAAAAAGGAAGAGGAGGAGCTAGAGAGGGCAGAGATGTAGGAGGATGGAGAACCACACAGGTATGGAGAGCACTCGTGGGGAACAACTTATAAACTTATAATTAGGTTAGCTAATTGAGATACAACTCTCTTTTTATCGGCATCTTGTTATTAATCATTATCAAACATATAAAGCCTTTGATTAATCTATAAGAATTAGAGTCTCATTCTCTTACTGGGCCCGCAGGATGGTCTGGGCAATGCTCTGCCTTGTGGAGACAGTGTGGAAGATTGACAGAGCCATCTCTCACACTGGCATCTAGTGGGTGGCAGGGCTGGTGTTTCTGGCCAGCTGATTCTAGCTGCAGCGCCGCATGTGGACTCAGGCCAAGAAACAAGGCGGCTGGGCTAGGCAGAGCCACTGCAGCTTAGATAGTCAGCTTGACCAGAGGCCATTTTAAATAATTACCACAACAGCTTTGTATTCCCAATAGACTCATGTTCAATCTGCTAAAATATACAGTTCAAAAAAAAAAAAGAGGAAAATAAAGTACTAGCAAATTGGCACCTGAACTGTAATCCTAGAACTAAGAAGGAAGAGGCAAGCAGATTTCTGAATTTTCTTGCCAGACAGCCTAAGCTACTACTGAGCAAGGTTCAATCCAAAAAAGCCTCAGCTCATAAGTGAAAACTGTGACTGAAGGTTATATCAATGACCTTGGCCTCTGGCCTCTGTATGAATACACACATTTAGGTGCATGCCACAGGCACACATGCACATGCATGCCATAGCCACACATGCACACATGAATAAACACACACACACACACACACACACACACATACACACACACACATCCATATAAAAGTCCACAGCATAAAGTTAAATTACATGAAAAATAAAAATGAAATGTCCCTTGTGGTTTTAATAAGAATAAAAATATAAAATGTAGGAATACCTTTTACATCCATTCACAAATTAAGCAATACACTCTCATAAAGTTACAAAAATGACTATATTGGCAGTGATAATGAGTGGTAATGCACAAGAAATTTTCCAAATGTATATTGATAAAGAAAATACGGAGTAAAATGTCATCAAACCTTTATTGTTGTGTACCAGAATTGCATCTCCCTCTCTAGTACCAAACTGAGCATATTCATTGGTTCAGCTGTTCTTTATGTATGTGATGTGTGTATCCATTAAATTCATATCCACCCACCAGCCAACACTGTGATTTTACTCATTACTCAAACAATTTTTGTATGAGACTAATTAAAAGTTTTATATCCATATCCCAGATGATTATGTGAACTAAGCTTTGTTAGTAATATTATTTGCAGAGAATCACAGGAAGCAATACATCTATTTAGACTAGTTGTTCCATCATTTCAATATGGCATATAAAAAGATTTACTTTATGCATTTAGTAGCTAAAAAAAAAAAGTCCAAAATTATCAAAGAGGTTGAACAACAAGAGAGATGGGCTAAGGGAGATGCATGTGACTGCAAAGTGCTTGATATAAATTCATGAGGACCTGATCTTAAATTACAGTTTCCAAGGACAAAGCTATGTTCAGGGTAATATTTCAGCAGTCACAGGGCAGGGAAGCAGAAACTACATGATTATTTGAATTTCCTGAGCAGTGACAAGGCTCTATAGGTGAATCAGTGAGGTTCAGGTTCAGTGAGTGATTGTGAATCAGAAATTAAGATGGAGAGAAATTGAGAAAGACGTATGACATCAACCTCTGACTTCCATATGTGTGTGAACATACATGCATACATACATACATACATACATACATACATACATACATACATGTGTGTGGATATGCACACACACAAACACAGAAGCAAGTACACATGGAAGAGGTTGAACAACTAAATCCAAGCTAGGCAAATGACCTTTGTCTTCAATCTGTATAACCAGAACTATGCAGATTTTCAGTTATTTTCAAGATTAGAGCTAAGATGATAGAACAGAAGCTGAACATTTTGAGAAGCATCAAACCAACAGAGACTATGAAAATAAGCTGTGAAACTAGAGCCCTAGATAGATGCAGAGAGCAGAGAACTTACAACTCAAAATTGGAAGCATGTTAACTCTTTGAATACCATATTCCCTAATAGTGCAAGCAAAATTAGCCCTGCTGAGTTCAGCTTTTGCCATCATCATTGATTTTCCTTATGTGCTCTTGCTTTTCCCTACTTTAATCACACTGTTTTTGTTTCATTCTTTAATTGAACTCTATTCCCCTTTCTCTGCTCCCTTCTTTCTCATTTTCATATTTTTCTTTTGCATCACTTTTTCTGCTACTCTTTTCTTTTTTATTTACCCTGGGTCCTTCCTTTGCAACCTTTTTTTTGTATCCTCTTCATTAATCTTTAAATTCTATGTGTATTTTGTGCTAGCTTAGTCTCTTTTTAATATTCTTATACTTATAGAAGCTACAGGTATAAAGTTATAGGCTCGCTAAATGTCTACTTTGTTTTCATGGAGAGGATTTTGATGTTAACTGACATTCTCTTAAGCAGTGATGAGGGTAGAACCAACCCATGTTTTCTTGGTACGAGTCTGTCTATCTCTGAAGAAATAAGTAGAATCTTACTTCCATCCTTGCTTAGGCTCTAGAGGAATCTGTTGAGAAGCCTCAGCTGAGCAATTCAGTGTGTGGTGGTTACCTTTAACTGTTGTTTGGCACAATCTCAATTCACACGAAAAGAGATCTTGAATGAGGAATTTTCTAGTCCAGATTGACTTCTGAGTATGTCTGTGGATTTTCTTGATTGTTAATTGATATGTGAAGATCACACAACTGTGGCCAGTACTATCCACAAAACCAGACCTTGAGATATGTAAGAGAGTATAGAGCAACGATGCATACATTTATTTCTCTCTGCTCATAACTGTGGGCATGCTGTAGGACTATTTGCTTCAAACTTTTACTATGATAACATCGTTGCTATGATGGATTCTAACCTGGGATTATAAGTAAATCAATTTTCCTTTGTAAGTTGCTTTGTGATGGAGTACTTTGTTTCATCTTGAGAAATCAAACTGGAAAACGAGTTCTCAGACAATGATCTTGCCATAAGCGTGTTTGGCTGATGAAGGTTGAAGATGAACACCAAGGGATTTTTTATACAGCCATAACAGAAATAAATTAAAGAAACACTCTTTTACAGCATTTTACAGTTTAGTCCTTTGTCTGGTCTGTCCCTATATGGTGTTAGGCGGATGAAACAGAAGGAGTGACTGAGGGCATAGCTCACAACGGCACTACTTACAGCTTCAAGAGGGGTGTTCGTTTTAGACCTTCAGCAAAGCCAACCATCTGACACTTTTTGTTACTATACAGTGAATGTTAAATTACAATTCCAGAAACTGAGTAGAGCTCTGTGGATGCAAAAACTTGCTGCTCTTGAAAATGACTCAAGTTTCAACCCTAGCACCTGTAACTCTATCTGTAGGAGATTTGACACCATCTCCTGCTCTTCATCTCCTGTTATTCGTGGGCACACATACACACAAGTACCCACACACATACATGCACACACACACAGACACAGATACAGACATGCAGGGAAAGAGAGAGAGAGAGAGAGAGAGAGAGAGAGAGAGAGAGAGAGAGAGAGAGAACAAATCACCACCAACAAAACAATTTCTAATCTGACCTAATGAAGTCACAGGGAGTTGGCATCATCTACTTGAAATGAAGCTCAACTCCATACACAAGTTTATATTATTTTTTCTTGTTCTGATGTAGTTATATGTAAGTAATAGGATACCTTGTGATAGTAGCTAAGGAGAAACATAGTATTCATTTACATTCCACCCATACTTTACCCATATGATCTGAAGACAATTTTATGTTATATTCTCAGTGCCACCAGTATTTTTGCTACAGATTATGACATGTTATAGTTGTCATATCATTCTGTTTCAGATTTAGTTGATTACAACTTGCAGATCTCATCATGAGGGAAAGACACACAACTTGAGGATGTCACAGCAATTGTATTTGTGTTTCTGCCCAGAAAAGTCCTCTTCTGCTATAAGAAGCTCAGAAAATTTCTTTAGTAAAATCATCAGCTTAACTTAGTCCATGATATCTCCTTTACTCAGTGGTTCCATATCACTTTAATATCACCAGGGTATAAAAACAATTGTCCCTAAGGAAATGGCACTTGAAGTCCATCACATTCCAGCAGAAATCATTTCACAATCTTATTATTCCAATTTTAGCAGCAGCAATATATTTAATAAAAAAACTGAACTTAATCATATTTCTGAATTGGGCTAATTGATGTATGAAGACACACCCTATTTCCTGGCATGAATGTAATGTGACCAGCTGCCATACTCTACACTCACCATCTTTTACCTCCATCATATACTGTAGTCTCCAACTGCTATAAACTAATCCATGTATCACAGACAACTTTAAATTAGGTCTTATCAGAATGTAGAATCAACTTGGAACTGGCCTCTAGGAATGTTGGTGGGGCACTGTCTTGAAGTTGTTAACTGAGGAAGGAATACCTGACTCTATGCACTAGCTTGAATCCTGTGTTTTGTTTTTTATACCAGTGGAGAAAGGAGCTGAGCAGTGACATACATTCAACCCTGATGTACACAGCAGCAAGCAACAAAAGACTCTATCTCAAACTAGGATGAGGGGAGATCCAAAGCATGAAAATGTCCTCTGACTTTCACTTACACACACACACACACACACATGCACACACACACACACACACACACAAACATGCTATATACTCACTTATTTTATTCCATACAATATGTACAGACATTTCCATCATATAAACAAAAAAAAACAGACATGAAAAAAATGATGTAATTTTAAAGATATTTAGAGTTTTCCTGATGATATCATTTTAAAGATATTTAAGTGGTACCTGAGTTACAGCTTCAGTTTCACTCCTGAGTGACAGCTGCAGTTTCACTCCTGGGCTATCTGATATGCCTAACAACTATATAGAAATAGTTTCTTGTTACTTTCTTGTGTGCATGTTTGTGTGTGTGTGTGTGTGTGTGTGTGTGTGTGTGTGTGTGTGTGTATACTTGTACACATTTGTGTTTGTCTCTAAGTACAAGTGTGTGTGATTGCAGATCCATGTGGAAACTAAAGAATAACCTCGAATGTTCTCATGAGATTTTATCTTGCTTTTTTAAGACAGGGTATCTTAGTGGCCTCCAAATAACTAAATAAGCTTAGGTAGACGGCCAGCAAATCCCAGAAATCTACTTGTCTCTACTCCCTAGTGCTGAGATTACAATTATTTGTGTCTGCACTTTCTACATGGATTCTGGAATATAAACCCAGTCTTCAACTTGTACAACAAATTCTTTAACAACAGAGCCGTCTCTGTTGCTTCAAAGATGATTTTAAATAATAGTATCTTAATTGTAAGCAAGCCAATTTTAATGACTACCTTGCATTTGTATCATCTATCATAATCCCACTGCTTTACTCATGTTATTTCTTGAGTACTGAAAGCAGAGGTTGGAATGTTCAATGAATTCTAGCTTAGTAAATGGATTCTACCAATTTAGTTCGGGTATCTTGTATGTTTGACCCCTGACTGTCCCAGACTCAAGAGCAATGGATTGTCATGCTTGTAATTACAGTGCCCTGTTCAGGTCTGTAGTAGGTCTCTTCCCTACTTGAAATTGTATTTACTACTTTGCCTTACTAGTTAATTAACAAACTTTAGCTAAAAGAGGCAATGAGGCATTTCCGATAATCAAAAAGCATGTATTAGAAAATTTGTTTTCAAGAGCCTACTATCTTTTGATTGTCTAAAGTTTCTTTATTATTAATTATTTTAAAGACCTGAAATCTATATATAAATAGTCTTAGAAAATGTAGGTTACAAATTGAACAGGTAAATATCATTTGTAAATGTATTAACTGATTAATTTTTAGCCAATATACAGTATGAACTTACCATATAGATCACAGATTAGTTATCATATTAAATGGTATGCATTTGCTTGTATCACCTAAAACTTCTTGTTGGAAACTTAATCCCCAGTGAGCAGTTTTAAGAGATACATACTTTAAGATGTGGTAGGTGGAAATGTCCTGATTAATAAAGTGGGTTTATTAAAAGTGAGGTTAGAGGCTGGTAAGACCTCTCTGTAGCTTAGTGCACTTTCTATTCTTACCAAAGGCACAGGTTTGCTTCCCAGCATTCTCAGAGCTCTCAATAACTCAAATTCCAGGTGATCCAGCACCCTCTTCTAGCCTCCATAGGTACTAGTCCTGCATACAAGCATACTTATGTCCATAAAAGCAAAGACTAATGAACATGAACTAAAAAACAAATATTTAAAATAACAAAATGAGCTTTTCAGAAGTATCAGTCACTAAGCCTGAATAAAGGCTTAAAAGACGTCATTGATAAGAGATCCTGTTTGAAACAGACTTCACTCAAAATCCACACAACGTTCTTGAGTATACATAATGAACACCAGTATTCCATCAAGCCCTATTTAACCTGTGTCTTCTAAGACAGAACAAATTTTAATTTGAAGTCTACTCAGTTCTCTGTAGATCTGTTCTGTAGTGAAAAACAATGAAGTTCCCACCACTGAGAGGAAGCACTTTAAGGTGAGCTGGATGACAGAAAATGGGGAGAGGAGCCAGAGCCAAATGGCCTCTTGAATTGTGCATTATCCTTCCCAGGACATTTCAGAGGCAAAGGATGAACTGGTGACTATCATTGGTGGTGTCACATTAATATCTGTGCCACCTTAAACCTCTCTCTTGTAAAAGAAATTGCAGCAAAGAAAATGGTTCAAATGGGAAAATATTTGCCACTCAATGACCTGAGTATAAACATGCAGATCTGCTTTCTTTGGGCCAAGCATTTTCCATTTTCTTTCTCTCTTTCTTTCTTTCTCTCTTCCTTCCTTCCTTCCTTCCTTCCTTCCTTCCTTCCTTCCTTCCTTCCTTTCTTTCTTTCTTTCTTTCTTTCTTTCTTTCTTTCTTCCTTTCTTTCCTTCCTCTAGACACTGTACTTATGCATAAAAATAAATCTACTGCTTCCCATCATTCATATAAACTCTCTGTTTTTAGTGCTTTGTATTTACTGTCTATAGACTTTGGGCCACAAGTATCATAAAATTGGTATGTCTTTGCTCCAAGAGTCAAGAATCAGGATCAAGGTAGCTTGAAATGCTAGAGAATACCCTCAGAAAACAGCACATTGATGCAGTGAAAGCCATATTTGAAAACTAATCCAGTAGAAAAATCTATGGTGTCACTTATTTAATGAGGAGACAGCAGCTGTCTGTATGAAATGGACATGTGAACCTCCAGGGGTAACCATAGTTAAAAATAACTGGAGCTAAATTGTTTATTACCACCAGTTGGAGGCTGCCTATGGCAGCATGGAAAGTATAAACAGTATATTGGGGGAACTAGCTTAACCTCTTCCTAGAATATACTTTCTAGCATATTGCTTGAAAACACTATTCATCATTAAGGTTAGCATCTCTGTTAGCATTACATAGTTTTCCTTTCTCCATCTGGTAGTCCACAGATTCTATTCTGGCTCGTGCACTATACAGAGTTATGGTTTCCTTGTTCACCTTCTATAGACTGAGATGACAGATAACAATTTGTGAGTCTTTTTAAATCTTCTCTCTCTCTCTCCCTCCTTCCCTACCTCTGTCTCTGTTTCTCCCCGTGTGTGTGTGTGTGTGTGTGTGTG
The DNA here is from genome assembly GCF_004785775.1 of Grammomys surdaster. Lineage (NCBI taxonomy): Eukaryota > Metazoa > Chordata > Mammalia > Rodentia > Muridae > Grammomys > Grammomys surdaster. Next base: position 3,157,220 of record NW_021605506.1, read on the forward strand.
TGTGTGTGTGTGTGTGCGTGCGTATGTGTGTAGGTCAGAGGACAATCCAAGTGTCACTTACCTTTGACCTGTTTTTCCAGGTCTTTTGTTTGGGTCTTTTGTTGGTTCACTGATGTGTACATGGGACTCGATGGCCTCTGAGCTTCCAGAGTCTCCTGACAATGGCAACCATCTCTCCATAGGACTGCTAGGATTACAGACATCCACATTTTACACGGATTCTGGGGATCCAAACTCAGTACCTCACATTTCTGCAGTTAGTTTCCTAGTCCATCAACCAAGGACAATGGTTTGTTTTTAATAGTAAATTTTTCTATATAGAATACTTTATAAGTAAATTTTTGGTTAACTGTGAGTCATTATGTAAACCAAGAGCTAATTATACATGTCTTTTCCAATTTCCAAGAATAGGTCTGAGATTTTATCAAATATGTTAGCATATCTTCAAAAATGTCCATCTCCTTTTACAGGCTAAATTATGAGTTTGCATTCAGCTGGGGTCTGTTTTTGAACCAATTTTATAATGTAACAATGTCAAAACTATTTATATACTTAATTGCAAATGTTTTTCTTATGACAACTTCATTTATTCATTTATTTTTGAGTACTCATTTGGTGAAAATCTATATTGTGTTTTTCCATGATGTACTGTTTACAGATGTATAAGCAAAGATCAACAACTATTGTCAAGGACCTTATTTAGCCTTGGTGAAAGAGTGGGGCCAACTACATGACAGAGAATGTATTAATCTGTGGGAAGTCATAAAAACTAAGATTAAATTTATTGGCCATAGAGTGAGAACTATAATGATAATTTAGAGCAGGTGACACAATAAGTTGAGCAGAGTATGAGAGCCCTGATAGTGTGGTGGTTTGAATGTCAAATGTGCTGATAAGTTAAAGTATTTGAGCATGTGTTTCTGCAAATGGTGCTGTCTAGTCAGGTTGTGGAACCTTTAGAGTGTAGACCCTTGCTAGAGGAACTACATTACTGCAATCCAGTGTTGTCACATTGTAGCTTAATCTTACTTCCTCCTATTTTTTTCTGTGGCCTGTATGTTGATGAAATGTGATCTCTTTGCTTCCTCCTCTGCTCACATGACTTCCCTACAATTACAGAAATCTATCCCTCTAGAACTGTAAGCTAAATAAATTGTTTCTTCCTCTTTTCTCCTGGTAACTTTATCAGAACAACAGAAAAGTAAATAAATAATAATAGTAATAATAATATTGGTAATTAATAATGGAACAGTAGAACAAGTGTAGCATTAGAGAAGTATGATGCTTGATCAATGTCAACCTTGTGAGATTAAAAAATCACTAGAAACATGTTTCTGGGTATTGTCTGCCATCTATAAATTCAAACTCAATAATAAAAGTAGAACCAATATCTAATTTTTATTCTATAATTGTTAGTCACTGGCTTGTGCATTCAAGATCCTGGTCACTCAAAGAGGCCATATGTTACAACTTGAATTAATTAGACAATACCTGATTATTTGATAAAGAGATTTAAGCTGGCTGTACTCTTGTTTTTACAGCTTTTCACTTAGTATATTACCCAGTACCTGACCTCTAATTGGTCTGTGTCCCATAGGATACATTGAATTAAATACCATGTAGTTGAACTTCCTTCCAGCTCCTAAATAATATACAAACTAGACATTTTCCTTCGGTTATAAAATGTCCCTAATGTCTTCTCTGGCCTCCTCACATTATATTGTCCATGATTAATCTGTCCCTTATTCTTACAATAAACTACCTCTGTTAATGAAGTTTCTTCCTAGTGTTTAGAGGGAATCCTTCCTTTGCCATTAGAGTCCCATTATGCTGTCTCTGATGTGATTAAATGTTCCCTTTAATACTCTCCTGAAGGCTTGATCATGGCTACTGTAGCCTCTGGGCCATTTTTCCTAACAAAGGCCATTCCTGAGTCTATATCAGTACCAGTATCAAATAAACTAATCATCTCTTTTATTCATTCTAATAGTATAAGAATTAAAAGAAAAGTGTTTTCTTCATATGTCATATTCAAAATTTTGAAAAAAAGAAGGAATGGTAGGGTTCTCATTTTAAGAAAAATTATACACATTTTTTTAAGAAAGTTACTGAAATCATGAATAAAGACAAAAGTGTCATTATCTTCTAATGTCATATTGAAGCATTATTTATCAGACCTATTTGGTATGGAAATTAATTCTCTTGAAGATGATTTAATTGTTTGTTTAATGAACTATTTCACTGGGGTTTCACCTTTGTTTGATGTTCTCTTTACCATGGATTAGGATTATCATACATACCAATGTACAGATTTTATTTAGTTGACATAAAAAATTAATTTAACTTTAAAAGCTATAGCTTATTGTTTGACATCATACTTTTTTCTTTTGAGATAATGAAAATAAAACTTTTCAGGCTACTTTTAGAGATCATGATTCTTGTTCTTCAAGTGTGTTCTAAACCAATGTCACTAACATACTAACATTCACATTAATAAACTATAAAACTTTTCTTCCTTACGTAGTATGTTCATTCTACTGCCATCATAGAATAAGTCATACATTGGTCAAGAAATGGACACTAATGAGAGAAAAAAAATGTAGTTGTACTCAGATCTATGCTAATTGTGATGAACCTGTTGACACTCTGTAGATGAAAAATTCTCCATTGGCCTTTAAAGGTAGTATAGAAGCTTAATGGAAAGTGGGAGTCCGTGATTCAACTTCCATTAGATCTTCATTGACAACGGGTAGGTTTCAAATGATTAAGTTGTTTGGGAGTAACCACACTCAGTATCCTTTCTTTTTTCTTTGTTTTTGTTTTTGTTTTTGTTTTTCGAGACAGGGTTTCTCTGTGTAGTCTTGGTTGTCTTGGAACTCACTCTGTAGACCAGGCTGGGCTCAAAGTCAGAAATCCACCTGCCTCTGCCTCCCAAGTGCTGGGATTAAAGGCATGCACCACCACTGCCTGGCCCACCCATTAGCCTATAATTAACCATTCACTCATGTTCTGTAAATAAGCCCAGGAAACTAAATGGAATCACTATTTTGATTTATTTTTGGTGCTTTATGTGGGATAAATACAAGATTTTTAGGGTATCACAAGGAAAAGTTAACAAAGTTTTTTTTTTCCAGAATTCTATATCATAATATTGCCACAGAGTATGTACATCATAATCTTAAGCATGAGTGTGATACTTCATTTCTTGTAGCTATAGATTCCCATACCATCAATAACTTTTACATTAACTATTAACCATTGTTGGGTTCTCAAAGCCCATATTTTTCAAGAGTTGTAAAAGATATGTAAATGAGCATATTTCAATAAATACTATTTGTTAGTATTCTATCTAAACTCCACCTCCACAGTTACCTGTCAACAGCTAGGTATGCTCCTCCCCACAGTTACCTGGCAACAGCCAGGTAGGCCTGCCCACTATAAAAGGGGCTGCTTGCCCCCTCCTCACTCTCTTGCTCCCCTTAATCTCTTGCCTTCAGCTCCTCTCTGCCCCCTCCCCCTTCCCCCTCTCTCCATGTTTCTCTGTCCGGTGGTGTTATCTTCTCTCTCTCTCTCTCTCTCTCTCTCTCTCTCTCTCTCTCTCTCTCTTTCTCTGCATCTACTACCCTCCTGGCTCCCTTACCCATGCCCTGAGTAAATTCTATTCTATGTTATACTGTCATGTGGCTGGTCCCTCAGGGGGAAGAGATGCCTAGGCATGGGCCCACTGAGACATCCCCTTCCATCATTGGTCCCCTTCTTTCAGTATTGCTAATGACTTCCCCCTTGGGCAGTTGAAGAGTTGACAACTGTCGTGAATCAGTGATTATTCATGTACAGTTTCTCTGTGATGTCATCTGGCTTAAATACAAAGAGTCTTGGAAAATGAGCACTTTCATCTTCATGGTGAATGTCTGGTCTGTGAAGTAACCTCATACAGGTTCATAGAATGCAGCTGTCAGGAAATTATACTTCAGACAAGAGTTATTAGAAGAGTTATATGCTCATGAACAAAGCCAACCATGATGAGACACTATAGGAGTTGCAGGTTTGTAATATAATCCTGCCTGATGAGGATGTGAGACAGTATAAGGGGAATTACAGATTTGCATGCATAGGCAGTTCTGATGGGCCATTTTACTACAATTTTTTATTTCACATGTTGGTATTTCCTTCACCTTCAATACATATGTAGAATATTCTTTGTTGGATTTTTTTCATTTTAACTGATTTAAAGTCTACTTTATCCAGTCACAAACATAAAGTGAAGCTGTGGTTGATCTTTCTCTACACTAGCTGTAAACAAAAGAAATGTTATAAACTCAGTTGTAACATTCTGATGATGTAGAAAAACAAAGCCTAGAATATCACCTAATTAATTACTTAATAAGTATATTAATTTGTTTCTGTCAATGTGTGTACTTTCTCTTATTATCTCTGAAAGTTTAATCTTGAAGATATTTCTAATACATGAAGTTGTTCATCCTTACATATGTGTTAATATATCTTTAAGAACTCCATCTTGTTTTTACAGAAAGGCAATTCATAATAAATTTACCAATACACAGTATTATTACTTTTGTGTTATAACAAATACCCAGAATAATCAAGTTAGTAATAAGGAAGCTTTGCATTGGCTCATGTATTTACAATGCCAGTCCATCTCTATCAGGTACTGTTTCATTGGGCCTGTGGCCAGACATGTGCTGGAGAAAATGCCCCTTATCCCATGGCCAGTGAATTAAGGAAAATTCAAGGAGATGGAACTACCAAATCTCATTCAAGGACATGCCTTTCGTTATCTGAAACTCTACCAACAACTCTGTTTCTTAAAGGTTTCCTTACTTAACAATCCCACAATTGAGACACATCATGTAAGTCATGGAGTTTTGAGAGATTACACTGACCATACTCACATAATAGAAGGGTTTTTGTTGTTGTTTCTTGTTTTATTTATTTTTTTACCAGAATCTCAAAGTAAAGAGTGCTCATTTTATAGAAATATAGTTGAATATGTTACAGAGTTAGCTCAGTTCAATTGGTTGAGCTACTGTGCCAGGCCTGGTACGTAGTATGCCTTTCTCTTGACTGTCAGCAAATCTTGGTCATAATGTGAAAAAAATTGTTTTCTTTTGCATGCTGAACCCCTAATAGAGTGCAGGGAAGTACAGTGCTTTTCTGAGATATTTCTATTTCTTTGATGGATTATAGTTTTCCCATATCAACAATCTACATTTAATTTCCCTGGCTGTTTGATGTGGAGGCTTGAGAGCAATGCTGTGTTTGGTTATTTATATGTGAGTTTGGAAGAAGTTCTTATAAACATATCCACTTACACAGATCAAAGGCTGAAGTCACATATCTTCCTCTACCATTCCACACCTTCTCTCGCACTGAACCTGAAGTTCACCTTCTGAGGAAGAGTAGCCAGCCAATGACCCCTGGAAACCTCGTTATCTCTGTTCTCTGGGGCTAGAATCACATTGCTCCACTAAGCCAGGCCTTTAATGTGGCCATTGGAAAGTGGATTTATGTCCTCATGCTTATATGACAAGCCATTCATTGATTGAGTCATCTCCCTTGCACCATACACTGCTTGGATGGATTCATTTACTCCACTGTGTTATTCATCCTATCTATGCATTGGGCCACTTCAGGCAAACCACAGTAGAGACAGTTACCCTCTCACTTATGAACCAGCAAATAAATGCAAGTTTTTTGTTCTCTGTTACTGTACTGTTAAGGGCAACAGAAATCATTCCAGATAAGCAACCAACTAACAAACCATGCACTCAATAGAGGCCTGACAACATTTCTTCTGGATGAGAAGGGATGGGCTCTGAAGGCCCTACCCACCCTCTGGAACTACAATGAGTTAAGAGTTGCTGGAGGGAGAAGGTGTGGTGTTTGTCACATTCCTAAGGAGTAATGCTGATGATAAGTGGACCTTGCTTAAGTAAATAATGCTTCTTTCATTCCCATGCAGGAAATCCCTTTAAATGTAATTGGTTACAGATAAACATTAAAATACATGAAAATAGAATAGGCCTTTTTTTTTTTTGATAGAAGAATAAGTTTGGGAAGAAGAGAAAGGGGACAAAAATGGGGGAATATGATTAGAGTATATAATACATGCTGTGAAATTGTGAAAGAATAAATTAAAATGGCATAAAAAGAGATCTTAACACCAATGAAACTTCTCATGAAATAAACATTTCCTCAAGCTAGACATTTTCTTTAAGATTTAGTTCAGCAAACAACATCAAAAGAGCTAGAAACAGCAAGACATTAAAACACACCTGTTCATTAACCTCAAGACACAGCAATCAGTTATTTGGAAGACTGATGAATAAACACTTTGCAACTTTAATAAATTGCTTAATTCTAGCAACAAAACCTGATTTGGTATGTAGATCTGAGATCTGGGACTCTGTAATTCTTTGTTTTTGGTGGGGGAGGGGTTCGAGATAGGGTTTCTCTGTACAGCCCTGGCTGTCCTGGAACTCACTCTGTAGACAAGGCTGGCCTCAAACTCAGAAATCCACCTGCCTCTGCCTTCCAAGTGCTGGGATTAAAGGCGTGCACCACTACCGCCCGGCTCTGTAATTCTTCATTCAAATCCAAAATCATTGCCATCCTCTGGGCCTAGGTGCTGAGATTCAGGTAGGAGTGATGAAACTCATGCAAAAATCATCTGTAAGATTTCCCTTATCCTGAGAAGATAAAGACCTGGAAAGCAGGTTCTAGAACAAAAAGCTTAGAATGCTCAGGTTAAAACTCATTAGAGATGGCAGGGTAGTATGAGAGGACTTATTAGGGTTGTTCCATGAGTTGCATACCAGGCTATTTCTGTTTCCTTAGATTTTATGTCAGTCAAACTCTCTCCAATTTAAAATGACATTTGTGGGGCTCAGTATCCTTTTACTCCCAGAAATTTCAGGCAGAAGTGGATAGATATCTGTGAAATCAAGGCCAGCCTAAAACTCAAAGTCATTTTAGGCCACAGATGTAGATCATGTAGCAGTCTTTGTCCAAAAAAATCAAATGAAAGAGTCATTTGCATTCAATATATTCAAATATATATACATATATATATATATATTATATAATATTATGTAATATTATATAATTATACATTATATAATGTAATATATGCTAATACATTTCTTATATATCATATATCTTATATTTTATATAGTATTATATACTATTATGAGTCAGCAACCATCCAAGCCCCATCAATTCATTATAAGTTCACAAATTAATTAGAAAAACTGTCCTACAAACAATAGGTTACTACATTTAAACAGGACCATTTCATCTGCTCTTAGGTCAGGTGGAACTTTTCTGATGGGAGGGACACACATAAGAGGACTCATTTTCTCTGCAGTCTATACAATACATATAACACATAACTGCATTCAGTCACACACAAATAAAACTGACATACACATTGCAGAGGTGAATACAATGACATTTTCTAGTGATATTATAGAGAGTTTAGCTTAGTAAAGTATGTATTTCTCTCTCTCTCTCTCTCTCTCTCTCTCTCTCTCTCTCTCTCTCTCTGTGTGTGTGTGTGTGTGTGTGTGTATGTATGAGAAAGAAGAGAAAAAGAGTCTCTGGATAGTTATTAATTGCTATTAACTAAGTTTAAAATATGAACCCCTTATACAATAAAAGTCAATGTATGCCTAATATTTCACATAAGATGGCACTGAATTTGCCTATAATATGTTAATATTCTTCTGGATATAAACCATCTGCACATATGTAAGTAATATATTGTAATTGTTATTCAGCAACTTACTACATTTTTGTAAACTTCCTGCCACATAGGCCAAGAAACTGATCTTTTTTAGAAAGTCTGCATCTCTATTACATAATGTAGTTTGCACAGTCTATATATGGGGCACAGGTCAATTATTAACTTGGCTTCTTTTTTCATGGTGTAAGACTGATCCCTCTTAAGAAAACTAGTGGGACACCTTTGTTCTTTTGTGCAGATGAAGCTTTGATTCAGACCCTTGCTGCATGGCCTGCATTAATAAAGCATTTTGCCAAAGGGGCCACCCATCTTCACACCTCTCTCAATTCAAACCTCTTTAGTATGCCCCAAATCATGACAATATTTTTAGAAATTATGATAAAATCTATAGATGTTCATTGTAGGAGTTCGTTTTTTTTCTTGTTTGCTTCTATCTTTAGTTTGATGTTAGTTAAATCTAAAAATGTGGGACTCACACTCATAAAGGGTCTATATAGAGAACTGAATAAAGTAGGGAAGACAAGGAAGAACAACATTCTATACAAAGTTCTCCAAGACAGACCTGACAGAAAACTGAACTTGACTCAAGTAGGAAAACAGTAGGAGATGCAGTTATAAGTCTTGTACAATGAATGGACAAGTTGGTATGAAAGCGCTGAGCAGAGAACTGCCCAGGGCCAAGCAGACCAGTGTGTTGTGAATTCAGTGTGACAGGATGAAAATTGGAGTGGGAGAATGGAAAAAGGCAAGAGGTACTCATCAGTGTACTCGTTGGCAATTGCAGAGAATGCTTACCCAGCCAGCAGTAACCATGTTGATGGTTTTTACATTTACAAACTAATATTTAAATGTGTTGATATAATAGTAACTATGTTTCATTAATGATATTTGTAGACTCCTCTATGATATACACATTATACATAGGCATGTTTAAGGACAGTACGATAGCTTAAAACTTTTTTATGCTACATGAGCCCCAAAAATTAGGGAGAGCTCAGAGTATATTTCTGGAATAATGGTTATAGTTAGTTTCAAACTTCTGTTCAATGATTTTGGTGGGAACAATGATGAAGCAAGAAAACTGTAAACCCACTTCAACATTAACAATTTCTTGGAAGCTGAATTATCTACCCAGGAAAACATGAACATTAGACACTAAGATGAAACACCTGAACTTGTAATACAGAGTAAGTAAATGTCCTCTCTGAATCTCAGGTGTTCAACTTCCCTTCATGAAAATACTAAGAGTCATACACCCAGTAAAGAATCAAGTCCTCCTGTATGTTGTCATCTTAATAAAGAATGCAAAAGTAGAATAATCAACTGTTAGAATTATGTGCTTTCTTGGTTTTGAGCCAAAACAGCAAAATGAAATTTTTGTCAGACTCAGCTATTCTAAGGGAACAAGCTCTTAAAATGCATGTCCATTCCTCCTGAGATTATAACCAGACTTTCACAGTAGTGAAAGAAAACTTCAAAACAACCTAAATCTGAGGTAAGTTCTTTAAACTTGCTTCTGTTTACACAAGGATAAAGGTATATCAATCCTTGACTTTGCAGATGCTGTACTGCATGGACCTGCCAAGTTACAGTACAAAGACAAAATATTATCTCAAGAAAATTTGATTTTTTTCAAAAGAAAAATGAGGGAAGGGAGAGTTAAATGAAGGAAGGAAGAAATGGATGGGGTGGGAGCTAGGCCCTTCACATGGATATGTTTGTTCAGAGGTGTTTAAAGAGCTTCTTTTCACCTTTAATCAAAATGTAGAAATGCTTATTCTGATAGGAGAACATTGATTCATTTAACATTGTAATGTAAACATCTGTCTATGTTTATGTGTCTCTCTGTCTCTCTCTCTGACTCTCTCTCTCTCTCTATCTGTCTGTCTCTCTCTCTGAGCATGTGTGTGTGTGTGTGTGTATGTGTGTGTGTATGAGTGTGAGTATGAGTGTGTGGTTTGTGTTTGTCTCCCTTTCTCCCTCCTTCTATTTTTTCTTCCTTCCTCTGTTCTCTCTATCTCTCCTTCTCTCTAGGGATTTATCATGGTCATTTGTAAGATGATTCTCATACCTTTCCTCTTCAGGAGCTTCTTCAGGAAAAGGGGGTGATTTCTTTCTGTAGAACCTGTGTCCTTCAATAAAAAATTATAAAGTATTATGTGTGTTACCCAATTTTATGGCACATAAAGTGATGTCCATCACAGCTCATAACATTACAACATCACAAACACACATTTGCTCTTGATCTTTACCTCTATCAACCCCCATGCATTGGCTTTCAGCAACACTACTGTAAGTAATCCTTACCTTTGATGGCTTTTTCCCCCAAAGATTAATCTTAATTGTCAGCTTAATAGTATTTGGAATCATCATGGACTTCTGTCTGTGAGGGAACCCTAGAGTATGTAATTGTGCAGGAAGACTTACAGTTAATGATTGTGGGCCGCACCATCTCATGGCCTGAGGCGCTGTACTGAATAAACAGGAAAAAGCAAATGGAGCTCCAGCTTCCATCAACCTGCTTCCTAACAGTGGATGTAATATGATCAGCTACCTTGTGCTCTAAATTCCATGCCTTTCTTTCCATGGTAAACTGTACCCTCAAACCAGAAAACTCAACCTTTTTTTGAGTTGTTTTGTCTAGTATAGTGTCACAACAATGAGGAAAGTGATTAAGATAATAATCATGTGAAATCAGTGCTCAGTCAAAACCATACTTATATTTTGAAGTTTGACATATTTCTCTTAGGTTACCATCTTTCTTTTTTCTTTCTTTCTTTTTTTTTTCTTTTTTTGTTTTTTTTTTGAGACAGGGTTTCTCTGTGTAGTTCTGGCTGTCCTGGAACTCACTGTGTAGAGCAGGCTGGCCTTGAACTCAGAAATCCACCTGCCTCTGCTTCCCAAGTGTTGGGATTAAAGGCGTGCGCCACCACTGCCCGGCTAGATTACCGTCTTTCAATGTGACAGTTTCTAATGGTTCTGGAGAACACCACCATCATCCACAGGCCAAGAGGGCAGATAACTACAGTAGGTATAAGCCTGAATATGTAGGAGGTAAGGTGGAGCCAATGCATGTTTTAATTTAGCAGAAGCTAGTGGGAAGTACTTCCCATGACAAGTGAAGAGTGTCAGTTCCTTACATCTAATTCATGTCACCTATGACACCTTTCTCTCCTTGTCCTCTGTGCATCAGAAAAATATGAGCTCAGGTATCCTACTGTTTTTGTTCTAGTAACTAAATTCCTCACTTAATTAGCTACTTAATGCCTTAAAATAGAATCAAGGGATGAAAGGAAGACTAAATTAGCTCAAGACTTAATATAACTAAATCCCCAGAACTTGCTGGAGAGTTTAGATGAACTATTGAATTCCAGCTTCACTGAAAATACACTGTCTCAGAAAGTTAAGTAGAATGTAGCATAGAATGACATTGACATCCTCCTAGCCCCAACCAACAGCCCTCGTACATGGATATTACTACTGAACTCAATGTTTCCTTTCCATTTATTTTATCATGTTTTACTGCTAACTTTTCATAGGAAATTATTTTTAATCTATTTTAGATTAATATAAGATAATAGAGCTGATCCACAGGAGGTACTTATAATCTCTCCTTGCAGTAATTTACTCTAATATGAACTGTTATTTAAAGATAATGGATTTCACTAGGGGGACAATGGATGCTTGATTAATAGGACCATTCAATTCTATATACTCTATCTTCCTTTTGAGATTTCCCTCCAACTATAGCCCTTACTACTGTCTTACTGCTCTTCTCAGATAAGACCATGCCCTTTCTCCTACTTAGAGGCCTTCCTTATTTTAGGGCCACTTGTTTTATCACCTCAAAGTTCTAGACCTTCAGACACTTGTTTTAGTTCAAGTCTTTGCTATTCTTTTTCTTAAAAAGAAAGGAAAATTTTATCTTATTTCCTGAGAATTTTGAACATGAGAACTCAAAATCATATTGAGCCTCTATGGTTTTCAATCTATGTCCGTTTCATAGTCTGTTTCCTGATTGTTGCTACACAAATACAGATTCTAAAATGCAACCTATACCATAACACTTGACAGCCTAAAGTCTTGAAAATCCCTAAACCCTCTGAATTCTATTTGTTAAGAAAAACAATCATGTCAGTAGTCTCAAAAATTTCATTGTCAAAAGGCATTGGGACAGTTGGGTTTCAAAGAAATAGATGACAAAATCAGGCATGGCAAATCACAGTCACAGCTCCTCAGAAGACTAGAGAAAGAAAATCAGTTCAATCAGACTCTGAATATCAGATTGAGAATTATAGTGAGCTTTTGTTCCAAAGATAACAATTAACTAAAAAGTTAAATAGGACTGGAGAAGTGCCCTCTTGGGTAAAGTGCTTATACACTAACATAAAGATTGCAATTTGGAACCCTACTGCTTTGGTCAGAAGTCTAGCATGGGGTAAAAGACAGAAGGAAGTTGTGGGACTCACTGGTACACAAGTATATCAGAAAGCCTGAAAGGAGACTTGACAGGGAGAGACTGTATTTCATGAAATAAGGTAGAATGCCATTGAAAAAACACCTAAGGCTGACACCTCTAGCCTAGACACAAATAGAGATGACTACCCACACACACTACCCACATACAAGGGATGATGAGAAGAGCATATGAAAGAGAGAGAGGGGGAGAGAGAAAGAGAGAGAGAGAGAGAGGCGAGAGGCAGGGGATATGAGAGAGAGAATAGGAGAGAGAGAATCTTGTAATCTGGTGATGAAAACTGACTGAGGACAGAGATTTGTGGAAAGATTATTAGCTAAGGGTGTATTATAGATTGTAATATCTTCTGTGGCATCTATAATATCAACAACAAGTACTAGAAAATGTGACCCTGGAAAAATTGAGTTCCTGTCAAGAATACAGTACATTTTTTAATTTTGTATCTATCCAGTCTGAGCTAATATCTATGAAATACCTAAAGAAAATTTTCAGTTTGAACTTTTTTGCTAAGCAAATGCCTGCCTCAAAAATATTAAATTAAAAATGACAAAAAAAAAAACAAGCAATGAAGCAAACAAAAAAAAAAACCAAGACAAAAATCTTTATCTACTAAGGAGATACACTGTCTATCAATGTTCTGATATTGTTACCCTATATACAAGGTGGCTGATAGTTAAAAGGAATGCTACTTTAATCACTATAATTGGGAGATTTTTCTGAAACAGAATATAGATATCAAATAAAAAACAGTCACTTGGATTTTTCGTATACTTGGTAGTAAGACCACAAACTCCTGCTTCCCATTGCAGGTTTGTCTGTCATCTTTATGCACAAGAATTGCTTCCCATGATATCCAACCACCTTTTACATCAATATTTTCTAAGCACTCAAGAGAAGAACCTAAGAAAATGATATAATTCTGAGTGAAAAGGAAACATGTGAATCATAATGAAACTTCCAGAGCCCACACTGTCCTTCACATCATAAAACAGAAATGTTGTGTAGATGTGTCCTCACATGTATTATGTAGTTTTAAGCATGCAGAATAAAATGCTAAATGAATGTATACAAAGAATGACAGTGAGGCTCCATCACTGGATATATGCCAAGGACAATGTTAACAATGCCTCATCGAAGTTCTCTAGTCTGGCAAGCTCCTTTATGACATTATCAGGACCTGGTTCATGTGGTTGAAAGACAAGCCAATATGCACAAGTCACTCAATCTGTAGATGAGACATTTCAGACCAAGTCGATAGGAAGCACCTGCTCTCAGACCAAACCCACTATCAAACTGTATACGATATCCTATCCAGAAGGAATAAAGGGGCGTGTGTGTGTGTGTGTGTGTGTGTGAGTGTGTGTGTGTGTGTGTGTGTGTGTGTGTGTGAGAGAGAGAGAGAGAGAGAGAGAGAGAGCATTAATCCCATGTCTGAGTGCACCTGTCTCAAAATCTGTAACACTGCCTGGGGAGAGAAAGCTCTCCTGAAGCTTTCACCACCAGAAGCTCCCTTATACTCTCCTTGGTGAACAACAGCAACAGAGCAGCAGAGTGTTGGCACTTCCTCTTCCTGGTTGTGTCTTTTCCTCTTCGCCTGGACCCTCCCCACAGGCTGGGCCAGAGTTCACTAAATATAGGAGGCACTGTTCTGCTGGCTGGAGCCTGGGAATGAATAAATAAGAGGAAGTAAACTGCACACTAGCATCAATACTTCATTGCTTTCTGACTATAAATCCGCTGTGTTTCTGCTCTCTGCTTTCCATGCCAAGATAGACAAAGATATCCTTCCTCCCTGAAGATGCTTTTGCCACAGTATTTTATCAAAGCAACAGGAAAAGCAACTAGCCTGCATGTCATGATTTGAGATACATGGATATAGAGTATTAGAAGCAGTCTTGCCATTCCTCATTCTTACTGAAGACCTACTATTCAGAAAATAACATTATCAACCTAGAACTTGACTCAGCCTATACTACACACATTTTTTTTTTGTAAGTGTACTTGGTAACCTAGGCCCTCACTTGTGCATGTATTTGAGTTAAATCAGATGCACTGTAAAGAAACATTATAAGCTATAAAGAAATGCTTACAGCTTGCATAATCCATACCTGTCAATCAAAATAAGAATAACACCAAATATCAGTACTATGCTTCTTAGCAAAATTCTCCCTTCTTCTCCAAGACCTCATGAAGAGGGGCTGTAGAAAGTCTTGTAACCCATTGAATACACTAATTAAAGAAGACTGTTGCTTGCATGTAGCAATTTGCTTTTGAATAAATTTCCCTTAATACATTATAACCGGTGTGTACATTTCTGATTCCTTGAAGTATCACCAAGGATCTGAAAACACTGAAGCCAGACAATGACCTCTGTTAACACGTCAGTGCACACATTACATAAATATATGCAGGTACACATGTATGTGTGTGCATATGAAAACTAGAGGTCAACTTTATAGAACACATCTACCACTACAATTTGTTAATGGATAATTCTGATTATGAGAATTTAGTTAGGATTTTAGATAATTCACTTAAAAGTCACATCCAGAATTCAAGAAGTAAGAAATTATTCTTCATTACTTCTGGATGTTTAATGTATAATTTTCTGGATGTATTTGTACAGATTTGATCAATCCTTCAAATCTCCATTATCTTTCTTGTCTACTGCTATGAAATAAAACTAGTTAAACACCTTTGTAAAAGTAGATAACTGTTATGTTGTTTCTCACATCTCTAAAAGTTGTGTGGATCTTCCTGGATGGTCCCTTTCTGTGGCTATGCTTGAAGCTTCTCAAAAGTTTGTAGTCAGGTGACAGTGAGATTGGAATGTCTGAGGTAGCTCCATCCCACATAAGACCTGGTATGATGATGATTGGGTTGGTACATCGGGAACACAGGATATGCAGTTCCCCTCATGCCTTCTCTATTTCCAAGTAGTTCCATATCCTTTTTTGTTCCATATCCTCTTTTTCCCTCTATTTAGGGAATATTGACCATATCACTAAATATCACTGTTTTTATATCACTTAATTTTCTCAGGACTAATTTGCTTCTAGCTTTCCAGTATTTTTATGTCACTACAGATTTTGCTCTCTCTCTCTCTCTCTCTCTCTCTCTCTCTCTCTCTCTCTGTGTGTGTGTGTGTGTGTGTGTGTGTTTGTTTGTGTGTGTGTGTGTTTGGTGTGTGTGTGTGTGTGTGTGTGCTTTCATATGTCTGCAGATGCAGGTGCATGTCATGTATGTTAAGGGAAAAGGTCAAATCAAATATTTTCCTTCAGATGCCAGTGTCTTTCAATATTCTTAAGACAGGGTCATCCATTGAAGTGAATGTCACTAATCAAGCTAGGTTATCTGGCCAACAAGCCATGGGAACCACCCCCTGACCTCTGTCTCTCCAGTACTGTCATATTTATGCACCACGAATACATGTTTTTTAAACATGGTTTCTGCAGATTAAATGTAAGACTTAAATCTTGCAAGTCAAACTCTTTATTTACTATGCCATCTCTAGAGCCCAGTCCTCAATCTGTCCAGAAAAACATATTCCTTATGCTGACATTCCATATGTACAAACAAAGTGATTTCAGAAAAGGGTTAGGTGTCTCAATGCAGTTGTGCCTAAATATGAGACCTAAAGAAGATCTTGGACTCCTGAAAATATCTTAAGGAAGAAAATATATTTCACATTCTTAATCTGCCACACAATCACAGAGTACAGTAGACAGCAACTACTGTTTATCTTCCTGACTATGAACCTAATAGGAACCAGAGTTGCTACTGTTGACAAGCATTACCACAAAGGATCAGGCTACTTATCAGTAGCCCATAAATCACATTTCTACTAATGTACACCATGTTATTGAGTCTGTAAGTTCAAAATATTGTAGATCAGGTACTGTGTTTAATATCTATGTACATTTCTCCAGATGGGTGCTTCTCGCTAAGTATATTTCACAAATTAAGCCAACACAGAAGATTGAATTGACTCATCCTCCTACTTCAAGGATAAGAAAAATCCAGCAATGTCTATGGAAATAATTAAGATAGAAAAGTGTAGAGTGTGATAAGCCAAGATTAAAATCCTCAATTCCATAGTATACTGCATCATACTGCTATAAAAAACAGCTGTCAGCAAATTTTGAAATTTAAATGAAAGAAAAGTTAAGCAAATAATTTGAATTTTAAAAACAAACAAAATATGGAATGGGGATATAGCTCTGAGAGTAAAATGATTTTCCCTGAACAAAATGTTACTTTTAGAATCCATTTAAAAAGCCTGAAATCAGTGCTATATACTTAAATCCCTAATGCTGGGGAAGTTAGAATAACACAGAATTCTGAGGCTTACTGGCCAGATGAAGAATACAAATCAGTGATCTCCAGGCCAATGAAGGAAATCTGTCTCCAAAATCAGTGTCGACAACATCACTCAGGATGGTATCCTAGACTGATCTCTAGCCTCCAGATGTACATTAACACACACATACATAAATACATACCTGTACATGGTCACTACAATGAACCAGTAACTCAAAGAATTATTGAATGAATCATTTGAGGTTACCTTCTTAAGAACGCCATATTTTATCATAGGTACATTTTACTGTTGCTCATAGAAACACTCAAAAGAACACCACTACCCCCACCCCACCCCCCCTACACACAAGCATTCAAAGTGTCTCCCTGTTCTTTAAAGGCATTAACCAGAGAGACAAACTTGACAATAAAGATGACCTAGATAACAAATTACACATTTTGAAAAATCCCAGCTGTAATCAGTGAAGTTTATGCTACTAAAATTTTAGGTTTTAGTGCTTCAGGTTTGAATATCATAAATTGCTTTTATTTGTTGTAAAAATATTTCAGCAACCTGAAGCCCCTACAAAGACACTACATAAGTACTTTTCTTTGAGGGTGGGGATGCTGGCTACATAGAATTATAACCAAACCAGCAAGGAGAAAATTTTATCAGCTGCCTTTGCCTTTGACACAAGTATTTCTATATGTGATTGTGATGATTGATATAGGTAGTAGGAAATAATGTGGAAGTAGAACAAGCTATTTTCAGTATTTATTCAGCAAAGCTTCCAAAATAGTAAGGAAGGCAAGACAAGGAAATAGAGTCCTGTGCCACTGTAATTTACAGGAGAGGCAAAAAGAAGATGAACTTCTGTGCTTTGGCAGCCAGAAGTAGAAGACATCTGACAGGAGTTTCATTCAGGTACACATGGTCCCACACACAATTTAGATTTTGAAATTAAGGCATTTTCAGGTTTTATAAATCAGTTTGAAGATGGAGTACATCTGAAGCTAGCTAGAAAAGTACTTAAATAAAGCTCTGAACTCTTTAGTAGATATGATGTTTACATGTAGTAGTAAGAGTCCTGAGGACTCTGTTTCTATTTTAAGATTTGTGTGTGTGTGTGTGTGTGTTTATGTGGATGTATGTATATTTAAGAACAGGTATCTTCACAGGCCAAAAAAGGTGTCAGATCACCTGGAGCTGGAGTTAAAGGCAGTTGTGAATAGACTACGTAGGTGCTACACATCAAATTCAGGTTCTCTAGACAAGTAGGTAGTGTTTTAAACACTGAGCTATTTCTCCAGCTTTGGAAAGAGACGTCTGTTGAGGATCATTATTAATGCAGCAATATCTCGTGATTCATAATCAAGCCTCTGAGGCCAGATGTCTTGGATCAGAGGCACTCTTCCCTGTACTCATTATCTCAGAGCCTTGGGGAAGATATTCGATTTTCAATCTTTACTCTCCCCAAATATAAGATATATAACAGTATCTATCTGCAAGTTTGCAGTGAGAATTAAATGACACAATCATTTAAATCTCCTGGCAAGTTTTGAAAACTTCTGGTTTCTGTGGAGACTCAGTTGTGTCATATGATATTTTTTCAGGACACTGTCTTATAAGGGGATGTTTTGCTGAGAAAAGAAATGTGGTGTTTTACTGGAAACTGAATAAAAAAGGGGCATGGGATCTTCTGCTAACAGCAGATGCGTGAGAGAATAGATCATGTTTATAAAGTATAACAAAACAGACAGTGCTGTGCCATTGATTTACCTTGCAACTCTTTGCTTGTCTTCCTTAAGATATTGTGACATTGGTTTGCCTTGCCTTCTTCAATGATCATTGCTTGTTGTAACTTTTTTTTATAGAGAATTGTACCAAAGGCCTTCTTGTGAAATTATAGAAGTTTCTTGCCAGTTTCACAAATTCAAGCCAATTGATAGAACCTCCCAGTTCCTTCTTGATCAAACTGCCATTGGTAATGCATGAATGGTGTCTATGAGTGGATAGAGCTACTGGTGCTGATTCATGTGATTTGAACTGCTGATATACTGATAATAAAGATTGAAATCACCCCAAAGAACTACTTTAAACATGTCCACATCCACTATTAACCCTTCTCTGGTGGGTATGGTAGGTGGTTGGCCAGAAAGGAGGTTATAGTGTTTAAGAACCCTTATTAAAGTAGGATTTGAAAAACATAAACCTACAGGATTTATTTAGAACTATCGGTGATTAGCATTGCTTATCCTGTTATCCCATTTATCTTCACAATTAAAAGTTCACCCAAGATGGAATTAAATTCATTTTACATATCAAGAAATTAAGTATCACAGACTTTCTGATATCTGTACACATAAGAAACAGTCTATTGGTTATGTTCCAGTTTCTGTAAGCCAGTATAGCCCCTTGCAAAAAGCCAATTCCTTTGTAAAGGAATACTGTTACTTTTAATCTTCATAAGTAGAAAGAAAAAGGGTAGAGCCAAAGCCTTGGCATAGAATAAGGCCTGCTAATACTGAAACATAAGTGTTTACAAGAAAGGCTTTGGATGAAGAAAGAAATTGTTAGTAGAGGAACTGGGGATATGGCCTCATTTGTAAAGTGCTTGCTATGCAAGAATGAAGACATGTGTTGTATCCCAGCACCCATGCCTAAAGCTGGGATATTAGATCTGAGATAGGTGGATCCCTGAGGCTGCTAGCTACTCAGTCTTGACAATCAGTGAGCCTTAGGTACAATGAGAAGCTCTGTCTCAAAATAAGAGCAGTTGATAAAGATAATGAACATCAATCTCTAACATACATACATACATACATACATACACTCATACACACACACACTTGCACCCTTATATATATATGAACACATATACCAATATACCAAATACCTTATAAATAACATATTTAAATTAACCAATAAAATGGTGAAAGTAAATAAGCTCAGGCATATTTTTGCTACCATATAATGAGTTTACACATACTCAATAACTGAGATTTCTAACTCTGCCTTCAGGCTCAAAGTGTGTCCCCAGATAGCGTGGGTTTAGATACGATATACTAACAGGACTTCTCCATTTCTATTTGAGTGACCACAACCTCTACCACAGACTGCTAGTTCCTGTCATTTCAGGGAACTTTGGCTTCCATGCTTCACTTTGGTTTCCTCCCCCAACCCAGACTCAAAACCATAGCAATAGATCTAATGGCCTGTTTCTCCTTGCTAATTTATTTATTAATTCCACAAATGTTCTGTTTCACAGATGATATACCTTAGCTTTGAAAACTTGATGTTCTTAGTATAACCTCATTTGAAGGCTGTCCAGGCCTTATGTAGTGAAAATAACAACAGCAGCAGTAGCAGCAGCAACAACCTCAACTACAACAAAAGAAAGAAAAGAAAGTTAACAAGAAAATGAAAAGAGAAGAAAAGAAAGGGAAGGGAAGGGAAGGGAAGGGAAGGGAAGGGAAGGGAAGGGAAGGGAAGGAAAGGAAAGGAAAGGGAAGGGAAATAGAAAAGAATGAAGAAAGAAGAAAAGAAAAAGAAAAAGACAGGAAAGGAAAGGAAAGAGAAAAGAGAAATGAAAAGACCTGCAATGGCTGGTCTCAACATACTCTTCCCAAATAAATAAAATGATGGCTTTGTCAACATAGCTAGACAACTAGTGAATATGTAAGTGCATCTGCCTAAAACCTTTCAGGGCTGAGTAAAAATTATTTATTGGCATTTATGCTGTAAAAATCGTAGAACAACTACTTATACACA
Organism: Grammomys surdaster; assembly: GCF_004785775.1. Lineage (NCBI taxonomy): Eukaryota > Metazoa > Chordata > Mammalia > Rodentia > Muridae > Grammomys > Grammomys surdaster. Next base: position 3,177,533 of record NW_021605506.1, read on the forward strand.
TATTACAAGTTAAGCTTCATTGGAAAGCTGAATTGAACCAATTTAACACAAGCAAAATGATTAAGAGGCAGGAAAGAAAATCTTAATGTCACTGAGGGGAAGGATATCATAGGTTTTCATGATAAAAAGCAGGCAATGAGAATGGAGTAAAATGTGTACTCTGTAAGCATGAGATAGAGGATAGACCTCCAGCTCCTATGTGAAAGGTGGGCAGTTCTTAGTGCCAGAGTAAAAGACAAAGAGACAGGGGATTTCACAGCAAGCTGGTTAGCTAGGCTAGCCAAATTAGCAAGCTTTGGATTCAAGTTGAAGATTATGTCTCAATGTATATGAAAAGAATAAACCTTTTTTGAGACCCCCTAGCATATAGAGGCTGAAGCTAGGCCACTTGTGCTCCAGGAACTTAGCCGACCACAAAAGGGAGGAACCAAGAATGCAGGTCATCTGGTTCATAGGCTCTGGGCTCTGGGTTCCAGGAACTGGCTGACCATAAAGAAAATACCAGTCATCTGGGCTGTTCCAAGGACTGGCTGGCCACATGACAGATGATTAAACAAGATTAAATTCTTGAAAAAAAAATTAAGTATACAGGGTGTCTTTCCCACATGATCAAATGGGCTGGGGACCTTCCACTGTTTTTATGATACTGTCTGATGATGCTTTTATGATTCCCCCTCACCCCCCTGGTTTGTACGCCCCTGGTTCATGGTTTTTTCCTTTAAATACCCTTCTCCCTCTGGTTTCCAGGTCAACACTCCTCTTGTGAGTCTGGACCTCAGCCAGCTGATCCTGAAACAAAGCCTTTTGCAGTTTGCAGCAAGTTCGGTCTCTTGTGAGTTTCTGGCTGGTCGTGAACTCCCACGACCTAAACTTGGGTCTCCCCTGGTGGAGGTCTTTCATATACAATCGAAAGCAATGGACAAAGACATCTGATGCCAACCTCTGACCTGAACTTGCAAATATACACAGAGCTGAGGAAAAAAAAAAAACACTCCCTGGCATGTTCGAGACCATGAATTTCATTCCCTACACTGGAAAAGTAATAAAAATCAATACACTACTCAAATAGTCTGAAGCATAAATAGAAAAAAATGACGTACTGGTCCCCCACTGCTACCAGTAACACTTTAGGAAGACTCTACTTATTGACATGCCTTAGTAGTTAAGACCAACTAGAACCTCACCTATATTCTTCTGAGTTTCTGAAAATAATTGTTTTCATCTCAATAAAATATTTTCACTATAACAAACATGGTCACAACTAACTACAAGGCTTCCAGTGCCATTACGCCTTGCAACAACAAATTCAGAAAGAAACACCACAGATGGTTGGATTTTATGATATTTACTGCTGCTGTTAATATATAAGTGAATTCAGGAAATGTTTTGAGTGACTAAACAGTTTTACAGAAAGTAAATGAATAATTTGTACTCTGTTTTTACCAAAATTCTTACTTGTTGCCTGGTAAAAAGCACAATTCATTAGAAGCCCTAACAGTAATTCCTGAATTCTAGAATTTAGGCCAGAAGGTAGCATAAGATGTGGAATTAGAAGCCACAAGGAACTTAAGTCTAGGCATGTGAGCCTATCATATGGACTGCCTCAGAACCACCCAAGGCTATAGGATATCTTCCAGTAAACAAAATTAACTAGTAGACATAGCCTCTTATGTTCTGATTATTCAAAAACTCTACTCTTTAGTAATTGTTAGGTTTCAAACCCAGGACAAATGATTGAGGTACTTATTGAGCATATCAAAATGAACCTGGCCAAGAAGTTCTTCCTGTCAGCTCTAAGTCCCTGTGTCACAGGGCCCTTCTGGCTGGCATACCAGCCCCCTATAATGAACACTCCAGTCCAGGGGTCTGGATTGCTGTTGCCTTTATAATCTAAGGATTGATTTTGGTTACCCATTTTCCTTGTACCTCCTGGTTGCTGCATCTGATTCCACTTTTGCCCCTCTCCCTTCCTCTCCCCTTTATCCCTACATGGCACAGTTCAGTCTGGCCATGACAACTGTGGACTCTGGTAAAGGTTTCAGCCTCTGGTTATGCTTTCCTACATGTCTACCACAAAACTTTGTCAACATACCCAGGGAAAGTCATATTTCCATTACTTTTTTCTTTTCCTTTCTTTTTTTTCCCTCAGTAATAAGAAGGCCCTACACAGTATAGCATAGTTATGAACATAACTACACTATAACTTGTATAACTTGTATGAGCCCATTCTCAACCTATAGATTGTTTATCTTGCTTTCCTATTGATTTCTAATAAGTCCATAGTTTCATTATTAATAACCCATGATTTGACCAATTCATTGTTCAAACACATACAAAGAACAACTTTAATGTGTCACAGGACACTCACAAGACCCCCTGCCAGTAACAGAATCACAGCTTAATAGATAGTTTAGTCATAGGAGGTTTGTTTATAATTCCTAAGACCCTCAAGTTCTTTACATACACACACACACACACACACACACACACACAGGCACACACACACCACTAGCCATCACCTTCAAGGGACAATAGATTCAAATAAGAATGACCTTGTCCCAGAAATGGATTTTAGGTGGCCCCCAATTCCATATTCCAAGATTGTAACTGTGTGTGTGTGTAAATATATATTCAACTATACAATGTAATAAATCAACTCAATTTCTAAATACACTTGTGGAAGCATTAGGTAAACTGAATACAGTAAGAGAGAAAAATCTCTAGGCTACAAGCATCATCTGATTACATTTTTAGAGCCGTAGTTGTCAGAAGCTAGTGATCACTTAATCTGTTAGTCACACAGATGTTAGACCAGACACAGAAATGGTTAAGGAAAGGTTTCAGGAAGATGATGGTAATCAGAGGTAAATTATAATTAGATGTCTGTACTTTATTCCATTCTGTTCACAAACATGAATGTTCCAAAGGCTTAGCTAAGTTGCAAAATGGTCAGTGGAAGGTGCTCTTCCTTCAGGCAGCTTTCATTCATTCTTCAATACCAAGAACTGCAAGCACTAAAGTGCCAATAGAGAAAGCTGCAGTGGCAAGATTCTATCATTCTACGGGCTAACAAGGCTGAGACTAGATGATTACTTGAGTCAGTCTTAGGGTAAAAAAAAAAAAATGAGCTATCACCTTGCTATAAAAAATGTAGAGAAACCCCCAAATCAAGAGCCAAGTAGCTAAATGGAAGTTACTTTTGAAATATAAGAGTGAGGGACTAGATATGTTTCTTCTGTCTCTAAAAAAACAACAGAAAAGGTGCCTTATTACTGCAGTTGGCTACCTGAGGATGAAGGTAATTAGCCATTTCCACATCCTCCCCCACACCAGTTGTTTAATCTGCCCTTAACCAGAAACCAGCTGATTTGCACGCAATAGAAACTTCCTTAACTCTTGTGGTTGCATCAAAGTACTGTCATGAAAATACTGTTGAAATTTTGTCTAAATTCACATTTTTCTTAGCAAATCTATTCATAATTCAATTTACTTCATGGCTCATTGTGGCTGGGAAGCTGGGGGATGACTCTAGGGTTTTATTAAATCAATATCACAAACTTCTGGCAAGTATTCACCTGCTGAGTGTTGTGATTTCAATTGCACCAAACTGGAGCTTGAAAAGGAGTTCAATACAAAATCTTAGAGAAGCAGACTACAAGAAAGACTTTGAAAAGCTCCAATGTGCATCTAGGATCTCCAAAATGCTCTCACAGGCAGGAATGGGAACAGAAAAGCTTTTGAAAAACAGAGCACCATTTACTCTCTGACTGTTCTGGAGGCCATGTATAGCCAGAGAAAAGGCTTCAGAAAGTATATGACGTTCAAAGATATACCTCTATGACTTGATCACTTTCAAAAAGAGTAATTAAAGAAACATCACAAACATTGGATGCCACTTAACTGTACTTACCCTGATGCAGTTCCTAAGAACCTAGGCTTAGAAACTGTAAATAAATAAATAAATAAGTAAGCAAGTAAGCAAACAAACAAATAAAACAAAAACTATCAGTGAATTCAAAGGATACAAATTGTTAAGTATATAGAAATCATAGTAATAGTATATTTGTAGATTACTAAAGATAGCCTTAAGAGTAACAGTCCTGAACCAAAGGCTGTACAGATACCCAGTAAGAGTGGTCATAATATATTAATTATAATACGTGGCTGGCAGTCAAAATGTTTATGGTGGGAGAGTAGGCTCTGGAAATGTAAATATCAAGATTAACCTATGAAAGAAGCCGATTTGAGGAGGGCCTTGGCATTGTTGTATCTTAGGAACACAGGATGCTAAAAGAGTGGAGACACTTTTAATACAAATGGGAGAGGTAGATCTCTAGAGGTTTTACAGACAGCCATGTTCTCCTGTATAAAAGCTTTTGGGGTTCTTTTCTCACTGCATTAGCTCACTTTCATTCTTGGGAGTGATTTTACTTTTTAAAATATCATCTCATGTTTCTACTTTTAATCAGGGGTCCTTGATGTTATCCATCGCCTTAGGATAAAAGGGCATATAGTCAGGGGCCCTCTGAATTTAAGTTTAAAGTAGGACAGGGTTAAGCATGTTCTCCCTGACATTCCGGACATTTTCATTTTCTCTGATATCCATGGTAAAGTTAAAGGCCCTGACTTTTCCTCCATCTCTCTTCCTTTTGGTCTCTACTGGGATTTGTAGCTTGCCTTTACAATTGTTTTCCTCTCAAATTCTAGTAAAATTATTCTTGTGTTTCCCTTAGAGTTCATTTTAAAATACTTTTATTAATGAGACTAAAAATCTGAAAAGAGATTTTAGTTTCTCTGATAGCAACAGGAGAGCACAATAGAGATAGCATACATACAGGACAAGCAGCTGCTAGGAAGTATCCTAGAAGACTGATGCTTTGGACTCAGCAAGCAAGGAGCTAGAAGAGAAGAACTTTTCTAAAGTAGCCCTTTGGAACTCTGTCTGGTGCTGACATTTACCAGACTATATCTTGGCACACACAGGTTCCTACTGTAGCATTCTGTGTACAGCACAGAATTCCCCTTGGAGAGTGGGAATGTCCGAGGCTAGCTTTCCTAGATACTGTGCTTTTGTAGGTATCTTAGAGTATAGAATGCATAGACAAGAGATGTGGCCAAAGAAGATGCCCATATGTATATCTCTGAACTGAGCCCTGGAGTTATCAAAGCTAAGAAGATTCTAACTTGATGAAGGAGGGCTAAAAAATGCAGATTTTATCTGCATGGAATCATGGGTTAGATAAAATTATCCACTTTTACCTAAATGATAACTTTAAAGAACTATGAATCAATCAATCTTCCTTCCTTCCTTCCTTCCTTCCTTCCTTCCTTCCTTCCTTCCTTCCTTCCTCCCTCACTCCCTCCTTCCCTCCCTCCCTCCCTCCCTCCCTCCCTCCCTCCCTCCCTCCCTCTGTCTCTCTCCCCTCCTTCCTTCCTTCCTTTCTTTCTTTCTTTCTTTCTTTCTTTCTTTCTTTCTTTCTTTCTTTCTTTCTTTCTTTCTTTCTTTCTTTCAAAGATAAAATTACATGTTCTATATCTCCATGCTTCAAAACAGGATCCATTAATAAAAATAAGTTGGAGACTGAAAGAGGCAGTTAGACAAGCATGAAGCCAATTGAGGTACACAAAACCACCTAAACAATGAAATTAGCAAAGAAAGTCATCCTGTTTTAACCTCCACAGAAGCAGTAATGAAAGCTGGTGTTATGAAGCAGTAATGAAAGCTGGTATTATGGGAGAAAGGGAATAAGGATTAGTTAGGTTGGCATCAAGATTAACATATGAGAGAAGCCTATTGACCTGCAACATTTGACCTTCCCTGCCCCAGTATGCCTGAGAAAATCTCAGTACATGCAAATGTGGGTGAAGCAGCTGCTAAGTAAATGACCTATGACCAGTCAGGAATGTCTTTCCCTAGGTCACTAGATCACTCTGACTCTTGGAGGTGTCTTTCTCTATCTTATAAACCTCCATTGTTCTTACTACTAGCCATTTGTCCCTGGTGAAATTTTGTCTAGGAATAGGAGACCCTGGAATGTTAGTCACTCTTAACAAAAACCTGAGAGATAACAGCACCATTATCCAGAAACCATGGTTACATCTACTCGGTCATTTCCCATGATATATTAATGGGGAAATGCCAAGGTTTTTTGTTTCCTTCCTACAATAGAGACACTGAGGAAGGAAAAACCCTTACTTCCCACTGCGCTCCTCCTGAGATAGCTTTGCAAACTTAAGTTTTTTATAATCCAGAGTGCTGAATGAGAATGACATGGTGATTATTTCCAATAGCGGTAGAAACTGAGATGACACCAGGATCTTTTTCTGTTAATAAAGACCTATGGGTGTGCATGCATGCAGCTGGACATTTTCTCAACTCTATCCACTTACCAGGTATGTGAGTGGTGCTAATATTTCCTTCTTTTTCTTTCTGATGAAATGCATTTGTAAAAGGTACAGGATTCCAACCTCCAAAAGGGAACTCCAACATTTACACTAGGATTTAACAACTCCTGCCTGTGAGAAGTGTGATACTCTGAAAGAACAGTACTTACAGTTCTTTTATTCATCAGCATGCATTGAGTACCTGTAATATGCCATAGACAGCACTGTGAGATGGCAGAGTGGAGGTGGGGGTGGTGCTAAAAGTGGTCATACATTTTCTTACACTGGGAGTTACTCAGGTGGCACTAGATTTTTGTTTGTTTGTTTGCTTGCTTGCTTGCTTGTTTTTCTCTTTGTTTACTTTTTATTTTTTATTATCTTTTAATTTTTTTTAACAGTCCAGTCTTTATGCCCCTCCTCTTCTACCCCTTGACAGTTCCTAATCCTATACCTCTTTCCCCATCACCATGAGGATGTCTCTACTCCCCTAATCCCACCCCACCAGACCTCCCTGGGGCTTCAGGTCTCCTGAGGGTTAGGTACATCTTCTCTCACTGAGACCAGACCAGGCAGTAGTCTGCTGTATATGTATATGTATATGTATATGTATATGTATATGTATATGTATATGTATATGTATATGTATATGTGCCTCACATCAGCTGTTCAAAGCTGCTTGGTTGGTGGCTCAGTGTCTGAGAGATCTCAGGGTCTGGGTTAGTTGTTCCTTTGGGGTCACCCACCTCCTAAGCTTCTTCCAGCTTTTCCCTAAATGAAGAGCAGGGGTTCCCAGCTTCTGTCCACTGGTTGGGTGTTAAGTATCTGCCTCTGACTCTTTCAGCTGCTTGTTGGGCCTTTCAGAGGACAGTCATGATAGGCCCCTATTTGTAAGCACACCATAGCATCAGTAATGCTGTCAGGCCTTAGAGCCTCTCCTTGAGCTGGATCCCAATTTGGGCCTGACACTGGACCTCCTTTCTCTCAGTCTTTTCTCCACTTTTGTCCCTGCAGTTTTTTTAGACAGGAACAATTCTGGATCAGAGTTCTTGACTGTGGGATAGCAACCCCATCGCTCTGCTTGATTCCCTGTCTTTCTACTGGAGGTGGATTCTCCAAGTTCCCTCTCCCCACTGTCAGGCATTTTATCTAAGGCCCCTCCCTTTGAGTTCTGAATGTCTCTTATTTCCCAGGTCTCTGGTACATTCTAAGGGCCAGTCACCCCACCCCACCCCACTACCTCCCAAGGTTGCCTGTTTCTATTCTTTCTGGTGGATCTCAGGGATTTAGTCCTGCCCCCTCCCTCTTTCTTTGTAAGAATTACATATATTGGGCCTGGAAGCATGGTTCAGGGGTTAGGAGCAAGTACTCCTGGAGTTTAAGTCCCAGGATTCAAGACAGACAGATCACATCCACAAGTCATGGTGAAAATAGCTAAATATATGCCCATTTTGAGTCCATCTCATGGAACAGTGACTAATGATGTGAAGATGTGAGAAAGAGAAGGATGACGGACAACTGTAAGATTTGAGCCTAGACATCTGGAAAGCTTCTGTTTACAGAATTGGAAAACTATGTTGCAAGAACAGCACTTTAGGAAGATGACATGGGTTTTGAATAGTATAATCTAGTAGGCTTTTTGATACAAGAACCCTACTAAAAAAAAAAAAAAAAAAAAAAAAGAACGTAAATGGCTATGTAAACTTGAGAATTCTAGCATTGCAATAGCAATTGATACAGAAGTGAAGGCCTGAATACTATGGCTAATCTTGATGTCAAGTTAATAGGGTTTAGAGTCAACCCTCTGTGGGTGAGAGCATTCAATGGGCTAGGGGCCTGAACTCAAAAGAAAGGGGAAAGTGAGCTTAGAACCTGCATTTATGAATGTCTCTCTGATTCTTTATAGGAGCTTCCATAAGCTACTGCTGCCAGGCCTTCCCAGGATGGTGGACTGACCCTTCAGTCTGTGAGCTATAGTAGATGCTCATTTCTTTAAGTTGACTCTTGAATTTTTAGTACAGTAACAAGGAAAGCAATTAATAAGTGAAGATGATGGCCATGAACTAATCACTGGTGTATCCTTGCACTCTTTATAGAAGCAGAAAAGAAATAATCAAGGACCAAAATAATGAGAGTTCAGAGAGAAAGATCTAAGCTTATAGAACTGCAACCTGGTGTTCATCAAACAAAGCAATTAGTTCAAACTTGGGAAATGACAGTCTGTTTCAAAGATTGGATATCAAGACATGATTTCCTGGTCCCTTGTTTCCACCCGTCTTTCTTCCTTTCTTAATTTCCCTTCTAATCATTTTTTTCTTTCCATAGTATCTTTACCAAATAATTATTTAATTTTAAAGACATCCTGAGTATGTGTGTATACTCCTATATGTATGAATGCATATGTGCTTTAATGATTCTCCTACAGCAAGTAGTATAGGCAGCTTGTGAACCACCTGATTGATGTAGGTGCTTGGAACTGAATTTGAGTTCTCTGTAAAAACAGTATATGCTAATAATGGCTGAGTCATCTCCTGTAGCTCCTTTCTTTTCCAATCGCTCCTTTATACTTCTGATACTAGAGTACTTAGTCTCATTAATTAAAAAAAAAAAAAAGGAATGTCCTGTCTCAAGGATCTTGCACTGTAGAGTTCCTTTTCTGACTTCCTTTGGTGATAAACAGCTATATGGAAGTGTAAATTGAATAAACCCTTTCCTCTAAACTTGCTTTTTGGTCATGATATTTTGTAATAGCAATATAAATCCTAACTAAGACACTTGCAAAACGTTATGTGGGCAATTCTCGAAACAAATAATTCAAACATTTGAATTTCTATATGACTTTGAAAGGAATCACCATATCTCAAATGGTGTTACCTGGCAGGAGAATTGATCCCTTGACCATACTACACTGGAGAAGTCCAACAGTCACTTAATAGTCTTAATTGTTCTGTTTTATTATAATATATTGCTGATGATGGCTTATTGTAACTCATTTATAAATTAAACTATGTCGTGTCTGAGTTTATATGGTAGGAGAAATGTCTTACATGCTAAGGTGTGAACCTTTATGTAGAGGGCTTAGAATGCACTCTTGTGAATAATGGGCCCTCCTTGTATTGTAATATCTGGAGGAGCCTCAGCTCCCCTTTGATTCTTTGCTATACCTCCCAATCTCAAAGTATCTTTGAATAACTTGAGAGATCGATATAGATCCTGAAATGATATAGGTAACAGAAGACAGGCCTTGTGGAAGACTCATGTTAGCTGCTGGGATTAACCCTGGATAGGAAGCTTAAGGCATGTTTATGCTGATGGCCACTATGCAGTATGGCATACACAAAGGAGGCCCTTATTTGCTTAGGTTGTCACTGACTGTTTTCTTAGGAGAGGTTTCTGAACATGAGGGGTGTGGTAGTTTCAATATGCTTGGCCTAGGAAGTGGTATTATTTGGAAGTGTGGCCTTGTAGGAAAAATTGTGTCACTGTGGGTGTTGCTTTAAGATCCTCCTTCTAACTATGTGGAAGTCAGTCTTCTAGCAGCCTTTAGATGAAGATAGAGAACTCTCAGTTCTTCCTGTACCATGCTTTCCTGAATGCTGACATGCTTCTGCCTTGATGATAATGTACTGAATCTTTGAACCAATAAGCCTGTACCAACTAAATGTTGTCCTTACATGAGTTGCTATTGTCATGGTACCTGTTCACAGCAGTAAAACCCTAACTAAAACAAGTGAATATCTGTCCTCAGGGATCTATACCGTACATTTGTGCAAATTCACAAATTTGCAAACATATGGGCAAAATGCACAGGCAACACAATCCCATTGGTGTTAAGTGGTATGGTTGAATGAATATCAAAATTAGGTAGCATTTTTCTACTCTGTGTCTCTGTCTCTCAATCTCTCTGTTTCTGTTTGACTCTCCATCTCTCCCTGTCTCTCTCTCAGTGTGTGTGTGTGTGTGTGTGTGCGTGTGTGTGTGTGTTCATGTGATTGAGTACAATAGCACCCTAATTATTCTTGTGGTCCAAGGACAATGAGTGTCAGTCCTCAGTGTAAACTTTCCTTGGGACAAGACTCTTTAGTTTTTGACCACTGAATATGTCTAGCTAGTAAGTCCATGAGTCTATGGAGATTCTCTCAACTCTATGTACTTTCTTGCTGAAAAAACACCATGATTACATGTATACACTACTGACTCTAGCCTTCTGTGGGTGGTAGGCAGCCAATTCTAGATCCTCTCTTCAGCCTCTGCTGTATGGATTCTTTTTTTTTTCTGGTATGGATTCTTATTAGGCACATAGTGTAAATAACAATTTTGTTATGTTATGTTATGTTATGCTATGTTATGTTATGTTATGTTATTTTAATTGACTTAGGTTCTCATGTAGCTCAAACAGGCTTCACACTCGTTGTTTGACAAAAGATGACCCTTAACTCTGGATCTTTTTTAATCTAGCACCCAAGTTTTACGGTTACTAATATCTTATGGTGCATGATTTACAACTAACATTTTAGTAAGTTAAAAGAGTTAATTACACTTATATTTTGTACTACAATTATCATGACCGTAATTTTTAATTTGGAATCAAAAATAAAGTGCTTCATCATAAATTTTTTGTGTCATTTCACTTTGCTTATATTTACCTCAAGTATATTGTGTTTTTTTCCTCTATTTCCTTCCCCTGGTTCTTTAATATCTCCGCAAAGTCTTCCTTTGATTCCTAAACATATACCACAAATATGCATATATGTATTTATATATTTACTACAGTTACATATAAACATAATCTTCATGGTAAATATAAGAAAAGGCATGCAATATTTCTCTATCCTAGTCCGGCTTCTTTCACCTAACTTAATGATCTCCAGTCTGTCCATCTTCCTAAAAATGTCATAATTATGTTCTGCATGATTGAATAAAACATCCAATTATATATGCATCCTTTCCTTTATCAATTATTCTGTAGATGGGCACTTAGGCTAGTTCCATATCTAGGCTGTACTAAATAATAAAGCAGAATAGGAATATCTATAATGTATATACAAGCATCTACATGGATATCAATAAGTGTTTATAATGGGCTGCATAAGATCCTTTAGGAACATACTCACAACATAAAGCTGGATGTATGTTCTATTTTTACTTGTTTATTTATTTGATTTTAGGAATCTCCATACTAATTTCCATAGTGTTTGCACCAATTTATATTTCCATCATTAGTGTATTCACTCCTCTGGACCCTTATCAGCATTTTTCAATTTTTTTACAATAGCCACTTTGACAAGGGTAATCTCCATTTGCATTTTGTGATGGCTAAGAATATTGGACATATTTTCAAACACTCAGTGGTCATTAATACTTTACTGTTTTATGATTTAGGAGTAGCATGGTACAGTGAAATGGCATAGACTTCAGAATCATTTCTACTGTCACATATTATATATGTGTATGTATACCTGTGCTGGGTTGGTTGTTGCCTGTCAACAGGAAAATGGTGTGGAAAGGACTGAAGAAACTTCAGCTCAGTTTAATTGGGGGAGAAAATCATGCGTGCTGTCAAAATGCATAAGCGCCTCCTAGTGACTCTAAGCCTTCCTCTGATTTCCCTATTTTAGAAATTGTGGACACCGAGGAGTAGACATTGTGTCTTTGTCTTCTGTGAGCTCAACTCCTTTTCTATTTAATCAGGCACAAGGGGTGACTTAAGAGGTCTGTATGCTTACAAAATCATAGGTGCATTGTTTAGTTTGATTGACCACCTTTCACAGCAGCCTTTGGATAGAGAAAGAATTATTTAACTTGATAAAGGGTTCTAGTAACTTCTGTACACTTAGAAAAAAATTCAGGCATTCTAGTCCTTGAATAGTGTCTATAACATCCCACAATTCATTTTCCTACCCCCGCCATAATCTTCCCTTTCTCTCCCTTTTCTAGGCACAATTGTCTTTGTACCATTCTCAGCCTGGGTACTCCTGCTCCAGCTCTATACACAGGACTAAATTATTTTTTTCATGTAATTTTCTGTCTCAGAGACCTCATCATGTAAGCTGTAATAACCTTTATCTTCAGTTTGTTGAGTGCAGCTTCTATATCTGTACATTGTGCAGTGTCTTACTCCTTTGGGATTTTTGTCTCATTTTTAATATGTACTGGATTTGAGTGTCTTATCTTGATGTCTCTGTGCATGGCTTTTGTCGTCCTGACTACAATCATGAATATAAAAATATTGCTTTTATTATTTTATTCTTTTTTTTTTTACTGTTTCCTTCTCTAGGCCTAGAAACTTGCCTGACACTTCATAAATTATCTGTAAATATTTAGTGCAATAAAAGAAATAAAAAAGTCTGTTAATTGGTTTTGTTCAGTAGCAATACTGTTGACAAGATGTTCTCCTTTAGGGAATCTGGATGGTACCTCTTTATAAAACATGTAGGCTTTTCTGCATCACAGTTCCTCACTTAAATGCTCAATAGTTTTACAAACATAAGAAGTTAAATAACATAAGACAATATAGAGTGAAAGGGGCAAGTGAGGACATGATATTTCTCTCACAGATATCACATTTTGGTCCTTTAAATCCCATTGGAATATCCCCAAGGAAAGCAATACACTGAAATTTGATACTCTTGTAAGCCATTAAGAATGAGTGAAGGGAGCCAAGCAGTCGTGGTTCACACCTTTAATTCCAGCGCTTGGGAGGCAGAGGCAGTCAGATTTCTGAGTTTGAGGCCAGCCTGGTCTACAGAGTGAGTTGTAGCCAGGGCTATACATAGAAATTCTGTCTCGAAATACAAAACAAAGCAAAACAAAATTAAAAAAAAAAAAGAATGAGTGAAGGGGATTGAATGCATTTCCAGTTCCTGGAAAATAAACAGAGGTTCTAGGTGTGGTACAATACTAATGACATAAAGCAAATCTCACAGCCAGCTTGTTTGCAGGATGGATTTGCTCCACAAAGGCTTTCTATACAGAGAAGACCAAAGTAAACACCAGTTCAGCCTGTCTTATGACTATTAGATTTGAAAGCAGTAGAGTCTGAATCTCTGATGGCTCTCTGCTTTTGTCCTGTTGGCATGTACCTGAGAAAATGAATCTGTGTTAAATAAATAAATGAATGAGTAAATAAATAAATAAGGTTTGCTAGATCCATAATTCTCGGGATTTCATTCTTTGATCACATGACTCCAGTGTTTGTGTCTATGGTTAGACTGAGGAGAGAAACAACATTCCTGTGTTGATGATCAAGAGAATAATTGTCATGGGGTCATGGTCAACCTGCCAGTGCCATGCTCAGTCAGTAAAGTCCTTGTATCATAAACATGAGGATGAAATTAGGTTCCAAAGCCAACACTAATAAAAAAGGAAGGACTAGGAAGATGACTCCACAAGTTAGAGTACCTGATTCACAGATTTGAGGTCCTGAGTTCAGATATCCACAACCCACATGAAATGACAGGTATCGCTATATATGGTCATGACATACAGATAGAATGAGAACATGGAAATAATGGCATGTCCTTTAATTTTTAGTGATAGACAGATGAATGTAGACCCCTTTGGCATGCTTGTCAGGTATCCTAGCAGCATTGGTGATATTCAAGCCAGTAGGCAACTCCCACATAAAAATCAAGATGAGCAGAGTCCTATGGAGCTATACCCAATGTTGTTTTTGGACTTCCACATACAAGTACACATATGCATCTACTTGCACATATACATCTAAGTGGACACACACATACACACACACACACACAAAGTGAAAAAGAGAAAAAATATGAATGTCATGAGCTCAGTGACTGAGTTTCTCCTACTTTATTTTACTTTAAACATTTTATCGATTACCATCAATACCAAGCTAGAAATGAAGTCTTTAAACATAAATCCTTAGGAACACTCAAAGTCAAAATCGTAATATACATTCTAGTCTTGACTCTAGTGCCACGGACTATGCACAGCTTTACTTGGGACAGAACCCCATACTAAATTTTCACTCTAGAGTGCTAAATACAATAGTATGTAAAACAAATAGGCTGTTTGGAGAATCTAATAGATCATCCTTGGCTCTATGGAAAATATGGAAGAGATCTTAGTGATGGCCAGGAAGTTTAATGTCTATTCATTCCACACAACTTTAGGATGCTGCCCTATAGTATCGTCTTTCCAAGGCTTTATCTATCTTGTCTTCATTTCAAATTGTGTGTGTGTATCTGTGAGTGTGTGTGTGTGTGTGTGTGTGTATGTGAATGTGTGTGTGCATGTGAATGTGTATGTTTGTGTGTGTGTAGCACTATGAGGTGAATATGAGATGTTATCTATAAGTCATGTATCTGAACACTTAATTTCCCTGCTAGGGTGCTGATGTATAAGAAATAGCTTAAGCATAGCCAGAGCAGGTTATATCTTAATCCAGAAAAAATGATTTCTTTCTCCCTCAGGGAAAGGGGCTTCTGAGTACTGCTGGCTGGCTGCTTCCATGACCTGAAAAGACATTCTGTAGCAATACCTTAGCTTTGCATAAAGTTTTGGCAAAAAGTAGTAAACAAACTAGGAAAATGCAAGAATACATGGGAGTTATAGAGGATATTTCTTATGGACCATGGCACCATGGAGTTTCCAAGACACATCTTTAATTACAGAGATAGATGACATGTCATCTTGGTTGGCAATTATGGCTACCCATGGATAGAAATAACAGAGGAATAGTTAAAAGACAAGAGTCTCATGGTTCAGTCACAACTCAATGAAAGAAACGCAGTGGTACATCATGCGCAATCTACGCTCTCCTGTTCTCACTGCTGCAAAATGAAGATAATCATGCAAATCCTAGAGCATAGAGAGAGAGATCTAAGGACTTCGTGGATCATCAATCAACTCTCTAGAAGCTGAGTGGTACAACATTTGAATATTTCCCAGAAATTTGCACAATGTAAGACACTGAGCAGCATGTGGCCCTGTCTGTTCTTCTTTCTCCATTTTATTTTTCTAACCAATAAGGAAATGCATACACATGCATGTTCTCTATAAATATTCATTTTCTTTGATCTGTAGAGCTTTGTATAGTCTGAAAGAAACAGTGCTGAGCTTTGATTTAGCTGAATGGTGTTCAAGGAGGCACTCATGCTTTCCTCAGCTTTCTGGTACTAGTCAAACTACATGGAAATAAAAATTTCTGTATAGTTCTGTGTTTGATTTAGAGAGAGTATTTAGCTGGTATCCACACACACAACTGCAGCCACAAGAAAACTCTGACATCCTTGGACACTTGGGTGTGTGTGTGTGTGTGTGTGTTTTCTCTCATAATGCCTTTTTTCTCCCTTCATTTACTGTTGGATAAAGTACAGAGGAGATGCTTTGACAAGAAGACTTCATCTACATCATCTTTTTACCAATTTAAATCGGCCTACAAATGCTATTTGTGTCATTCTTAGGTTTCTTGGCATGCTGATTACCAATTAATGGCAAAATATAGGCTATGGTTGAAAAGGAAATTTTGTGGTTTTTTTTGGAGACTCGGGTGTGTCATGTGATGTTGTTCTGGAAACTGTTTTATGAGAAGATGTTTTGCTGAAGCAAACACATGAGATGAAGTTTTGCTGAAGAAGACCCATTAAGAGGATATATTGCTAAGAACAGACACATGGTGATTTCTTGGAAGCTGCCTGAAAAAGAGCATGTGATGTTTTGTTCTAGGGGATGCTTGATGTTTAGATGCATTATGTTTAGAAAAGGTACTAGTATACCCCAACAGACAGTGGACAATGACCTGGCATTGGTTTGTCTTCCCTTCTTTATTGATCATTGTTTGTTATGACTTTGTAGAGAGAAATGCATCAAAGAACTTATTGTGATATTCTGGAGGCTTCTTTGATACTTCCACAGACTCAGCCAACTGACAGAGCATCACAGTTTCTTCCAGATAAAACTGTCCTTGCTAATTTGTGATTGGTGTATGGGAGTGGATCAAACTACCACTGCAGATCTGTGTGAACTGAACTTCTGATATCCTGACAACAAAGATTGGAATTGCCCCAAAGAACTATTTCCAAATAAGTCCACATTCCCCTTTGGCCTCTAAACCATTTCTTTTTCTTACCTATATTGAGTGATGGGCTAGAAGGGAGGTTGAAGTATTTAACAACCATTATTAAAGTAGGTTTTGAAAAATTTAAGTCTACATATGGTATTCTCCTTCCCCAGATTTGTCTCTCTGTTATTCTATCTCTCTTTTCTTGGTGACATTATATATTCATAAGATTTCCATCACTGAAATGAAAAGATAAAGTTAATATCCATTACTTGAAAATGGGCGTAAGATTATTCCTTGTTGTATAGCATATAAATTCATTCCAACTTGATATACTGCCGAAGCCAAGGTAACAAAAATGATTGAAAATACACATGCTTTCTGATCAGGCAATGGTACCTCAAAGAATTTATCCTGAGTATATAATCAGTTATGTTCACAGTGATCTACATGTAAAATATTCTTGTAGTCATATCTATTGCACCACATCTATATCTATATGCCAAAGTAAACTGTTCATTGGAAACACTTATATAAGAGGATATGCTATAGTTGGTTAAAAAATGAGTTATTGGTATGAATATGTTATATCATTGAAAATTTTATTACATTTATGTGTTTTCTTAGAGATAGTATGTGTGTGTGAGTGTGTGTGTGTGTGTGTGTGAGGGGGGGGGGGCAGGGAGGGAGAGAGAGAGAGAGAGAGAGAGAGAGAGAGAGGCAGAGAAAGAGAGAAACAATATGTACACACAGAGGTCCTACAGAATTTGTGTGAAGGCCAGAGAATGACATGTGGGACTTCCTTTTTCTACAATGCATGTCCTAAAAATTAAACTCAGATGTTCAGGTTTGTCAGCAAAACATTGTACTTGTTGAGAGGTCCCATTAGCTGTATTTGCTCTTTCTTTTGTGGGTATGACAGTGTAGAATAAATAGCTATATCACAGGGCTGGGAATCCTTTCTTAATCTACCCTGAAATGTATTCAAACCCACTATTGTAGACAAATACACAAACACACACACACACACACACACACACACACACACGTAAAGTGTACTTACATTATAATGGGACAATGGCATTCCTATTAGACACTGTACAGTTACAAATAATAAGCCTAACTCCAAAAATTTTTTTTTCACTTTGAAACAGTCGACCAGTAATTTTCTATAGACACATTAATGTTACAAACTATTGCCAATCCTATTAGTCATCCTCTAAAACTGATGGTAAGACTATATTGAAGAAAAACAGTATGATCAGTGTTATCATCTGTGAACTCTGCAAGATACATTGACGGCTGATGATGTGGCAAGACAAACCCATTAGTACTATATTGAAAAGAATACTACACAAATAATCAAACACATTTTGATACATTTAACTCTCTCTCTCTCTCTCTCTCTCTCTCTCTCTCTCTCTCTCTCTCTC